>NC_080112.1:133738558-134098325 GCF_950005125.1 Chionomys nivalis
TGAGCCCCAGGCTGGACAAGTCTACGGACAATGCTGTACCATTTGGGAACCAGAACAATTAGAAGTTATCTTTTACTCAACAATGCCATAAATATTAAAATATTTACAAGGTTAATTATATTTCTAAATCTAGGTTTTAAAAAGGTTTCTGTCATCAGAATCTGGTATAGTTATGCCTTGCATAACATGTAACTACTTTACAGCTAGACTGTATGAAAAGGTATGATTTCTGGAATAAAATTAATTTCAAATTAAGATAAGACTATAAGATCTTCTGTTTTCACTCTATTACTGAAACAAAATTGAGGATGCATCTTCAAAATGATGAGAGGTGGTTCTAACCTCTGATCATTACATGACTACTACTCAAATATGAAACAAACTAATCATGAGAAAACAAAGTTCAGGTATATTTTTCCTGCCTTTATAGATTGGGATATCAATAAATATACCTGAAATAAAGTGATTTAATTTCTCCTGACTATCATGGAATTTCTTCATAATGTAAAGGTGAACAATTTTCTTTTATTCAAATAATGAGAGAGTAATACAATAAGAGTTGTGTCAGCAACAGTGATAAATGAAGCTTAAACTAACAGACCTGAAAGAAAATAATGACACATCTAGATAGCTTTGAAATGAAATGGTTATCTTTTCTCTAGAGGTGCAGGCAATCAGTGTCTGGATTCAAGAACTGGCCTAGTCACATTTTTGCCAAGTGACTTCTGAGATTCTTTTTCAATGAAGGTGTTTACTAGTAGCTATTCTACAAGGAATTTTAAAAATTAAAAATTATGTCTATGAAGCCATATAAAATACATGCCTGGCACATAATGTCACATGATGATGATGACTTATTTCTAGCATCACAAAGTATTAATAAGCAATATCATTACTATTTATCTCTCCATTCCTAGAATTGTCAGTAGCATTACTCAAACATCTGGAAGTCAGATAACTAGCATTAGAAAATTTAAAATCAGAAAATTTTACAACTTTTTACTAAGAAAGCCTTTTTCACAAGTTGATATTTAGTGAACTTAGAATTAACATTTCATATAAGTTCTTATGGACTAAATATCCATTTTTAGACCTTTGGTAAACAATATCACTTTAAAAACAAGCAATCACTACAGGAGGTGGGGTAGGATAGAAGGGACAACATTAAATGTGTCATAGATGTGTATAGTGAGGTTGCTCATAGATAACATCCATGACAAAACAAAAAACAAAAAACCCAATGAGGTCACTTGCTTTCTATGTTCTTTACTCTTCAACACAGCCCAAAGAAAATGGACAGAACACTTATTATCTCCTTCACTCTTAGCCCTTAAAAGGTTAAGTAGTAGCAGCAG
The DNA here is from genome assembly GCF_950005125.1 of Chionomys nivalis. NCBI lineage: Eukaryota > Metazoa > Chordata > Mammalia > Rodentia > Cricetidae > Chionomys > Chionomys nivalis. The sequence goes on from NC_080112.1 coordinate 133,739,914, forward strand.
GAAATGCTGTGTGATATTTTTCTTTTTAAAGAAGATGCTACCTTTTCTTGGCAGATCTAAGAGAATGACAGCGGATGTGGTGATTAGGGAAATGATGTAGTTACAGAAACAGGATGCCAGAGACCTGATCCAAGAGCCACACACAGGCTGGTACCAGGAAAGGTCTTAACAGATATGACATCACATCAGAAACAAGGAGAAGGAATGTGTCCTTCTTGGCCAAAAGAGCCATGAGAGGTTTAAGAGTTCTTATAGTACTTCAGGAATTGTTTACACCTGCTTGAGAATTACTAATCAGAGAAGTCTCTATCTAATACAGCTGGTGATCCAAAGTCCCAGAGACAGTTCTGTGATGCTATGAGGACAGGAATAGCCACAACAGCATTGCCCCTGGCAATGTGGAAGAGAGAACATGACCTCTCTAATTTTGGCATTTCAAGAGGTGATCAGGTGGTATGGTCAGGTATGGAATCCTCAAGGAAAAAGATAAACACACTGACTGGGAAACACTATTCTTGAATATACCTTCATTTTTCTTTTTCCATTAGTATTTAATGTGCTTATAAGGTAGATGACTTTTTCATAACTATAGATGTACTTGATGTATTTGACACAATCTCAGAAACTCTCTTGGATACTGAAGTATATGCAGGATACAAGGAATCACCTATTGATGAATTCTCAAAAGTTTCAAGAAAACTTTTCATTTTAGACATGTCATGTCCCTCAGAAGATATTACTATAGGGGGAAAAGAGATTATCTTCAACAGCTCAAATTCTATTAGAAGGATGTCTTACTTTTCCATTGCCATGACAAGACACCATGACAAAGGCAAAAAACAAAAAAAAAACATTTAATCTGGGAGCTCATGGTTCAAGAGAGAGTTCGTGACCATCAAGGTGGGGGACATGGGAATAGGCAGGCAGGCATGGTGCTGTAGCAGTATTTAGAGCTGAGAGCTTACATCTGATGTTAGAGAGAGAGAGAGAGAGAGAGAGAGAGAGAGAGAGAGAGAGAGAGAGAGAGAGAGAGAGAATGCCAACCAACTGGGACTGGTGTAGGCTTTTATAACCTCAACTCCCTCCTTCAGCAACCTATCTTCTCCAAAAAGGTCACACCTCCTAATCTTTCTCAAAGAGCTCCAGCAACTGGGGATAAAATATTCAACTCTATGAGCCTTTGGGTTCCATTCTCATTCTGCCACATTCCATTCCATGGTCCCCATAGGCTTGCAGCAATATCATAAGGCAGAATATATTTGATTCAACTTCAAAAGTCTCAACATTCTTTCAACAATGAAACTATGTAAAAGTCCAAAGTCTCTTTTGAGGTTTGAGGCAGTTTCTTAACTGTAAGCCCCTGTAAAAATAAAAGTAAATTACATATACCTAACATGCAATGGCACAAAATACATATTACAATTCCAAAAGGGAGGAATAGGGGCATAGTGATGAAATACTAGACCAAAGCAAGACTAAAATCTAGCAGGGCATCCTCCAAATCCTGTAGATCTATGTCAGATTGTCGAAGGGCTTAGATGGCTCTGCCCTACCAGCTTTGCTGACTGCAACACATTTCTGTCTCTTGAACGGGTTCCACTCACTGTATGCAGCTTTCCTTGGCAGGTATCCTACAGTTCTGTCATCTCCAACATCCTGGGGTCTCCAATACAAATCCAGCCTTCACTTTCACAGCTTCATGCAATGGCCTCTCTGGGCCTGCATACAGAGACTTCCCTGCAACACTCCTTTCTTTGTGTAGGAAGACTCCACAACCCCTTTATTCTTGTATCCTTCTTGACTCTAAAGCCAGACCACGGCTGCCAAGTTCTGTTGCAGGATCAGGATAAAACCTGGCCCCTTCCTTAAAATATTTACATAAGCTTTGATGTGTTGTTGCTCTTTAGGAATAGATAATACCTTAGGCCTTTTCACAAGTTGTAGAATTAGTTGGGTGGGATCTTGCTCTGAGGTCACCATTCCATTTATTCCATTTCTCCTTATCTCTTTCAGCACAAACCAAGGCTCTAACATAAAATTTCCTGTTGGTCTTTTTCTCCTCAAACTGTGTATTTTGTATTTCTTGTAGCCCTGCTTGTTCTTTATCATTGCAGATCAGCATAAGAGTGATCACTAGTAACCACATGACAGAGTCAATATTTGGCAGTCTTGAAATCTCTTCTGCAAATGAAACTAATCCAAAACTCTTCAATTTAGTGTCATGAAGACGCTTAAACAAGGACAAAAGGCAGCCACATTCTTATCCAAAATATCACCAAAACAGCTAGCCAAGTTGCTAATATTGTTCCCATCTGAAATCTCTTGGGCTGGTTCACATCACTCTCAGCATTAATATCTTCTAAGCTCCTACTATGATGGCCCATTAAGTTCCACTTACAGCATTCAAGCATGCTCTTAGTACAAAATCCCAAAGTTTTTCACATCCCTCTGGAAAACGGCATGACCAGGCCTGTTACAGCACTAGCCCTCTCTGTGGCACCACATTCTATCTTAGTCACTTTTCTATTGCCCTGAAAAAACACCATGACCAAAGACACTTACAAAAGAGAGCATTTAATTTGGGGCTCACAGTTATAGAGTTAAGAGTTCATAATCATTATGATGGGGAGCACGGCAACAAGCAAGCAGGCATGGAACTTGAGCAATAGATGAGAGCATACATATTGAAACACAACAAGGCAGAGACAGTCACACTATGAATCTCTCTTTTGAAATCTTAAAGCCTACCCTGGTGACAGATCTCCTTCAACAATGCCATAACTCCTAATCCCTCCCAAATAGTTCCACCAACTGGTGATGAAACATCCAAATATCTGAGTCTATGGAGGTCATTCCCATTCAAATGACCACAAAAATAAAAAATATCTTATTTTCCTACTGTGCCTTTTATCCTACCACTGAAGAGACAGGGAAGGGCATAGCTTTCTGAGTTTGAGACCAGAATGGTTTATATAGTGAGTTCCAAGCCAGTCAGAGTTAAACAGTAAGACTTTATCTTAAAAAAATTAAAGTATCTGCCAATAAATCTAACAAAGGAAGTGAAAGACTTGTATAATGAAAACTATAAGACACTAAAGAAAGAAATCAAAGAAGATAACAGAAGATGGAAAACCATTCTACAGATTCAATGCAATCGGCAATCCTCATCAAAATACCAATGCAATTTCTTCACAGAATCTGAATAAAGATCTTAAAGGTTACAAGGAAACACAGAAGGACCCAGGATATTCAAAAAATCCTGAATAATAAACAGACTTGCTGGAGGTACCAGCATTCCTGATTTCAAGAAACATTATAGAAGTATAGCAATAAAAACAACATGGTACTGTCATCAAAACACATCAATTAGTAATATAGAACTGAGGACCCAGATACAATTTGACCCTCTTACGGCCACCTGGCTATTAACAAAGAGGCCAAAAATATATATTGGAGAAAAGACATCTTCAATTTATAGTGTAGGTTGAGCTGAATAGATATATGTAGAAAAAAAAAACCAAAACTCTATTCTAAATGAATAAAAGATCTCAACATAAGACCTAATACACTAAATCTGTTAGAGGGAATAGTAGGGATATGTAGAAGGAGGGCCTGCTTGTTTGTCCCAGCTGCCCGGCTAACTTAGCCCCAAAGTAACCACACAGAAACTGTATTCATTAAATCACTGCTTGGCCCATTAGCTCTAGCTTCTTATTGGCTAACTCTTATATTAATTTAACCTGTTACTATTAATCTGCGTATTGCCATGTGGCAGTGGCTTACTGGGTAAAATTCCCAGCGTCTGTTTCTGGCGGATCCATGGCATCTCTCAGACTCTGCCTTCCTTCTCCCAGCATGCCATTTAGTTTTCCCCGCCTAACTAAGTTCTGTCCTATCAACAGGCCAAGGCAATTTCTTTATTAATTAACCAATGAAAGCAACACATAGACAGAAGGACCTCCCACATCAGGGATAAACTTCAACTTTTAGGTACAGGCAAGGACTTTCTTAACAGAATGCCAGTAGTGTAGGCATTAAGATCTGTGATTGACAAATGGGACCTGCTTAAATTAAAAGCTTCTGTACAGCAAAGGATACCATCATTAGAGTGAAGAGCCAGTCTATAGAATGAGAAGAAAATTCTTTACAAGCTCTACATCTCATAGAGGGCTAGTGTCTAGACTATAAAAAGAACTAAAAAAAAACCTAAGCACCAACAAAACAAACTCAATTTAAAATTTTGGCATGTAACGAAGTAAAGATCTCAAGTGACAAAATACAAATGGATTGCAAACATTCAAAAATAGTTCCATATCTTTAGTGATAGGGAAATGCAAACTAATACTACTTTAAGGTTTTATTGTACCCCAGTTTGAATGACTAAGAGTTAAAAATAAGTTGGACAAAAAATTCTGGTGTGGATGTGGGTAAAGGAGAATAATTATACACTATTGATGGGAGTTTAAACTCGTACAACCAGTATGGAAATCAGTGTGGAGGTTCCTTAAAAATAAATTTATCATATAATCCAGCTATAAATCTCCTGAGCATATATTCAAAGGACTCTATATCCTATTACAGAGATACTAGTTCATCCATGTTCATTGCTGCTGTATTCACAAGAGTAAGGAAATGGAAATGGCCTAGGTACATATCAACTGATGAATGGCTAATGATAATGTGATACACTTACATAATGGAATATTATTAAGATGCTATGAAAATGAACAAGAAATTCACAAGTAAAGGATGGAACTAGAAATAACCATTAGTGAGGTAACCTAGACTGGGAGAGACAAATATTTCACATTTTTGCTTGTATGTGAACTCTAGCTTTGAATCTCCAGATATGTGTATTTAACTTGGAGTACACATAGAAGTCAGGAAAACAGTAAGAGAACAGGGAATAATGGAGCAAGAAGGGTTAAATGTGTTACAGGTTGGAGGGCAGAGTAGAGGAGGGAGTTTTCAGAGAGATAACTAACACAAAACACTTTTGAAAAAGCCAAATGGAAACCTACTTGTACAAGCTTCCTAACACACACACAAAACGTGTTTTATATATATGTATATACACACACATACATATATATGTATATGTATATATATATATATATATATATATATAAATGCAAAAAATTCAAATGGGGCCTCTCACAGACATGATAATCTATCAAAAACTCAGTGCCAGGAACATGTTACTTCTTTTGAAATGGATGGTCAGTGGGGCTTCATAGACCAGTAAATATAAGCAGGGTTATTACCATTGTTCTTGGTTACCCCCTGAGAACCTAAGGTCAGGTTATGAGGTCACATAAGACTCTATTTGCTAAACATACCACATAGAACATAGAGAAATCAAGCTGTTCTGACCTGTAAGCTACTGGTTAGCTTTCATTATGCTGGGTGGTGCTGGGCACTCTATTAAGGGAGAAAATAATCAACAGTCCTACCAAGGTATGAACCCTACAAACTATTATAATTATGGTCTGTCAAGACATATTTACTGTTACTATAGTGGTATGAATGCTATGGAAGTAACCAATCACTTAATGATCGTATTGTATTATTGTTTTAAGGCCTTCTTCAGAAGACTGAACTCATGCTTGGCATGTTAATGAGGTCAAGGACCTGAGTATAGGTTACAAGTCCTAGAGAACTTTTTCTGCTAAAAGTACACAGTACTAAACTAACTCCTAGAGATTTATACACAGATAAGTGTCTCTCTCAACTCTCCTCAGAGAAGATCCTTTTTGCAGTAGATGGAGATTAGCAGAGACCTATATTATACTGTGACCGCAAGGTTAGTAATCATCTCAGAAGAGGGGGCAGAAAGATTATGAGAGCCAGAGGCAGTGAATAACTACAACAAAACTATTTTCTAGATACAATTTGGCAACTGCATATATAAACTAACATCTGTGACTTCATGCACAAGATCAAATCAGACAAAAATTTCAGCATGGATATGAAAGGGGCTTAGGACATCTCACCCCTAGCCAAGGAACTACTAACAACTGATTGCTACTGAGAGACGGAGAGTCAGTTTTCTTCAGGGATACAGCCCCTGAGAATCTGCTCCAGTAGATAGTCCTGTATGTATGTACATAATAGCAGAACTATGTGGACTGTGTGGGTTGAAATAATAACAACAGCAGAGGGAGTGAATCCATGAAATTGGGAGGAAATTGTGGTGTAGGTGTAGAGGAGTAGTTGGAGGAGAGAATGAGGTGAGGCTTGATTAAAATACATTACATACAGGTATGTAATTCTTAATCAAGAAAAATAGCTTATTTCCAATAATAGATCACTTAGTGTTCTATTGAATGGCTAGCTTCTAACACAAAATACATGGACAACTCTTTTTCATCATTCAAATTAATGGACACTCCTAAAATCCACATTGATTCTAGGCCATCATTTATGTTTTATATGACAATTTAGTAGATCTTTCCATTCTTGCAACCAAAGCTGTAAACTTCTAAAAAACATTTCTTCTTAGGAGCACAATTCTTCAGAAATATTCCTTATGATCATACTGTTATTTTCTCATATTTGCTTTCACTGGAGAAAGCATATTAGCTTTTCTCTCACTGATTTTCCTGGTTATAAGCAATGCAAAGCAGAATAGATAGTGCTATTCTAAGTCTTTTTTAACCCAGGGAAAAATGACAGAAGTATTATTTCTGAAAGGAATACAGTGCTCAGTGACCAAAGTAATAATGTAATTGTCAAGCATGGGTGAATTTAACTTCCTACCCTCAAAACTATCCCACCAAGAGCATACATAGGTGGTGACTGAGGGACTGACTTTCTCAGTTCTGGTGTGTGTGTGAATGCCATTTACCTTTAGAGGCTCGCCCACTCTTTCTGGGAACCTTTGATGAGACTGGAGCAAAAGTTAGAGGTCGCTGAGAACATCGTTTGAGTCTTCTACTTTCCTTTAGTTCCTCACTTAGTCCTTTAAAAAAAGGTACATGTTATAATTACTTTTTTTTTTTTGGATTTTGGAGACAGGGTTTCTCCATAGCTTTTGGTTTTTTGGTTCCTGTCCTGGAACTAGCTCTTGTAGAACAGGCTGGCCTCGAACTCACAGAGAGATCCACGTGCCTCTGCCTCCCGAGTGCTGGGATTAAAGGCGTGCGCCACCACCGCCCGGCCATGTTATAATTACTATAGTCAGGTATTTTTGTATTATCTATATGAAGTACTTCTGCATCAAAGTAATTTGCAGACTATGACTTCAACAACAGTGTCAATTATTTGACTATAATAACAGGTTCACTGTATTCTATTATGTATTTCTACTGAAATACTATATTAAAGACTTGGATTGGAGAGATAGCTCAGAAGTTAAGAGCCTATCAAAGCACTGGAGACCAGATCCCAGCACCCACATCAGGCAGCTTACAAAGCCTGTAAACTCCGAGAGATCTGATTCGCCCTTCTGCGTTTTGTGAGCACTTTAATGCACACACATACATAAATAAATTCTTGTGTTCAGCAGGATGGTGGGGGTGCATGCTTTTAATTCCAGCACTCAGGAGGTAGAGGCAGGTGAATCTTTGTGAGTTTGAGGCCAGTCAAGTCTACAGATCAAGTTTCAGAACAGGCTACAAAGCTACACAGAGTAACCCTGTCTCAAAAAAAAAAAAATCTTGTGTTTGTATATGTGTGTATTTTGAATAATTTAGAAGCATTTAGAGAAAGATATGTCTAAATTTTATTTATCCTGTGGTCACATACCAGGCAAACACTCTACCACTGAGCTATATCCCCTACTTACTTTCTATTGTGATACAGGCTAGGCTTGAAATTTATCTCACATAGGCCTTAGACTGCTTCAAAATCTCCAGTAGTTGAGATCACAAGTCTATGTCAACAGACATGGCTGTACATATTTCCTCATAATTCAGAAAGTAACCACTTTGTAGAAAGGCAAACTGAGAATAAGGGAGGTTCAGTACTTTGTCCATAAAGTATAATTCTAATTAACAGCAAGCCTTGGATTAAAATTTAGATCTGCCAGACTTCATGTCCTTATAGTGTACAGGTTACACAGCACTGGAACCCAGATTTGATAAATTCCAACACCTTATGACAATGACTATTGTACTTTCGTGTAAGGACTTTCTGTATCCTAACTTTATTTCAGAGGGATTCACTAGGCAGTTAGTTATACCAGCATGGAGAAACCATAAAGGGGACTCCAATTAGGAGATCACTTTACTAAGCTAGAAAAGGGGTGGGGCAATAGGGATCTAAATGGGATGAGGGTTGTGGCAAGAAAATGGGAGAGAAAGGAATAGAGAGGAGACACTTCACTGAAACAGAGGCAATAAAGTTTATGAGGAAAAATGAGAATAATCAGAAAGACCTGAAAATGAGTAACTGGAGATGATACCCCGGTTTTCTACCTGATTGGAATACACTGGACTTAAACACATTAAGACTATCATGGTATTCTAGTTCCAGAATTGACAGCATTTGACAAGAAGACAATGCAGCTTTAATACCGGGACTTACAGCTACTCTTGTGACATACATAGACTTCTACTACAACCAGAATATGGTTACTTGTCAATAGTTATATGAAAGAGCAACAAACATCCAAAAAAATGGACAAAAACCTCAAACAATCTTTTCACTGCAGAGATTAGAAACAAGAATATCATCTGTGGTTCTATAGGACAACATTGCACTCACCTTTTTATTCAGTCATCAGTTTGAGAGTCTATGGAAGACAGGTAATTGTAGCTAATTTTGAGAAAATCATTCTTTATCTATGGGCTCAATAGTCTTTGCTACTTTCTTTAGATTAAGGTCAATAATGTTAAAGCCATACCTCAACCTAACAGAATATGTCAAATATCAACTATTCATAAAGAAGCAAAACATAGCACACTGGCTTTGATTCTCAAGTTTACTAGGAATACAGTTAAGAAATTAGTTTCTCACTTTAAGTGAAGAAAGTATAATTATAGACTACACATTTTTCATTAGTTCAATGTGTCAAAATGTTTGATGATGACAGAAAGGAAAACTCTGAAATACTCAGATTCCCAAGTATAAAATGCAAAATAAAAGCATAGTAGGGGTCAGCAGATAAAGACACTTGCTACGCAATCCTGGTGATCTGAGTTCAATTCCTGGAATCCATGCAAAGATGGAAGGAGAGAACTGACTCTATAAACTTATTCTCAGGCCTCCATATGTGCACTGCTCCCAACATCCCCTCCCCACTTTCTCAGATATATAGTATACAAAACTTTTATTTTTCTTACCTGGTTCGTTTTGATCAAGCTCTGTAGTAGAGGTAGGAATATGAGCCTTAGGTTTAAAAGGCTGGCTACTCAAAAACTTATCGCACTGCATGCTGCGGCAGAAATTTTCAAGAAAGCGAAGCGCAAATGATGCACTATTCACGGGAGGGAGCTGAACACTATGAACTTTCTCATCAAAGAAGGCTATGGGGCGGGGAGGTAAGGTCAGTCATCAGTCATCTCATAGACAGATGAGAAATAAAATAAAAGAAATCAATTCAGGAAATGTACTTTTAAGCTTACTTTCTGGGTTTTGAAATTTAAAAAGGAACTGATAAAAATCCTATTAAGTATATATAAATAGTGCAACAGAAATGGCTTGGTTTCTAGTAACCCTTCTACATCCCATGAGCACAAATGTTATGATATCTGTTTATAGAATCATGATAGACAATAACTACAAATTACTTCTCTCCTATTATATTTTTTCTTTAAAATTTTTTTTTATGGTGCTGAGCACTAAATTCAAGGCCTTGTGCCTGGAAGGCAAGCATACTATCCCTGAGCTATAATCCTTAGCCTTTTCATTTTATCTTAAGAAGATTTTCTTTTGAGTCACATTATTCTTTAAAGCTTATTAGAAATTTTTCAAAAAAATAAAACATTTTAATAGCCAAAGTACTATGCTTAAACATCTAGCTTAGTAAAGCATGTACAAGAAAAAAATCAGTATCTTTTACTTAAACTTATAGTACTACGCTGACTACTACCTATTTTATTTTCTGTTTGTTTGTGTGAAACAGGGTATCAATATATAGCATTGGCTGACCTGGTACTTTACTTATAGCCCAGAGTGCCCTTGAAGTCACAGTAGTCCTTCTGTTTCAGACTCCTGAGTACAAGGAAAATAGGTATATGCCACAATACCTGGCTTTTATCTGTCTGCTTTGATAAAAGTAAACTTTCCAAATGAGATTTAAAATTTTGTAAGTATATAACCACCATACTTATTCTATTACATCAGTATAATAAAGTGCTATAGTAGAATATAAATATTATAAATAATCGCTATGCAATAATAGTCTGTTTCTCTAAACCTCAAATCAAATTTAGAACAGATATAAAGAATTAGATTAATATACCAGTTATTACTTCTCCTCCTCGATTATCTGGCTTAATAAATAAAAACACAGTCTTGGAATCAATGGCACAATCCACACAGGCCTGCACAGTCCGCCGGAGAATCACATTCACAGGACCTGGGCCAAAATGGTCAGGCAACTGCTGAACTTTCTGTGGATTCAGGTAGGGGCCACAATCTCCATGTTTATTTATATAGACACAGACTTGAGGAGAAAAAAAGTATATAAAAATGAGATGAATTAAAACAAATTTCCTGAAAATATTACATAATTGTCATATCCTACTAGTGATTTCACTTAATGGAAACATAATAATAGTTCATATCATTGACCATTTCTGAAAACATGCAGGTAGATATATTTTCATAATTATATAAAGATACTGAACATGCAAATAGTCCAAAAATAGCTTATGTAGCATTTATGACTTCTATTCAAACTGATTATATAAAATATATGCTTGAGAAGACTTAAAGGGCATCATATAATCATTCTTAATTTAGCATTGCAAGAAATGATACAAAATTAAAGAGTAGTTTCTTGTTATTATTTAAATTTTGATCTTTCCCCCTCCAACTCCTCCTAGAGCTTTCCCGCTTCTCTACCTACCCAAATTCATTATATATACAATATATAAATTTCCTTTGAAAATTGTTCATCCTTACTCATTGTAAATCACTGATAGTGTACTTCAACTACATTTTCTAAAGCAATAAAATGACTTATAGTATATATAATAGTAAGTTGTAATGACAAAGTTTGAATATGAAAATAAAAATTTCCTTCTATATATGACTAGGCTCACTGACGGAATTTTTTTTTTTTTTTTAAATTTTTGAGACAGGGTTTTTCCGTAGCTTTTGGTTCCTGTCCTGGAACTAGCTCTTGTAGACCAGGCTGGCTTTGAACTCATAGAGATCCACCTGCCTCTGCCTCCCGAGTGCTGTGATTAAAGGCGTGCGCCACCACCACCCGGCTACTGAGCGAAATTTTAAACCATTTTCTTTGTACTATAAAATCATATAGTACAGAAGTTTCTCATCTATAATCATGGTGTCAAGTGTAGATAATTTAAATTGACAAATGCAAATCAATGTATACTAGAAAATCATGCAGGTTTATCAGTACTCAAACCATTTTAAACTTAATTTGTACTGAAAAATTACATACACACTTATGTAGTATACTAAAAACCATACATGTCAATTTTACTAGGTTGAAATATGATAATTTGACTTGTCTCAACTGTCAGAGGAAGGATAGCCTCTCTCACAAAAATGAAACAGTGATTCAAACCTAACCCAAGGTGATAATAGCACAGATACATTCAGAAAGTAAAGCAAAAGAAGGATTTCAATGTTTTACCATATTTCTGCTTTACATGTTGAGATCCCTTATAAGGAATCATTGGTACCAGAATATTTCAAACATAATGAGATAACTTGGGGGATGGAACATATGTCTGAGCATAAACGTCACGTATACTTCATAAAAACTTTATACACAAAGCCTGAGGTAGTTTGATATCATACTTTTGTGGCACTCGTGGTTTGATTGCAACTCATCATATGAAATCAGGTGATTTTTACTTGTGGTGTCATGTCAGTACTCAATAGGTTCATTCTTGGATTAGATATTATCAACTTGCATTCATTTAGCTAGTGTATTAAATATAATACACTATTTCTTATAAGAAATAAGAAATTAAGTGTGTTAAATGAACCTTTAAAAACAAGTGGTATTTAAAAAAATAATTTCCTTTAAGTGAGAAAAATGATAAGGAAGAGTCCAAGGAAAATAAGACATAAAGGTGGCACTTCAGGGTATGAAAGAACAGGACACACTTTTAAAACACTGACGGGGCTGCTCTCTCCAGAGGGCCTGGGTTTGCTTGCCAGCACACACATGACAGTTACGACTGTCTGTTGTGGCAATATTTTGTTTGTACTATAACAAATAAAGCTTGCCTGAGAATGAGCGTGCCAAGCAAGCCACTAGTTAGCCATAGAGGCAGGGTGGTGGCACACACCTTTAAATCCAGCAGTTGGGATACAGAGGCAGATGGATCTCTGTGAGTTCAAAACTATCCTCGGTTACACAAGATTGAATCAGTCTAAAAGAAAAATAGAGCCAAGCAGTGGTGTCTCACTCTGACTCTGGGTTTTTATTATTAAGACCAATTAGAAATCATATTACATCCTGTATCTCTCTAGTCCCAGTGGATCTGACATTCTCTTATGGGCACGAGGCAGATACATGGTTGCACAAATACAAATGTAGGCAAAACACTCATACATACAAAATAAAATGAAAGGAAAATTAAAATACAAAAAGATTAAGAAAATGTATATGGGATGATAAAAAAGGATTTGCTTTGTTTTGTGCTCTTTGTACCAGAGAAGAATTTAATATCACCATGTCCTTTGACAGAAAAATTATTTTCAAAAGGTAAGAGTTATTTGGAAAACACATATAATATGAAATGACAAAATACTTTGAAATAATAAGGATTTGATAATGCCACAAATTCAAAATGTTGGATATTTACTTTCAGGTAACAGATTTACACAGGCTGTTTTTGCTTAACATTAAGCTGAACTATTAGTTTAACAAAATACATTAGTATCTTACTCATTTTCAGTACTTTAGCAACACTCAAATCAATGCTGAATAAAATATGTAATGTTTATTACTGTTCTGAAAATACTAACTTACCTGTAGACATCACTATTTTAGATGGCCCCACAGGAAACTTATTAGATGAAGATCTTCTAATTAGTGAACTGAGAGATGCTTTAGATGTAGAAGAAATAACTGGAATACATTTTTCCTGTTTTAAAAAAAAGGAACAAAGAATGCAGGTAATGGTCTCTTTTAAAAGCTTCCAGATTAGAAAACAAAAATGGGAGACATCACTGGATCACAAAAGCATCAGTTAAAAAAAATGGTTGAAAACTTTCTGGGTACCAAGAACTGCAATGATTTGCAAACTTAACTCAGGCCCACAAGCTATTCAGGTGCCAGAGAAAGAGACCAAAGCCTAGGTAGGATTCTGTATTCTATCTTCTATTGATACCTTAGTCAAATTAGTTGTGCAAAACCTGTTAACCTCAAAAAATTTCTGAGGTTCCTTGCAAGACATGATTTTTTTGTTTTTTCTTTGTTTTTCAAGACAAGGTTTCTCTGTAGCTTTGGAGCCTGTCCTGGAACTAGCTCTTGTAGCCCAGGCTGGCCTCAAACTCACAGAGATCCACCTGCCTCTGACTTCCGAGGGCTGGAATTAAAGGCGTGCGGCATCACCATCAGGCAAGACATGCTTTTTAAATCACTGTTTTTTTTTTTTTGTTTGTTTGTTTTTTTGGTTTTTTCGAGACAGGGTTTCTCTGTAGCTTTGGAGCCTGTCCTGGAACTCCCTTTGTAGACCAGGCTGGTCTCGAACTCACAGAGATCTGCCTGCCTCTGCCTCCCAAGTGCTGGGATTAAAGGCGTGCACCACCAATGCCTGGCTAATCACTGTTAATTCTATAAATCTCTTTTTCCATAAGCAAAAATAACCACAGAAAGGCAGAGGACCTTAGAAAGCAGCTGTTCATTACTATTGGCTCTGGCCAGCAATAAACTTCATAAAATTGTAAATAATTTGGTGAAGACTGCTTGTTGCATGTAAGAGACAAATATCTCTTAAACACAGGTGAATATTACTAGTATTCTAATGATGTGAAATGTTGGGATTTGGCTAGGAGCTACTTTCAAACTGCTCTGCAGTGTCACGAAAGGTACTCCTGTGCCTAGAACAATTATGACAAAAGACAAAAGAGTAAAACAAAAGTATCATTTAAGGTTTCCGCAATATGCTTTAAACTAATGGCTGTTATCTGGATTCGTAGCAATCTAGTAAATCATGTCAAGTAGTGAATTACAAATTACAAATTACAAGATGACATTATTTTGTTCCATATGGAAAGTACTCATAGACACAAATGTTCTGCTGGTATCATATGGAAATACTAGATGTATAATACTGTTGAAATATTTTTACCTCTATATTTAGAGTGCATGTCTTATGGATACTTGAGTCTTTTTAAAATTCCAGAATTAAATCTCTGTCATTTCACCAAGAATTTAATTCACTAATATTTAATGTAATTATTATTATATTTGGGTCTGAGTAAACCATTTTATTATGAATTATCTGTTTGTTTTCTTTATTCTTTTTTTGTTGAGGTGGTTCCACTTATATTTTGAGGGGTTACCTGAATACTTAAAATTCCATCATAATTTCTTCCTTGGATTTTTAGGTACACATAATTTACATTTTTTATATTATAACTAGAGGTTCATCATAACTTTGCATAATTTTCAAACCAAAATTCATAATGTATCATTTTGCACAAAATGTTAAAACTAAAATTATATTCAGGCTTTCATAATGTAAACTGTTTATGTAGTTATATGTATCTGTTATATAAGCTGTACAGGACTAGAAATGATTATAAGAAAAACTTCTTCAGTATTGTCCTGCCCATATCTATCCCTCCCTCTCTTCCTCCTGACTAATTACACATTAAGGAAATCTCTGCTGTCTTTCTCAGTTTTTTTAAATTCTGTATCAGTTTTTCACATTGGATAGTTTCTATTCTATTCTCCAATTCATTTACTCTTTGTTCTTTCATCACCAGTAATTACCAATTATGTTCAATGACCATTTTACTTTAGATATTACTTTTGCTCCACCCCCACTCCAGCTGCACTCTCTGCCCTATTTGAGTTCCTGCCTTGACTGCCTTTGATAATGAACTGTGATATAGAAGTGTAAGTTCCTCATGAATTGTTTTCATTTAATCACAATAGAAAACCTAACTAAGACAAAAAGAGCTTTATACATTTAAAACAGTCCTAGAAAATTCAGCATAATCTTAGCAAATTGCTAAACTGAGTGTTAAAAATAATACTCCAACACAGAGACAATAAAAATTAGCAAGAGACATGACTAACCTTTACCCCCGACTTTCTACCTTTTTCCTTTGGTAAGACAGTTTTACAAGTACCCTTCGTTGTAGCTGAAGTATCTCCAGTCGGTTTAGTTTTTCCTGATTTCTTGCTGGTCTTTGGTACTGGTAGTGCAAGAGTTGTTTTCTGTGGAGACTTCTTTTTTGGAGATTGAGCCCCTTTGGAGGTGGAAGACTTTTTTTTCTCAGAGGTAGGGGTTTTTGTTTGTTCATAGGAGGAAGGTGGTGTGTTCTCTGCACTCTTCACTGAAAGAGCTGAGAAAAGAGCTTAGCAACAAAAATTAAAGAAAATGTAAAAACACTATCATATGACTGAAAAAAGTTCAAGCTTATCTTTAAAACTTTCCAAAGGGTACTCATTGAAATTATTTTTTTTTTTTTGGCACTGATCTGAACAGAGAATTCTCAACAGAAGAAATTCAAATGGCCAAAAGACACCTAAGGTCATGCTCAACCTCCTTAGCGATAAGGGAAATGCAAATTAAAACAACTTTGAGATACCATCTTACACCTGTCAGAATGGCTAAAATCAAAAACACCAATGATAGCCTTTGCTGGAGAGGTTGTGGAGAAAGAGGCACACTCATTCATTGCTGGTGGGAATGCAAACTTGTGCAACCACTTTGGAAATCAGTGTGGCGATTTCTCAGGAAATTAGGGATCAACCTACCCCAAGATCCAGTAATACCACTATTGGGAATATACCCAAGAGATGCCACATCAAATGACAAAAGTATCTGTTCAACTATGTTCATAGCAGCATTGTTTGTAATAGCCAAAACCTGGAAACAACCTAGATGCCCTTCAATGGAGGAATGGATGAAGAAAGTGTGGAATATATACATATTAGAGTACTACTCAGCAGTAAAAAACAATGACTTCTCGAATTTTGCGTGCAAATGGATGGAAATAGAAAACACTATCCTGAGTGAGGTATCCCAGACCCAAAAAGAGGAACATGGGATGTACTCACTCATAATCGGTTTCTAGCCATAAGTAAAAGACATTAAGCATATAATGTGCGATCCTATAGAAGTTAAATAAGAAAGTGAACCCAAAGAAATTATTTTAAACAAGATCCAAATTAGCAAAACTAGAGATGAAAATGACGACATTACAATAGACACTAAGAAAATCAAGATAACCATAAAAGAATACTTTTTTAAAAATTTGTATTCCACTAAACAGGAAAACCTAAAGGAAATATATTTCTTAAAATATATAATCTATCAAAGTTAAATCAAGATAAAGTAAATGTAATTTAAACAGATTCATAACCCCTAGTAAGATAGAAGCAGTAACTAAAAATCTCCCACCTAGAAAAAGTTCATGGACAGATGGTTCAGCATATAATTCTACCAGGCATTAAAAAAAGAATTAATGACATTAGTCTTCAATTATTCTCAAAAAAAAAACCCTGAAGAAACATTCTTAAATGCTTCATACAAGGCCATCATTACACTGATACCAAAATCACACAATGACTCAACAAAAATAAAAAAGATGGATATCCATTATGAATATAAATAAAAATTCAATAAAATATTACAAACCAAATTCAAGAATACATCAAAATATTATCCACCATTAAGTCAGTTTCATATCAGTGACACAGGAATGATTAAACATATATAAATCAATAAACATAAGTCATTACATAAATAGACCAAAGGACAGAAACCATATGATCATCTCAAAAAGATACAGAAAAGGCCTTTGATAAAATTCAACATTGCTGATAAAAGTCCCGAAGAGATCAAGAATATGTGGGACATATCTCAACATAACAAAGGCAATTTATAACAAGCTGATGCATCAATGTTCCTTCTAAATGGGGAAAATTAAAAACAAAAACCAACAAAAAAAAACCATTTCCACAAAACTCAAGTCGAAATGGATCGAGGACCTCAACATAAAGCCAGCCACACTGAACCTTATAGAAGAGAAAGTGGGAAGTACACTTGAATACATTGGCACAGGGAACCACTTCCTGAATATAACCTCAGCAGTACAGACACTGAGAGAAACAATTAATAAATGGGACCTCCTGAAATTGAAAAGCTTCTGTAAAGCAAAGGACCCAGTCAACAGACAAAACGACAGCCTACAGAATGGGAAAGGATCTTCACTAACCCCACTTCACACTAACCCCACTTCAGACAGACGTCTGATCTCCAAAATATACAAAGAACTCAAGAAATTGGTCATCAAAAGAAAAAATAATCCAATATAAAAATGGAGTACAGACCTAAACAGAAAACTCTCAACAGAGAAATCTAAAATGGCTGAAAGACACATAAGGAAATGTTCAACATCCTTAGTCATCAGAGAAATGCAAATCAAAACAACTCTGAGATTCCATATTACACCTGTAAGAATGGCCAAGATCAAAAACACTGATAACAACTTATGCTGGAGAGGTTGTGGGGAAAAGGGAACACTTCTGCATTGCTGGTGGGAATGCAAGCTGGTACAGCCACTTTGGATGTCAGTGTGGCAATTTCTCAGAAAATTAGGACACAACTTACCTCAAGAACCAGCAATCCCACTGTTGGGTATATACCCAATGGATGCTCAATCGTGCCACAAGGACATGTGCTCATCTATGTTCATAGCAGCATTGTTTATCATAGCTAGAACCTGGAAACAACCTAAATGCCTCTTGACTGAAGAATGGATGAGGAAAATGTGGTACATTTATACAATGGAGTACTACACAGCAGAGAAAAATAACATCTTAAATTTTGCAAGCAAATGAATGGAGCTAGAAAACATTATTTTGAGTGAGGTAACCCAGACACAGAAAGACAATTATCATATGTACTCACTCATAGGTGGTTTTTAAACATAAAGCAAAGAAAACCAGCCCACAAACATCAATTCTAGAGAACTTAGACAACAATGAGGACACTAAGAGAGACTTACATAGATCTAATCTACATAGGAAGTAGAAAAAGACAAGATCTCCTGAGTAAATTGGGAGCATGGGGACCATGGGGAGAGGGTTGATGGGGAGAGGGTAGAGGCAGGGAGGGGAGCAGAGAAAAATGTAGAGCTCAATAAAATAAAAAAATACATTAAACATCTGTAAGCAGCAGGAAAACACTTAAAATCTCATCTTATTCAAGTCAGAAGGTACACAATAAGATCAAAATTTAAGGCATAAATTTTTTAACAATGAATAAAATTATTAAAAATAAGACACTGATTAAACAAGAATGTCAGTCAAATGAAATTTTAGGTACATTAGATTATCATAATCAGGAAACAATTTAATTATCTAAAGAAGATAAATTTATTAGAATAACCAACAAATTTGATTTAGCACATTGAAAATTATACAAATTTATCATCGTGCTATTTTCTTGTACTAGATTTCTTTAAAAAAACTGTCTTTCCTTCTGGAAAGAATATGCTATTATTTAATATTGAGGAAGCATCTTGTAAATAAATATAGAAAAAATAAGGCAAATCAGTCACCTGGAATTGCTTCTTCATCTTCCAAAAGTTTGGCTTGGTCTTCCCAAAATTTACTGACTCTTTTGTCCTTGCGTTTTTTCTTACCTTCATTGAGATATGAAATAAAAAAACAAAAATTATGTACATTTAAAGCTGGAACACATTATGTTCCAGTCTGCATGTTAAATAATAAAGCATCTAATGCACCATAGTCACAAATCTTATCACAGTGAATTTATCTTTGTGGGACTTTTACTTGTTTCCTTAAAAGTGAAAAACAATTTTGTCTTCTAAAAAGATTGTACCATTATTCAATATATGGCAAACATCTTGTGACTCAATATGGATTAAAAAAAAAAAAAGCAATCACCTTGGGCTGCTTCTTCATTTTCAAAATGACTTGCTTCATCTTTCCGAGGTTTGGTGACTGGCTTGCCCTTGCGTTTTTTCTCAGCTTTGTTGAGTTAGGAAATGAAAAGCAACTATTACGTATACTTAAAGCTGGGACACATTACATTCTAGTGTGCATGCTAAACAATAAAAGATTTTAATGCAGAATAGTCATGAAATGCTACCATCATACTCACATGACATTTAACAATGCACAACATGGCACAGTTGTACAGGAGTGGCATGCATACCTTGGCAGTAACCAAATACTCTTTCCTTGGACTTAAGATCCACTCAACACGAGGGAAACCATGACTGGTACTGGAAACCCAGCTAAAAATTCTGTGCTAGAGAACTGATGGTTATTGGAGGATAATATGCACCCACTAATTTAACTGAACAGCATAGCCCCCAACAACTATCTATAAACATTTGTCTTCATACCCACAGTAGTCTTCATTCTTCATCAAGAAAACTTGTTTGCCACAGAGACCATTACAATAAACCAAAACTAATCAGAACAAAGAGTGGTGGAGTCCAATCAGAATGGATACATTTACAGAATATTTCTGCACATTGCCAAAAAGGAGGTAGAAAGACTGTAAAGAGCCAGGGTGAGGAGTTCTCTCTAAAACTGTATCTCCTAGTGATATCAGGAGAAATACACTGAAAACCATGAACATTACTGCTCATACATGAGATGAATAAGAATGACATTAATATACAGAAATAGCTCATGAAGCCTCAAGCACATAGAAAAGAACTATAGAAAACTGAAGAAAATGGGGAACAGGAGAGATGGGAAACACCAGAAAGAAGCACACAATCTGGTGTGAAAAAGTCAGCCATAAAAACAGAATACAGTTACTATTATACGGACAGAACAAGTTATATTCAGGACGATATGTATACATAGATATTTTTGAATGCAAGCATTAACAATTATTAAAAGAGGAGGCCACACATTTGCCAGAGAGATGAAGGCATATATGGGAGGTTTGGGGAAAAGGGGGGGAAGGAGAAAGGTCAGAGTTTAATTATTAACTCAAAAAAGAAAATGTTCTCTCTTAAAACATAAAAAAACTATAATCAGGAAAAAAACTAATCTTTCAAAGTGATGAACTTACTACAATAGAAGACAAATTTGACGTATCATACTCAAAATTTCTATGAATTTTTTATCATGCTACTTCTTATACTTGTTTTCCTAAAAGTAAAAAGCAGTTTTTCCTTCTAAAAACATTACACCATCATTCAATATATTGCAGACATGATAATAAATATAGGTTAAAAATCATCAAAAAAAGCAATCACCTGGAACAGCTTCTTCATATTCAAAAATTCCAGCTTGGTCTTTCCGAGGTTTGATGACTGTTTTGCCCTTGCGTTTTTTCTCACCTTTATTGAAATATGAAAATAAAAACAAAAATTATGCACATTTAAAGGTACAACACATTGTTTAATCCACTATGTTTTCCAAATAACAAAGCTTCTAATACTAAAGCATATGTTCTAATATCATCTTGTCACTAAAGAAGCCTACCATCAGGCTCACGTCATGTGTAACAATGCACATCATAGCATGATAACTCTAAGTATGCAGCTGTGGAACACATATCTTCTCTATAACCAACAGCGCTTTACTTGGAAATAAGACTCGTTAAACAAGAGAGAGTACATGCCTGGTAATAGAAACCCAGCTAAAAACTCTGGGCTTGTCAAATGATGGTTATCAGAGAAGAATCTACAACAACTCAATTACTAAAACAGCATAATTCTTAAGAGTAATCTACGAACAGTTTTATTATGCCTTAAGATAACTGTATTCTTTACTCTTTATTAAGGGAACTTTTGTTTGCAGCTGACAGAGACCATCATAGAAAACCACAACCAATAAAAGCAAACAGTGGAAGAGACCAATCAGAATGGATATCTACAGAACAATCTTGCACATAAGGTACTGCTCAGGGAATGCTGCTCAAAAGAGTGTAGAAAATCTTAAGAGCCACAGGGTGAGGGAGTTTAAGACTGCATCTTCTAGTAATAGCAGGAGAAATTACTATCAAACATGAGTTGAACAAGAATGACAACAATACATATAAAAACTGAACAGAGAAAAAGCCCATGAGGCCTAAATCCTAAACAAAAGAACTACAGAAAATGGAAGATATGGGAGAGGTGGGAATCCCCAGGGAAGAACATACTAATTCACTCTTAGAAAAAGATAGCCACGAAAACAAAAATACAGGTATGATTAAATAGACTAAACAAGTTATATTCAGGGCTATACATGTATGTAGATATTCTTGAATGCAAGCACTAAACCGTAAGTGAGGAAAAAGGTCATATATTTGGCAGAGAGAATGGAGGGTATACAGGAAATTTGGGAGGAGGATCAGGTAGGGAGAAAGGTTGAAATGAAACTATAATTTCAAAATAAAAGAGAATTTTCTCTTTGAAAACATGAAGAAAATTATAATCAGGATACAATCTAATTCTCAAAAAGGATGAACTTATTATAACCAATCTGACCATTCACAGTAAAAATTTCTATGAATTTATTATTGTGATAATTTTATTTTTTTACAAAAGGTAAAAAAAATCCTTTTAAAAACATTACTCCATGCAATATATGGCAAACACCTTCTGAATATATATAGTAATTATATATAAATATAGGTTTGTGTTTATGTATGTATATACATTATATAACGACTATGTTTATGTGTATAGGTGTATGGTCATGATATATAGTGACATTATATTTATGTTCACAATGTGGTTAAATATATTTAGATATTTATATTTATTCATACATATTATAATTACTTTGTGTATGATTTATATTTATAAAATATACATATACAAATGTATATACAAAATGTGTATGTATATATATTAAAAACAATCACCTGGGGCAGGTTCTTCGTATTCAAAAAGTCCAGCTTGGTCTTTCGATGCTTTGGTGACTGTCTTGCCCTTGCGTTTTTTCTTAGCTTTATTGAGATACAAAATGAAACACAACAATTAAGTATATTTAAAGCTAGAACATGTTATGTTTAATCCACTATGTTTTCCAAATAGTAAAGCTTCCAATACTGATACATATGCTCTAATATAACTCTGTCATGAAGAAGTCTACCAACATGCTCATGCTACATGTAACAATGTCCATTATGGCATGATGACAAGTATGCAGCTGTGGAACATGTACTTTCTTTGTGATCAAGAGCTCTTTACTTGTACAAGAGAGAGAGAGAGCACGCCTGGTAATGAAAACCCAGCTAAAAAGACGGTGCTAATCAAATGATTAAGAAGAAATCTACAACTCCTAACTTACTAAAGCAGCATAATCCCTAACAACAACCAAAAACCTTGTTCTTATACTTGAAGATAACTGTAGTCTTTAGTCTTCATCAAGGAAACCTTGGTTTGCAATAGCTAGAGACCATTAAGTCAATATAGATTTAAAGCAAAACAAAGCAAAGCAATCACCTGGACCTGCTTCTTCATCTTCAAAAAGTCCAGTTTGGTCTTTCCATGGTTTGGTGACTTTTTTGCCCTTGCGTTTTTTCTCAGCTTTATTGAGGTATGAAACAAAAACAAAGATTATGTATAATGAATCTAAAACACAATATGTTCAATCCATGATTTCTAAATAATAAAGCTTCCAATACTAATACATATGCTCTAATACAGCCTTGTATTGGGCTACCATCATGATCCTGTGATATGTAACAGTGCCCATTATAGCATGATAACTCTTAAGTATGCAGCATTGGAACACAGACTTCTTTGTAACCAGAAGATCTTAATTGGACTTAAGACTCCTCGACAAGAGGGAGAGATTGCCTGTAAAGGAAACCCAACTAAAAATTTGGTGCTGGTGAAATTATGTTTATTGGAGAAGAATCTACAACCACTAATATACTAAAACAGCATAATCTCTAACAACAATCTATATTGTTCTTATACCTGAAGATAACTGTAGTTTTTATTCTTCATCAAGAAATCTTTGGTTTCAAATGGCAAGGGGCTATTACACAAATCCACAAGCAATCAAATCAGAGACTGGTGAAGCACAATCAGAGCGGACACATCTACAGAACACACCTGTACATAAGATAAGGCCCGGGGAACACAACCCAAGAGGGGGGACTGAAAGATCATCAGAGTCAGAGAGTGAGGGAATATACTCTACGGCTGTGTCTCCTAGTAATATCAAGAGAAACACACATAAAATCTGACAAACATCACTGCTCAAATGTAAGTTCAACAAGAATAGCACCAATACATATACAATCTAGACATATGGCTTCAACCCTATTCAAAACACAATAGAAAACAGAAGGAAATGAACAAAAGAAGAAGTGGGAATTCCTAGGATAGAATACTAAATTACTATATGGTTTCAAAAACCCAGCCATAAATTATTATACAGACTGTACAAGTTATATTTAGGAGTGTGTGTGTGCATTTATATAAACACTCTTGTTTTTGTTTTTTGCTTTGTTGTTGTTTGTTTGGCTGGTTTTTCGAGACAGGGTTTCTCTGTAGCTTTGGAGCCTGTCCTGGAACTAGCTCTTATAAACAAGGCTGGCTTTGAACTCACAGAGATCCGCCTACCTCTGCCTCCCAAGTGCTGAGATTAAAGGCGTGCACCACTACGCCCAGCTTTATATAGACATTCTTAAATACAATTATTAACAATTAGTATGAAAAGAGGCCATGATTTTGGCATAGAGAGAGGGTTGAAATGAGAGGTTCTGCATGGAGGAAAGGGTATGGAGAAATGTTGAAATTAAATGATAATTTCATAAAAAATGAGATCAATCTCATTGAAAACATGAAATGAATCTGTAATCAAGAAGGAGTCTAATTCTCTGAAAAGATGAATTTATTATACTAAGAGAAAGATTTGGCATATCACAGTGAAAATCTCTATGAATTCATCACTGTGGTACTTATACTTGTTATCTCTAAAGTGAAAAACAGTCTTGTCTTCTAAAAACATTACACAATTATTCAATATCTGGCAAACATGATATGAATCAATGTAGATCAAAACAAAGCAAATATCTAGGGCTGCTCCTTCATATTCAAGAAGTCCGGTTTGGTCTTTCCATGGTTTGGTGATGCTTTGCCCTTGATTTTTTTCTTAGCTTTATTTAGATACGAAATGAAAAATGATGATTATGTACATTGAAAGCAATGATACATCATGTTTAATTCACTATGTTTTCTAAAACAATAAAGTTTCCAATATTAAAGCATATGCTCTGACATATCCTTTTCCTAAAGAAGGCAGCCATCAGGCTTACGTAATTTGTAACAATGCTCATCAGGGCATGATAACTCAAAGTATGCATCATTAGAACACATTATCTTCTTTGTAACCAGAAACCCTTAATTGAACTTAAGACTCCCTCAACAAGAGGAAGAGCATGATTGGTAATGGAAACCTAGCTAAAAATCTTGTGCTGATCAAATGATGATTATTGGTGAGGAAATCTACAACTACTAACTTACTAATACAGCATAATCCTTAACAATAATCTATAAACATTGTTCTTATACCTGAAGATAATTGTCGTATTTACTCTTCATTAAGAAAACTTTGGTTTGGAACAGCCAGAGACTATTACAGAATTCTACAGCCAATCAAACCAGAGAGTGGCAGAGCCCAATCAGAATGAATATATCTACAGAACTCTGCTGCACATAACATAGGCTCAAAGAATACTCCCCAACTTGGGGGCTGAAAGATCGTCAGAGTCAGAAGGTGGGAGAATTTGCCCTAGACTAAATTTCCTACAAATATGAGGAGAAACACACATAGAACCTCACAAACATCCCTGTCCACACATCAGCTGAACAAGAATGACACCAATACATACACAAACTGGACAGAGAATAGTCCATGACGCTTCAAGCCTACTCAAAGTGAAGGAAAACAGAATAGGAGAGGTGGCAATACCCAGGGAAGAATATACTAATTCAGAGTCTGGTACCAGAAAGCCAGTCATGAAAACACATATACAGGTATTAGTATTAGTATATAGACTGAGCAGACTATTTTTTTAATCAATCTCTCTCTCTCTCTCTCTCTCTCTCTCTCTCTCTCTCTCTCTCTCTCTCTCTCTCTCTCTCTCTGTGTGTGTGTGTATATATATATATATCAATACAAGCACTAACAGTGTGAAAAGAGACCATGAATTTTGGCATAGAGTTGGTGGTTGAAACAGAAGATTTTGGAGGGAAGAAAGGGTAAGGCAAAAGGTTGAAACTTAGTGATAATTTCACAAACAATGAGAACAGTCTCCTTGAAAACATGAAAAGAATCTGCAATCAGAAGCAATCTAATTCTTCAAAATGATGAACTTATTATAACAAGAGAAAATTTGACTTGTCAAAGTGAAAATTCTTATGAATTTATCATCGTGGTACTTACTTACACTTGTTTATTTAAAAGTTAAAAAATCTTGCCTTCTAAAACATCACACCATTATTCAATATACAGAAAATATCATGTGGATAAATATAGATAAAAACAAAACAAAACAAAGCAATCACCTGGACCTGCTTCTTCATATTCAAAAAGTCCAGCTTGGTCTGTCCATGGTTTGGTGACTTTTTTGCCCTTGCGTTTTTTCGTAGCTTTATTGAGGTATGAAACAAAAACAAAGATTATATACACTGAAAGCTAGAATGCATTATGTTTAATGCACTACTTTTCCAATTAATAAAGCTTCTAATACTACTGTATATGTTCTACTATTGCCTTGTTATAGAGAAGGTTACCATTATGCTCATGTGATGTATATCAATGCCCATCATGGCATGATAGCTATAAGTATGCAGCAGTGCCACACATACTTTCTTTGTAACTTAGAACTCTTAACTGGACTTAACTTGCTCAACAAGAGGGTTAGCCTGGTAATGGAAACCCAGCCAAAAACTGTGCTTTTCAAATGATGATTACTGGAGAAGAATTTACAACCATTAACTCAGTAAAAGCATAATCCGTAACAAAAATCTATAAACATTATTCTTATACCTGAAGATAACGGTTGCCTTACACTTCATCAGGAAAACTTATATCAAACAGCAAGAGGCTATTACAGAAATCCACAAGCAATCAAAGCAGAAAATGGTGGAAACCAATCAGAAGGGCTACATCTACGGAACACTCCTGCACATAAGATAAAGCTCAGGGAACACTATGCAAAAGAGGGTTGAAAGATCATTAGAGCCAGAGCATGAAGGAATTTGCTCTAACACTGTATCTCCTAGCAATATCAGGAGAAACACACATAAGACCTCACAAACATCCCTGTCAATACATCAGCTGAACAAGAATGGCACCAATACATACACAAACTGGACAGAGAATAGTCCATGAGGATTAAACCCTACACAAAAGACAATAGAAAACTGAAGAAAACTCGTAAAAGGAAAGTTGGAACTACCCAATGAAGAAAATACTGAATCACTGCCTGGTGTCAACAAGCCAGTCATGGAAAAAAAAATATATATATATATATATATTGCAGATTCTAAGAGGTTACATTTATGAACATGTGTGTGTAGACGTTTTTAAATACAATCACTAAGAATTATTGTGAAAAGAGGCCATAAATTATGGCACAGAAAAGGTGGTTGAAATTGGAGGTTTTGAATGGAAGAAAGCATGTGGAGAAAGGTTGCAATTAAATGATAATCTCATAAAAATGATACTTCTTCATGAAAACATGAAAAGATTCTGTAATCAAGAAGCAATCTAATTCTCCAAAAGGATGAACTTATTATACTGAGACAAATCTAACTTATCACAGTGAAAATTTCTATGAATTTATCATTGTGTTACTTATATTTGATTACTTAAAAGTGAAAAACACTCTTGCCTTCTAAAAACATTACACCATTATTCAATATTTGGCAAACATCACGTGAATCAATATAGATAAGAACAAAACAAAAAAGCAATCACCTGGGGCTGCTGGTTCTTCATACTCAAAATGTCCAGCTTGGTCTTTCCATGGTTTGGTTACTGTCTTGGCCTTGGGTTTTTTCTTGGCTTATTGAGGTATGAAATGAAAAACAAAGATTATGTACATTTAAAACTAGAACATCTAGTAACTGATGAAAAAAATCCTTACCAGTTGGGCCTGCCAGAGACTTAGAAAGCATTCAACATTTATGCTAGTCTAGTGAATTTTTGAGTTTGTTATAATGCTTACATCTCTTCCAGATGTGTAATAGGTCATGTAACTTTTTGTTAAAGTCCAGACATGATATACTGGTTGAAAGGAACTCTGATAAAAAAGCATTCAGTGACGTGATGCATGAAGAGAGGGAAAAATGCTACATTCTTCCACAATAAAAAAATAAAGCTAGAACATGTTATGTTTAATCCACTATGGTTTCTAAATAATAATCCCAATACTAAAGCATATGCTCTAATATAGCATTACAGTAAAAAAGACTACTACCACAATGCCTATCATGGCATGATAAAGTATGTAGAAGCAGAACACATACCTTCTTTGTAATTAATAGTACTTTAAATTGCAACAAGAGGGAGAGCATGCCTGGTAATAAAAACCCGGCTAAAAACTCTATGCTGGTAAAATGATGATTAAGAAGAAATCTACAACCACTAACTTACTAATACAGCATAATTCCTAACAACAATCTCTAAACATTGTTCTTATACCCCAAGATAAGTATGGCCTTACTCCTCCTCATCAAGAAAACTCTGGAAAAATCCGAGACCCTTACAGAAATCCACAATCAATCAAAGCAGAGAGTGAGTAGTGGAGCACAATCAGAGTGGATACATCTACAGAACACGCCTGCACCTAAGATAAGGCTCAGGGAACACTATCCAAGAAGGGCCTAAAAGTTCATCAGAGCAGAGGGTGAGTTAATTTGCTTTATGACTGTGTCTCTTAGTAATATCAGGAGAAACAAATATAAAACCTGACAAACATCACTGTCCAAATATGAGATGAACAAGAGTAGCACCAATACAAATATAAACTAGACGGAGAAAAGTCCATGAGGCTTCAACCCTACTCAAAGGACGATAGAAAACTGAAGGAAACAATCAACAGGAGGTGTGGGAATACCCAGAAAGAATACATCAAATCACTGGTACCAAAAAGCCAGCCAAGAAACCATATATACAGGTATTATTATACAGAATGAGCAGGTTATATTTATGAATATGTGTGTTTGTGTGTGTACACATAGACGTTCTAAAATACAATCACTAAGAATTACTGTAAAAAAGGTCATGAATTATGGCACAGAGAAGGTGGTTAAAATGGGAGGTTTTCAAGGGAGGAATGGGTATGGAGAAAGGTTGCAATTAAATGATAATCTCAATAAATATGAAAAACTTCTCCTTGAAAATATTAAAAAAATCTGTATTCAAGAAACAATCTAATTCTCCAAAAGAATGAATTTCTTATACTAAGAAACAATTTTGACTTATCACATTGAAAATTCCTATAAATTTATCATTTGGTACTTATATTTGTTTATTTAAAGGTAAAAAGTCTTGCCTCCTAAAATCATTATATCATTATTAAATATATGGCAAACATTATATGAATCAATATAGTAAAAACAGAACAATCACCTGGGGCTGCTTCTTCATACTCAAAAAGTTCGGTTTGGTCTTTCTGTGGTTTGGTGTCTGTCTTGCCCCTGGGCTTTTTCTTAGCTTTATTGAAGTATAAAATGGAACATAAATATCATGTACATTGAGAGCTAGAAGACATTATGTTTAATCCACTATGTTTGCCAAATAATAAAACTTCTAATGGTAATGCATACATTCTAAAGAAGGCTACCATCAAGCTCACTTGAAATGTAACAATGCCCTTCATGGTATGACAACTCTAAGTATAGAGCAGTGGCATGCATACCTTCTTTGTAATCGACAGCTCTTTAG
The DNA here is from genome assembly GCF_950005125.1 of Chionomys nivalis. Classification (NCBI taxonomy): domain Eukaryota; kingdom Metazoa; phylum Chordata; class Mammalia; order Rodentia; family Cricetidae; genus Chionomys; species Chionomys nivalis. Next base: position 133,769,138 of record NC_080112.1, read on the forward strand.
TTGGACTTAAGACTCGTTCAACAAGAGGGTGAGAATACCTGGTACCAGAAAGCCAGTAAAAACTCTGTGCTTGGTGAAATGATTATTAGAAAAGAATCTACAAGTACTGATTTACTAAGCAAGGTAATCCCTAGCAATAATTCATAAACATTTGTCCTCATATCCTAAGACAATAGTAGTCTGTACTCTTCATCAGGGCAACGTCTCTTTGCAAATCACAAACATCACTACAAATATCCACAACCTTTCAAAACCCAGAGACATGGAGCTCAATCACAATGAATCCATCTACAAAATACTCCTGCACCTTAGGAAAGGCTCAGGGAACACTGTCCAAGAGGCAGTAGAAAGATTTGATAGGTCAGAATATAGAGGAGCTTGCTGTAAGACTGTGTCATTCAGTAATATAAAAAACAGTACCCATAAAGTTTCGTCAACATGATTGCCCAAACAAGAGCTGAACAAAAGTGATACCTATATGTATGCAAACTTGATAGAGAAAAGTCCACCAGACTGAAACTCTATACTGAAAACATTATTGAATATGCAGGAGTCAGGTTGTAAATCAATACACATAATTTTTCTCAGTGTTATTTAGGTATGAAATAAAAATAAAAAATATGTCCAGTTAAAGCAAGAAGGTATTATGTTCCATTTAGTATGTATGCCAAAAAAACTTGTACTACAGTATAGTCATGAAAAGGCTATCCTATTGATCATTTGATATGTCATAATGCCCATCATGACATGATAACCTAAGGATGTATTAGTAGCACACATACCTTGGCAGTAACCAATAGCACTTTACTTGGACGTAAAACCTACAACTCAACAAGAGGGAGACTATGTCTGCTATTTGAAACCCACCTAAAACCTCTGTGCTAGTGAAGTGATTGTTATTGGAGGAGAATCTACAACCACTAATTTGCTAAACCAGCATAATTTCTAACAAAAATCTATAAACATTTGCCTTTACACCTACAGATCATTTTTTGTGTTCACTATTCATATACCAAATTGGAAAGAGAAAAGTCCACAATGTGCCAACCCTATACAGTGAACTATCAGCAACCAAGGAAAGCTGGAAACTGGAGAAGTGGCCTTCCTCAAAGAAAAGCACAACAATTATTTGACTGGTGCCAAAAAGCCAGCCCTGGAAACATACATACAAGTAGCATTATACAGACTGGACAGGTTATATTTAGAAATACATTTTATATATTTATATACACATGCACATATGCATGCAGTATATTATATGCATTAGTATGTGAGAATTAGTGAGAAAAGAGGTCATGAATTTGGAGAGCAGGAAAGGTATATGGTAGAATTTGGAGAGAGGTTAAAGGAAGGGAGAAAGGTTAGACTTAAATTATAATTGCAACAAAGAGTTTTCTTTTTAAAAACCAAAAGAGTTTATAATCAGAAAACCATTTAATTCTCAAAAGGATGAATTTCTTAGAATAATTATCTAATTTGAATTATCACAGTGATAATTCTATAAAATTATCATTTTTACTTTTAAAATTTGTTTTCTTTTTAAAATTGTTTTTGAGACAGGGTTTCTCTGTTTAATAGTCCTAGCAGTCCTGGAATTCACTTTATAGACCAGGCTGGCCTTTAACTCACAGAGATCCACCTGCCCCTACCTCCTGAATGCAGGGATTAAAGGTGTACACCACCAATGCCCGGCTAAAATTTTTTTCTTAAAATGAAAGTCTTTCCTTCTGAAAACACTACATCATTATTCACTCAATACACAAGAATCACCTTTTAAGTCAATACAGACAGATAAAGCAACACAATCACCTGGGGCTTCTGCTTCATCTTCAAAAGGAGTGGCCTGTTCTTTCCAAGGTTTGGTGACTCTCTTGCTCTTTGGTTTACTCTCAGCTTTGTTATGTTATAAAATGAAAGACAAATTTATGTACATTTAAAGCTAGAACACATTATATTGAATAGGTATGGCAAATTATAAAGGTTCTACTCATAACGTATACTCTCTAAGACAGTGTTGTCTTGAAAAGACTCAGATGCTGCTATACAGCTTCAGAAAATGCTCATGTCATATGCAGCTTCCAGCTACCTGGCACCCCAATTTAGGTCATTTTAATACTTTGGATGAAGACTGATTGCCAGGCTAATTTTGATTATGTTATCAGCAATAAATAAATAAATAAATAAATAAATAAATAAATACCAAATAAACAAATGAGATAGTTCAGTATCAATACCTTAACAACTTAATAATGTTTATATACTAAAATCCACTATTTCTAAATAAACAAGCTTTTGAGGGAGATATATGAAATTATAAACATATTCAAAGCTCAACTACATTTACTTGGAGTGTTTTACTTTACAAACTTAAAGAGTAGTCAGACTGACTACTACTGCTTTACTTTTTCCATACTTAAAGATGATATAATATGCATACAATAAACTTGTGATAACAAATATCAAATTTTTCTGCAGCTTTGGCATCCTACTTTTACTTTTCACCAAAAAGGGAGCAGCCAAGTCCTTTACCCAGCTGTAGAGGAAGCAAGATGTGACTGCCTCATTGAAAAAGGTACCAAGCCATGTGGCTAACGTATACTAGAATAATGGGTTAATATAAGATATAAGAGTTAATAAGAACCCTGAGCTAATGGGTCAATCAGTTTATAACTAATGTAGACCTCTGTGTGATTTCTTTAGGACTTAATGACTGTGGGAACTGGGCAGGACAGAAATCCTGACAACAGAATGGTGCCCAATGTGTGAACAACTGCATCCACATAAAGCCTGAGAGAGCTTAAAAAGTAATACTAGACAAAAAATAAGAGTAAAGCATGGCTTATTAATAGCAGCATTTTCTCTAGTGGGCTCTGCTTGCTAGAGGCAAGCGCTCTCATTTAAGAAAGGCTTCCTAACTCAGTATTAGCTGCAAAACCTTGCAGCTCTTTTAAGAGGTCATGCCACAAAACACTTAAATGGTATTGATGAAAAGCTGACCACATGCTTTTTGGTTTTCATCCATAGCAGGAAAAATGCCACTCCATTTTAAAATACCAGCTTTCTGGGCCATCCTGTCAGTGCAAAATCTGACTCTTTCAGACAAGAGGTCCAGCTACAGAGCATTTGAGTGTGGTTTGTGAACAGACTGCTGGAGCTTGCTTGGTGGCAGGAACCTTGAAATGCCATAGAGTTGTGACAATAAACATGGCTCCCACCATACCTCCACCATGAGGCAGGAATCTCAGAAAGCTAAGGACTGGGCTGGATCCAGCCATCAAAGTCACGGCTTTAATCCTTTCCATATTGCTTTGCATATTAAAGACTCATGTGGTCAGAAAAAGAGAGATATACAGTAAAGATAGATTCAAAGAAAACCTGTAAATGGTTTATAGTGTGTTTAAAAACTATATACAGGCTTGGGAGAGAAAAGAAAAAGGTTAAAGTCCACAATGGCACTAGGTTTCGATCCTAATACATGAACTGGCTTTGTGGGAGCTTAGCCTGTTTTGATGCTCACCTTCCTGGGCCTGGATGGAAGTGGGAGGACCTTGGTCTTCCTGTAGGGCAGGGAATTTGGACTGCTCTTCAGTAGCGAGAGGGAGGGGGAATGGACTGGGGGGAGGAGAAGAGGAGTGGGGATAGGGGAGGGGAGAGGGGGGGAGGGGGCAATGTGTGGGAGGAGGGGAGGGAAATGGGAAACGGGGAGCAGTTGGAAATTTTAATTAAAAAAGAATAAAAAAAAATATATAATAAAAAAAAAAAAAAAAAAAAAGAGAGTAGTTGGGAGTGGTGGCACACACCTTTAATCCCAACGCTTGGGAGGGAGAGGCAGGCAGATCTTTGTGAGTTCAAAAACAGCTTGGTCTACAGAGGGAGTTCCAGGACAGCCAAAGATACACAGAGAACTGTCTCAAAAAGCCAAAAATTAAAAGTAAAAATAAAAGAAATAGAGGTTAAAATACAGCCATGTAAAAATGAAAAAGACACAGAGAGTCTGGATACTGTATATTATTATGCTGTCTTTGAATTGCTAAAAGACATTTAAATATAAATGCTGCTGGATTAATAAATATTAATATTTATAAATACATAAATATTTAGAAAATACCTTGACTTCAAAATTGAAGTCAAAATGTATGTTACTTTGGAGAAGAGGTTTTGCTTTTGTTTCTGCAGGAAATGAGAAGCTGTGGATTCATTCTGAGTTAAGAAAAAATCAAGTTTGATCAAGGAAGACCACCTGAGAAATCTCCAGAAGGAACAGATCACCCAGATGTCTGAGTTCCACATCTAGAACAGAGTCAAGACTGCTGCCAGAGATGATGAAGCTTCACAGGATATTCCAGTCATTACTTGATCATACTTATAAATTTTCATTAGGTCCCCATAAGATTATCAGCACCCCCAGCAAGCAGGAAGTAGCCTGGAAAACTACACCCTCATTACCAAAAATGGACTATGAATATTTTCTTTTGTTTAGAATGTTGGTTATAAGTTGTTATGGATAATGGTCAGGAGAAAAGCTAAACAAAGAATATTGGATTCCTAGTTCTTATTTTTTATTTTTTAAAAAAGAGGGGGAAGTGGTGTGGGACAATCATCTATATTCTATCAATTATATTTTAAATAAACACTGACTGGCCAGTAGCCAGGCAGGAAGTATAGGCAGGACAACCAGACAGGAAGTTGAGGTGGGTTGATGAGAACAGGGGAATTATGGGAAGAGGATGAAGTCCTTTACCCAGCCACAGAGGAAGCAAGATGTGACTGCCTCACTGAAAAAGGAACCAAGCCATGTGACTAACATATACTAGAATAATGGGCTAATATAAGTTGTAAGAGTTAATAAGAAGCCTGAGCTAATGGGCCAATCAGTTTATCACTAAAAAAAGGGGGAGCAGTCTATACATGGCAAATGTAACATCCTTTTACTGCCACTATAACTCCCTCTCATTTATAACTAGTTCACCTATTTATAACCAGCTTCATCTTATTTAATTTTAAACAACTACTGTCCACTTCAGGCTTAAGACTTCTTGGTTAAATTCTATACCATAACACCAAGAATCTTAAATTAGTTTTAATCTGTTGAACATACCATAAATGTATGTCATGCCCCAATGAGAAATGTAGCTGATGCTCAACAGGAAGCCTTAGTCCTATTCCCTATGGTTCATATTCCTAAGCAGTGCTATAAACATTACCACAGAAGAAAAGTAATCAAAAGACAGGTCTATTATCTCTGTGAGCTACAAAAACCAGCTTTCTCTAAGACATGCTTACTGGTGCAATAATAGCACAAATATTATAGGGCTAACAAAGTACCTTTTGATTGAATTTAACATCCACTCCATGAGATGTAACTTATACCTGATACTGTTAATGAGTCCAAGAACCTGTGACAAGAGGTCACATTTCAAAGGAGAAATCCTATTACCAAGGTTCTTCTAAATGGGCACAGCAATAAAACAACTCCTAATGACATATTGCTATACTCATTAATTAATTTATCACTCAAACATCATCAGAGAAGCTTTTTTAAGTGGATTGTAATTAGCAAAGAGACCTACAACTGAACAAGAATCAGAGAATGAGAGATTTTGGAGAGCCCAACCTTAAAGAGGATGTCTTTATCACATCCTTCCCCTCAATGCTCAGAAAACTATGTTAAAAAAAGCAGGCAGAAAGATTCTAGGCAGGGGTAGAAAAGCACTTCTCCCAGATAACATTTTTCAGAAACAACACATGAACATAAGGACTCAGAAAGACTAAAAGAATACACATGTCTTGTATAAGCTCAAGCCTCACTTATCAGCAGCATGGAAGAGAGGAAATGATCATAATTCCCAGCCCTAGCCAAGAACTCATAACTGCTAGAAAAGGGAAAATCAGTTTTCTTCAATGGAGTAATATTGAGTATATCAACCACATAACAAGGCAGGCCACATGTTCAGTAGTCAGTTAACACAAAGCAGACTCCTATTGTGTGTGTGTTGGGAGGGCTTCATTTCTTTTCAAGAGAGAAAAAAATGAAGTGGGCATATAAGGATGTGGAGCATAATTTGAAAATTGGGGAGGGAAAAGAATATGATCAAAGTAAATTTCATGAAATTTTCAAAAAAGGAATACAAGCATTAAACAAAGGAAAATACTTTTAAGCAAAGATGCACCATAAGCAAAGTTTAACATACATTAAAATTTCATATAATTAAGGACTAGTCTAATCTTCACCACCACCACAAAAAAGAAAAAAAAAGCTTCCATGAAAACAACCAGCAAATTTGAACTAGCACAGTGAAAATTTCTAGCAGTTTATCATTTGGCTACTTTCTGCTTTTATTTTTTTTTCTTTTCTTTCTTCCTTCCTTTCTTCCTTTCTTCCCTTCCTTCCTTCCTTCCTTCCTTCCTTCCTTCCTTCCTTCCTTCCTTCCTTCCTTCCTTCCTTCCTTCTTCTCTCCTCCTCCTCCTCCTCCTCCTCCTCCTCCTCCTCCTCCTCCTTCTTCGATTTTTTTCAAGACAGGGTTTCTCTGTGTAAACGTCCTGGCTGTACTGGAACTTGCCTTATAGACCAGGCTGGCCTTAAACTCACTGAGATCTGCCTGTTTCTTCCTCCCAATTGCTGGGATTAAAGACACATGCCACCACAGCCTGGCTTACATTTTTTTTCTTAAAATAGAAAAGAGTCTTTCCTTCTGAAATACTACAACATTCTTAAATATGGAGGAATAATCTTGCAAATCTTTATACAAAACCAAAGCAATTACCTGGGGTTGCTTGGACATCTTTCCCTGGTCTGGCTTCTTCCCAAGGTTTAGTGAATCCTCTGCCCTTGGGCTTTTTCCCGGCTTTGTTGATGTATGAAATAAAAAATAAAAATGATTTATATTCACAGCTAGAATTCATTATGTTCCTGTATGTATGCCAAACAATAAAGCTTCTTATCATAAAATATAGATTCTCTTCCTACAATGTTGTCATGAAAAGGATATCATGATCACATGATACACAGCTTCCAATTGCCTGGTAACTCAGTTTAGATTATTTTATATTTTCTGTGAAGATAACTACTTGGTTATTTTTCTAAGTGTTTTATAGTTAAAAAAATAAATATGGGTATCAATGCCTACAAATTTAGGTTATTAATAAAAATGAATTTTACATAGCAAATATTACTAAGTATAATTTAAAATGCTTTGTAGGTAGATATGAGACACACATGCATGTACATGCACACACATGCACAAATACTAACATTTTGAGGGCTTTATTTTTTAAGTTGAAACAGTCTACTGCTTTGTTTTTTTCATTGCCCAAATACCACAAGAGTATGCATAAACAAGACATGGGATAGCAAATATCCCATCTTTCTCCAGCCGTTTTCTTCCACTTCTACTACTCACCAAAAAAGGACAGAGTCTATCCTCTGTTGCGAGTGTAAATTAACATCATTTAAGTGGCATTATAAATGTATCCATTATTTACGACCAATACACCTATATGCACCAGACCCATTTTATTCTTACACTCTAGGTTTAAAACTTCCAGTTTAACAAAACAAAAAACATCTAGTAATATTACTTACATTATTCTTTCTTACATTGTCTTCCTGCTGTCAGTTTCAGGATGTTGACCTGTACCAGACCACCTACACCTCATCACATTGACATCATCATTAAAGGTTCCAGCTAAGGCCCTGAACTGGTTATTCTAGACAATTTTCTGGATCTATCTCCAAGACTACAATGTTTTTTTGTCTACCTTCGACTCCTTTACTCAGTACCTTTAGTTTTCAAATGATCATGTTTTACACACTCATTGCAAAGTTTATCCATAGTTCTCTTAGATTTCTTCTGGTTTTCTCTAATCCTGATACAACTTGTCCTCAACTGTCCACCTCCATCAATACTTCTAAATGAAGTGCCCTTTTGTCACCCCTAAACAGTAAGTCAGCTCCTGACTAAGTCACACACTCATTTACTTCCTTCAATAAGAAGCAACAGTATACAGATTAGCAGCCTAGTTCTGTAAAGGGCTAAACAGTACACATTCTGATGATGACATATGGTATCTTTCACATATTCTTTGTCTGATTGCTAAAAACTATTCAAAGAACACAAAAATCAATTTCATCACATATAATACATAGGCTGTATATGATTCTATGTAAAGTCCAAATTAATTTCTATGGAGAAGTCACTGTTTTACTTGACTTTTAAGTATATATTGAGGCTACAATGTTTCCTTTTGCTTAAGTTCCTACTTCTAGCTCTCTCTGCTCCATTCAGCAAAGCATTCAACCTTCTACTTTATATGAAGACTAAAATTTGTCTTTGTGAATGACCTTAACTATACCGTTACACCATCTTAAAACATTCCTTAGGGCTGAAGAGGTGGACAGTTATTAAGAGTGCTTGTGGTTACCCTTCCAGAGGACCACAGTTCATTTCCAATATCTACATCAAGTGGCTCAAAACTGCCTGTAGTGTTACTTCCAGAGAAACAATACTCACCTATCCTCTTATGACAATGAAATGCATATATAAAAATAAATACAACTCAATTAAAAATAAATCTTCCATGTCTAAATATGATGCTAAAATAGTAAAAATTGTGGACAATGAATTCAAAAGTCTAGCTTTAAAAATGATTAATTGTTGGGAGCAGTGAGACCCCAGATCCTGAATTTCTTGTACACAACTTGTTTTCCCCTGAGCTAAGTGCCTACAGCTGCTCTGAGCACGAGACCTTCAGGAGTTCCTGATGGCAGGAGAGTGGTTTCTGGTGGGTTTGGCTGTGGCGTGGCTATCTCTATAGACTCTGCCCCTGAACACAATAAAAGGGGGCATTCTTGGGGAATTCAAGGATGACCCGTGTCGCTGTCTCTCTGTCTGTGTCTGTGTATTTTAACCTCCAGTCCTCTTGCCCAAAGCTCGCGAACTGGGTTCCAGCACACAGAGCGCAGACACGGGAGCGCGGTGCGTAGCAATTAATGACTTCAAATTGTTCTCAATTGAACAAACAAATACAGGGAGTTCAGGGCTAAGATGAGAAATTCAGCAACTTGCATACAAAAGTCAGTAGGCAGAGATCATGAAAAAAGATCTAAGCAAGGAAAATTTTAATAAATCAAAATTTAAAATTCTGTGAAGCACAGACCCTAGGAAAGGAGATATAGGTTTGAAGGTCCTGAGTATGGAAGGCCTGGCAGGGATTTGAGTATCACACCTCATCTCCTTCAATAGGAATCCCCAGTTGTACATCACATGAATAATGAAGAAAACCAACTACAAATCAAACGGTCATAAGCAGACCCTTAATGATTTATTCTATAGACCAAACAAACAAACAAACAAACAAACAAAATATATGGATTCAAGGGAACTGGGGATAGGAGCAAAGAGTAGAGGAAGGAATTTGGGGAGGGACATATAAAGTGAAAAGCATTTCAAAAAAGCCTTACGGAACCCTTCTAGGTCCTGAATATTAAACATATACACAACTGGAAGGAAGCCATCACAAACAGACAAGACATGTTATAAAATTCAAAACAAAACAAAACAAAACCCTGTGCCATCAATGAGTTGTAAATGTTGGCCAAATTGCTTTACCCCTAACACTATAGGTCAGTGGTTCTCAATCTATGTCATGACCCACAAAGGAGTTGCATATCAGATATCTTGCATATGCGATACTTACATTACAATTCATAACAGTAGCAAAATAACAATTATGAAGTAGCAATGAGATAATTTTATGGTTGGGGTCACTACAACATGAGAACTGTATTAAAGAATCACAGCAGTAGGAAGGTTGAGAACCACTGCTACAGGACATTGCCAATGTTACTGATTAGATTCTAAAACTTGATGGCAAGAATCTCAAAGTATTTTTGGTTTCTGAGCATACCACAAATTTTTGTCAAGTTTGTGAGCTATAATAACCACATGACCAGAAGACATGCTGAATAGCATAACGCTAACGCAATGTTATGAGAGTTTCCAACCATGTTTTAAATGGATTTAAGGACTACTCCATAAGATAGAGCCAATATCTGACACTGTTAATGATATCAAGAACCTGAGACTAGACAGGTTCTGTGATAAAGGGATAATGTAATAAGATAACTCCTAATGACTTACTGTTATACTCACTGATTACTACAACACCCAATTCTTTTCAGAAAAGCTTCTTGTAGTGGATGTTAATTAAGAAATAGACCTACAACCCAACAATCCACAGAGAATGAGATACTTTGGAGCGCTCAAGTCTAAATGGGATTTCTATAGCACAGCCCTCTCCACTCAAGGCTCAGCTACTGATGTGGAAGAGTAGGCAGATATATTTTAGACAGAGGTGGAAAAGAACTTAGATGATACAGTGCTTTCCAAACACAAAATAGCAGATGCATAAAGGAACTCAAAAAGAAAAACAAACAGAATGTCCATGTCTTTACAAGTTCAAGCCAAACAAAATTCCAGCATGGAGGAGGGGAGTGGATATAAAATGCAGAACTATTCAATAATTGATAGTTCTGAGAAAGGGAAAATCATTTCTCTTCAATGGAGTAACATTGGTTATGTCAACCACATTCCACAGCAGGCCACATATTCAGAAGTAGCTAGGTAACACAAATCACTCTACATTTGTATGTGTCTTTCATTTTTTTAAGAAATAGAAAGACCATGAAATTGGAGAAAGACCATGAAGAACAATTTTGGAGGAGGTGGGACAGGGAAAAGAATATGATCAAAATAAACAGCATGAAAATCTTCAACAATTAATAAAAGAATTAAATGAAGAAAAATAAAATATTTTCAAACAAAAGTACAAAATTGAAGTTTCTCATACAGTAGATTTTCATATAATCAAGAAACTGTCTAATTCTCCAAAAGGAAGCTTCTCTTAGAACAACCATATACATTAAACTAGCATGATGAAAATTACTAGCAGTTAATTATTGAGATACTTTCTGCATTTGTTTTCTTAAAACAGAATATTAAATATAGAGGCATTATTTTGCAAATGTATATAAAAAACTAAAGCAATCACCTGGGGCTGCTTGGACATCTTTCCCTGGTCTGGCTTCTTCCCAAGTTTTGGTGAATCCTCGGCCCTTGGGTTTTTTCCCAGCTTTGTTGAGGTATGAAATGAAAAGTAAAATGATGTATATTTACAAATAGAACTCATTATGTTCCTGTAGGAATGCCAAATATTATTATTTCATATAACATGAAAAGGCTACAACCATGCTCTTCTGACATGCAGCCTGGCAGCCTGGTAATCAAATTCAAAAAACTTTAGTATTTTATGTAAAGATTACTTGCCAGGTTATATGTGTCTATGTTCACAGGACACACACACACACACAGAGAGAGAGAAAGACAGAGAGAGAGACAGAGAATATCAATGACTTTGAAATTTAGTTATAAGATAAATGAATTTTACATAGCAAAAAATACTGAATTCAACTAACAATTATTTACAAGTAGAGATATGAAAGACACATACATATCTGTCTTCAGCTACCAGGAAAAATATGACCATTTAACTGTGGTCATAACTTAACCTCCCCATTTACAACTAATTCACTTAAATAAACTTGACTATACTCATTTATTTTTACAAACTACCTTATATTTCATGTTGAAAACTCCTATTTTAAAAGAATTCTAGTAATATTACTCACACTCCCTGTCATCAATATCAGGATTTTACCAGGATCAGACCACTGATACTCCATCACACTGACATTATCACTAAATATTCCAGTGGCCCTTTTGTTATTCTTGGCAATTTCTGAATCTTCTATTCCCAAGACAACCATGTCCCTTTGTCCACCTTCAACTCCTTTACTTGCTGTCTTTAGTTTCAGACTAATGAGAGTGTTTTACTTGCACTGCCAAGTTTAGCCACAGCTCCCTCTATTTTTATTCAAGTCATTAGGGACAGGAAGAAAAGGCCTACAAGGCTGAGAGTTGAGTCTACCTGGAGTCTGCCTGAAGGGCTAGCAACAGTCCCTGTCAGAGGTCCTGATGGTGCTTAGCCAAGGAGGGGTGACCAAACAATGCTTCCTGAGGGCATAGCAACAGGTGCTTCCAGAGGTCCTGTTCATGCCTAGCCAATAAGGGGCAACCACACAATGATAACAGATCAGAATGCCTGGGTGCTGGGAGCGTATATAAAGTTTTCCACATAGCTAAATAAATGAGTCTGCTATATGCCTTCTACCTGATTCCCAGTGTCTGAGTCATTGATACAGTGCCTTCTCACTCCCTCCCCAAGGAAGATGTTAGGGTCCAGCTATATTTAGGCTCCTTCAGGATTTGCTCTACTTCTGACACAACTTGCACTCAGCTGTCTACCTCCAGCAATGCTTTTAAAATGAAGTATCCCTTCCTTCAATGCTCCTGAGCTATCAGTTCTCACCTCCATGTCATTTGTCATCACTTCCTCTAGCAGAATCAACAGAAAAGTGGTCAGCAATCTTTTTTTGTAAAGAGCTAGACATTTGTAAATAGTAAACATTCTAAAGGCCATATACAGTCTGTCACATAAACATATTTGTGTGCTTGCTGTTAAAAATAAAACCAATGATGAGGGGAATGGGAACATGAGGTATCAGGACGGTCAAGTTGAGGACAGGACGAAGAGGTAAGAGTAATGAGAGAAATTTCTTGATAGAGTGGGCCATTATGGGGTTAAGGGAAAAACCTGGTGCCAGGGAAATTCCTAAGAACTCACAGGATGAGCAGAGATAAGACTCCTAGCAATAGTGAAGAGGGTGCCTGAACTGGCCTTCCCCTATAATTAGGTTGGTGACTACCCTAATTGGCATCATAGAGACTTCATTGAGTACCTGATGGAAGTAGATGCAAAGATCTACAGCACTGGGCCGAGCTCCAGGAGTCCAGTTGAAGAAAGGGTAGAGGGATTATACAAACAAGGAGGAAGGTCAAGATCATGATAGGGAAACCCACAGAGACAGCGAACCTGAGCATGTGGGAGCTCACAGACTGGATGGACAGCTTGGGAGCTGGCATGGGACCAACTTAAGACCCTCTGCATCTGGGTGACAGTTGTGTAGCTTGGTCTTTTGTGGGGCCCCTAGCTGGGGGACCAGGACCTGTTCCTGATGCATGAACTGGCTCTTTGGAACCTATTCCCTATGGTGGGATGCCTTGATGAAGGGGGGAGGAGCTTGGTCCTGCCTCAACTTGATATACCATGTTTTATTGATTCCAACTAGAGGCCTTACCCCATCTGAATGGAGGCAGAGAAGGAGTGGATGGGAGAGGTAAAAGGGAGGTGGGGGGAAAGGAATGGAAGAAGAGAGAGGGAAACTGTGGTTGGTATGCAAAATATAAATAAATAAATAAATAAATAAAGCCAATTAATATAAAAAACAATCTTGTGTCCAATTTCATGGGCTTTATGAAAATTCCACACTCATCTACAAGGAGGAGTCACTCTTGTAATTGATTTTTAAGTATATTCTCACGATCTAGTGTTTTCTTCTGCTTAAGTTACTACCTCTATCTTTCTCTGGTCCATTCAGCAAATGACTCAACCTTCCACTTTATATAAAGATTAACATCTCTTTCTGTGATTGACCTTAACTATTCCATCACACTATCTTAAAACATTCCTGGGGACTAAAGAGATGGTTTAGCAGTTAAGAGCACAAGATGCTGCCTTTATAAGGACCAGAGTTTATTTCCAACACTTGTAGCAAATGGTTCACAACTGCCTGTAACTACAGCTCAAAGGTTCCAATATCCTGTTTTGTCCTTTGAAGATACCTGCATGTAAGTGTAAAAACAAACATGCAGACAGATGATTAAAAGAAATATGTCATTTTATTAAGTTCTTAACTCCTCCACAATGAAATTCAAAGATACGGAAATGGTAAAAATTTGGGATAAAGAATTCAAAAGTTCAGTTTTAAGGATGACTAATGACCCCAAATTCAAGCAGTCAGTTCAGTAATCAGATAAGAAACTTAGCACCTTGCATAGAAAAGTGAAAATAGTGATTCCAAATAAATTATTTAGGCAAAGAAAACATATTAAATCAAAATTTAAAACTCAATAGACCACTGGTCCCAGGCAGGGAAAAGAAGATATGGGCCTGAAGATGTTGAGTGTAGGCTAGACATGGACTGTGAGTGCCACATCTTATCTCCTTCAGGAGGAATCACCAGTTGCATAGCACATCTATAAATAATGAAGATAATCTGCAACAAACTGTATGGACATAGGCACATTTGTAAGATTAATCAAGTAGGCTAAATTTCAAAACTATATAGATTAAAGGTTGTAGGAGAAAGGAATAAAGATCAGAGTTAGGAAGGTGGAGAAGAATATCTAACAGTAAAGCCTCTCAAAAAATCCATAAGGAAACTACTATATTAGAAGCTTCCTGAAACATATACACATTCATATATGCATATAAAAAAGTTGAAGTGAAATCTGCATGTAATAGAGGAAAACAACCCTAACTAGAAAACACATATTACCAAAAATCCCCGCTAAAGCAAGAAATGGGTTACCACTTTTTGAGGTGTTAGACAAAGATGTTCCAGAGAACCCATTCCTAATATTATAGGCCACGGACAAAGCTATTAATTACCCTCATCAACATGATGGCAAGAATCTCAAGATAGTTTTAATTTACTGAACAAACCAAATACTTCTGTTATAGAGCATGGAAAAACCTAGCTGCTATTCAAATGGAAGCTTCAGCACTAATGGCTATGACTTATAGTGGTAAACATTGCAATACACACTCTCAGAGAAGAAAAGTAATCATCAGCCTGATTCATCTACTAATCCTGTGACCTATTATAACAACCTCCTGGCACCATACACTGGTGCAATACTGATGCGACTTTTATAGAGAAAACCAACCCTTTTTTATAGAAATTAGGGCCCATTTCATGAGATGGAATCTATAGTTGACACTGTTAATGTAGATAAGATCATAAGACTTAGTGAAAATTCCACTCCTATGACTCTGCTAAATGGACACAGTAATAAAACGACCACTAAAACATATTATGAACATTGATCACGGTAATTCTTAATCCTCTTCAGAGAAGTTTCTTGCAGTGTATGGTAATCAATACAGGGACTAACAGCTGAACAACCTGCAGAGAGTGAGAGACTTTGAAGTGCTGTACCTCAAATGGGATATTTGTATCACACTGTTCCCCTCAAGGCTCAGGGTTCTATGTGGAATGGGAGGCAAAAAGATTCCAGCCAGAAGTGGAAAAGGACTTCCACCAGGTAATATTTTTTTTTTTCAGAAACAACTGAGTAGACAACCACATGAAACCAGAAAGACTGTAACAGAATGTACAAGATGAGTATAAGCTCAAACCTGACAAATTCTTAGCATGGATGAGGGGAAGTGGGCACAAAGTCCCAGTCCTAGCAAACTGATTCACAGTTTATAGCGGTTGGGAAAGAGAAAATCAGTTTTCTCCAATGGAGTAACACTAGGTAGGTATATCAACCATAGTCTAAGGCAGGCCACATGTTCAAGAATAGTTGGCTAACACAAGTCAGACGCCCATTTTTTTATGTGATTTTCATTATTTTTAAGAGAGAGAGAAAGAACATGAAGTTTAAAGGACAGGGTGGTGGAAGACAGTTTGAAATGAGTTAAGGGAGGGGAAAGAATAGGATCAAATTGAATTGTATAAGATTTTCAAAGAATAAATAAAAGCATTAAATACAGAAAAACAATTTTAACCCAAAATGCCACAAAAATGAAAGTTTTATATACAATACAATTTGATATCATCAAGAACTAGTTTCATTATATAAAATGAAGGCCCTTCATTTTAGTCTAATTCTTCAAAGAGAAGGCGTTTATTAGAACGAACAGTGAAAATTTCTAATCATTGAATTATTTTCTGTATTTTTTTCTTTAAGACAGAAAAGTCTTTCCTTCTGAAATACTGCATCACTATATTCAACATAGAGGAATTAACTTTCAAATCAAAATAGAAAAACAATCACCTGGAGTTGCTTGGTTATCTTTTCCAGGTCTGGCTTCGTCTTTCCCAGGTTTGGTGAATCCTCTGCCCTTGGGTTTTTTCCCAGCTTTGGTGAGATATAAAATGAAAAAAAAGGGTGTAAATTTAAAGTTAAAACATATTATTCTCAGATATGGATGTCAAATAAAACTTTCTATAATAAAATACAGACTCTCTTATAATGTTGTCGTGGAAAGGCTACTATCATGCTCACATGATACACAGCTTTTAGTTATCTGGTAAACTACTTTAGACAATTTCAATGCTTTGTGTTAAGAGCATCTGTCATGTTCTTTGTGTCAATGTTCACACTTATAACAGAAGAGATATTTCAGCATCAACACTTTTACAATTTGGTTATCAGATAAAAATAATTTTATATAGCAAAATGTACCAATTATAAATAAGGAGAGCTATGAAACACACACACACACACAAATACATACACACACCCTAATACAACTGTGTTCAAAGATTAACTATTCTCATTTTACGGGATTTACAACTTAAAACAATCTACAGTTTTATTACTTCCGTGTTCAAAAGTATTCATAAATTCATAAAAGCTCTCCCATCTTTTGTAGCATTTTTATTCTACTTCTACTCATCAAAAGGGATATAATCTATCCTCAGTTACTAGGGCAATTATAAGATCAGATAACTGCCACCAAAACTCTAGACTTCATCTACAACTAATTTCAACTATATACACTAGACTCTTCTTATTTCATTCTTAACAACTACCTTACTTACACCCCAGGTTCAAATTTAAGTAATTCTAGTAATGTTACATTACTTTTTCTTGTTAACCAGGACCATACCAGTGATGCCTCAACCCATTGACATCATCAAAAAAGATTCCAGCTTATACCCTGAAATGATTATTCTTGGCAATTTCTTGATCTCTTATATCTTCAAGACAACAGTGTCTCTGTGTCCACCCTAATATTCTACAAGCCACTGGTAATGCTATTGGTTATTCTCTAAAATTTGACAGTAAGATTTCAAGGTAGTTTTAATTTGCAGAATGCATCATAAATTTAAGTCTTGGAACATGGAAACAACTAGCTGGTATTGAAATGGAAGCTTTGCTCTAACTGGCTATGTTTCATAGTGCCAAAAGGGGCTAAACACACTACCCAAAGGGGCAAAGAAATCATCAATCTGACCCATATACTAACCCAGTGATATACGAAATCAACCTTCCTATAAAATATACTGGTGCAAAGATAGACCAAATATTATGGAAGTAACAAAGCACTTTTTTTTTCTCGTTGTACAACTTTTTTTTTTATTTTTTTATTGAAAAAAAAAATTCTGCCTCCTCCAAGCCTCCATTTCCCTCCCCTTCCTCCCACTCTTCTCCCCCTTCCCCCATACTTGACACTATTAATTAGCCCAAGAACCCGAGATTAGGTAAATAAAAAGCCTTAGGGAAAATCCTACTAGTATGATTTTGCTGACTGGATATAGAAATAAAATGACTCCTATGACAGATTGCTATACTAATTGATCAGTGCATCCCTCCAGCATCGCCAGAGAAGCTCCTTAAAGTTGTGGTAAGACAGTGACTTATAAGTGGACCACATGCACAGAGCAAGAGACTGCAGTGCTCAATCATGAATTGAATGTCTGTATCACATCCCTCCCCTCAAGGCTCAGAGATCTATATAGAGGAATGGGCAGAAAGAGTTGACCTAGAGCTGGGAAATGATGTCCCCCAGACAGCATTTAAAAACACAACAGAGAAGAATCAAATCAAGGAGGAGTTGAGGTAGGGGAAAGAATATGATCAAAATATACTCTGTGAATTTTTTAAAAAATAAAAAAGATTTTTAAATAAAAAAATAATAAAAAATAAAAACACAACAGAATAGGTATACAAAGGAATTCACAAAGACCACAACTGAATGCACGTCTTATACTTTCTCAAGCCTACCAAAATCTCAGCATGGAGAAGGGGAAGTGGGCATACAAATTCAAGCCCTATCCAAGAATTGATAGCTGTGAGAAAGGGAAAACCCATTTTCTTTAATGGAATAATGCTAATTATATCAACCACACACAAAGGCAGGCTACATGTTTTTACACAAATCAGATTCCCATTTCTGTATGTTTTTCATGTTTGTTTAAGAGAAAGTAAGAACATGAAGTCCAGAGGTTGCAGGCATAGAGAACAATTTGGGAAGCTTTGGGGGAGAGCAAAGAATAGGAGCAAAATAAAAATGTATAAAAATTATTATATAATAAATAAAAACACTAAACAAAAATAATTTAAATCAAAGTTGCTGTATATAAATGAATATTTACATCGAATTAGATATAATATGAAGAATTTCATATAATTAGGAAGTAGTATAAAAGGAAGCATTGATTTAAAACAACAAAAACTTTGAACTAGAACACTAAAAATTCTAACAATTTTACCTTTAGGCTACTTTCTAAAAGTTTTCTTAAAAGAGAAAACGAGTCTTTCCTTCTGAAACATTACACCATTACTCACTGTGCAAGAATTACCTTGCAAATCAATATGGAAAATTAAAGCAATCACCTGTGGCTGCTTGATCATCTTTTACAGGTCTGTCTTCATCCTCAAAAGGGTTGGTGAATACACTGCCCTTAGGGTTTTCTTCAGCTTCTTGGAGATATGAAATAAAAATAGAAATAATTTACATTAAAAGCAAGAACACATTATGGTGCTTTATGTATCCCAAATAATAAACTCTCCTATAATAAAGCATAGAATCTCCTATAGCGTTGTCAATAAAAGGCTACAATCTTGCTCATGTGATACGTGGCTTCCAGTTTTCTGATAGACCAATTCAGATAAAACTTTAATAGTATCTGTGAGGAATACCTGCCAGGACATTTGTGTCTCTGTTACTAGTTTAGCAAGAGAAAAAAATTCATAACTAATTCCTTCACCATGTGGTTATTAGAAAAATGAATTTTACTTAGTTAAAAAGTAGTATTTCTAAATAAAACTCTTTGTAGGAAGAGAGTTAAAACATATGCACACATTGTGGGGGGTTATTTGATAATGTGAAACAGTTTACAGAATTGCTTCTTCTGGGTCAAAGACCATACATAAAATATGAATAAACCTGACATATGAAAACAAATATCCCATCTTTCTAGAACCTTTTTATGCCACTTCTTCTGTTCACAGTAAAGGATGAAGTCGATTTTAAAGTACAGGGCAAATATCAGACTTATAAAGATTATTTAATTAAATTTAATTGCTGCGATAACTTCACTCTTTATTCACATCTCAACTTTATTCACTAAACTCTTATTCACTTTTAACAACTGCCTTACACTCCAAGTTTAAAAAGAAAATTCTTTCAAAAAAGTCAGATGAAAACCCATGGTAGTCAATTTGGGAGGAGTTATGGGAAGGCAAGAAATGTGATAAAAATAAATTATATGAAATTCTCAAAGGAAAAATAAAAGCATTGACATAAAGAGAAAATAATTTTAAACAAATATGCCACATAAATGAAGATTTATATACCCTAAATTTTCATATAATCAGGAAATAGTCTAATTCTCCAAAAAGGAGGCAATAGTCTATTTCTATAAAAAGGAATCTTTCACTAAAAGAAAAATGTTGGACTAGCAAATACTTTCTGTATTTGTTTTCCTAAAACAGAAAAGATTCTTTCCTTCCGAAAGCACTATTCAGTGTACAGGAATTATCTTGCAAATCAATATAAAAACCGAAGCAATGGTCTGGGGCTGCTTGATCATCTTTCACAGGTCTGTCTTCAATCTCCAAAGGGTTGGTTGTCCTTGGGAGTTTTTGTTTGTAGTTTTGGGGGGTTATTTAATGAAAAATAAAAAATAATATATGACTACAGTTGCTATAATCAGTGTACTTCATTGTGTTCTGTATGCCAAATAATAAAGTTTCCTATTATAAAATATAGATGGTTCTGTAGTGTTGTTTTGAAAAAGCTACCATCATGCTCATGTGATAGGTAGCTTCCAGTTGCCTGGTAGCCAAATTCAGGTAATTTTTATTATTTTGTGAACATTATTTCCCAGGTTACTTGTGTCTATGTTTACAATTTAAAAACGAGAGCTATTTCAGTATTAATACCTTCACAATTTGGTTATTTTGGAGAGATTATTTTACATAGGTAAAAACTAGTAATTCTAAATAAAAATTCTTTCCTAAGGAGATATATGAAACACATACAATCACACATAAATGCCCTTGTGTTTAAAGCTCAACTGCTCTCATTCTCAGAACTTTGTAAGTTAAAACAGTCTACTACTTGTTTCTTCCTTACCCAAAGACCGCACGGTTTGCATAACAAGAGCTGTGATAGCAAACATCCCCTCTCTCTGTAGCCCTTCTTATTTTAGTTCTATGAAACACTGAATAGAAGTAGTCTATCCTCAGTTACCAAGGCAAATACAAGATCATTTAACTATCGGCATAACTTCACCCTCTATTTACAACTAATTCACTCATATAACCCAGTCTTCTTATTTTAACAGCTACTTTAAACTCTTGGTTCAATGTGTCCACTATTTTTTACATAATTCTAGTGATGTTACTCACATTACATTTTTTTTTACACTGTCTCCCTGTCATGATTTTCAGGATTAGACCAGCATAGAGCTTCACATTGAC
The DNA here is from genome assembly GCF_950005125.1 of Chionomys nivalis. Taxonomy (NCBI): domain Eukaryota; kingdom Metazoa; phylum Chordata; class Mammalia; order Rodentia; family Cricetidae; genus Chionomys; species Chionomys nivalis. The sequence continues at coordinate 133,789,819 of NC_080112.1, forward strand.
ATTTTCAATAAAGAGTCCAGCTAAGGTCCTGGGAATGGTTATTCCTGTCAATTTCTGGAACTATTTTATCTCCAAGACAACAGTGTCCCCTTGCCCACCCTTCAACTCCCTTATTTGCTATCTGTTGTTTCACATGAACTGAACAAGTTTTACACTCTTGTTGCAAAGTTTACCCATAGTTCCTTGTATTGTCATTCAATCCATTATGTTTCTTCTGGCTCTACACCTTACACAACTGTCCATCTCCACCAGTACTTCTAAATTAAGTGTTCCTTCCTATAGCTCCTGAGCAATGAGTCAGCTCCTGCCTCTGAGTCACAAGAGGTTGGCAATTTTGTTTTGTAAGGAGCTACACAGTAAACATTCCAAAAGATACATATGGTCTCTGTGTCTGTCACATTATTTGTATACTTTAAAGAAAAAAATAACAAACCAAAGAACATTAAAAAGCAATCTCATCACACAGCTACATGAGCTGGATATGGTATGAAGGAATAGCTGTTGCAGACGGTTTCTAAGTATAGTCACCTGTTACATCACTATGTAAAATGTTTTCTTTTATTTAAGTTTCCACCTCCATCTCTTTGTTCCATTCAACAAATGTTCCAACCCTCCCTCCACTTTATATGAAGCTTAAAGGCCATCTCTGTATTAGCTTACATATTCTATTATACCATCTTAAAACTATAAAGACATCTTGAATTTTGCAGGAAAATGGATGGAGCTAGAAAACATTATTTTGAGTCAGGTAACCCAGACACAGAAAGACAATTATCATATGTACTCACTCATAGGTGGTTTTTAAACATAAAGCAAAGAAAACCAGCCCACAAACATCAATTCCAGAGAACTTAGATAACAATGAGGACCCTAAGAGAGACTTACATAGATCTAATCTACATGGGAAGTAGAAAAAGACAAGATCTCCTGAGTAAATTGGGAGCATGGGGACCTTGGGGTAGGGTTGAAGTGGGGAGGGGAGCAGAGAAAAATGTAGAGCCCAATAAAAATCAGTAAAAAAGAATAAATAAATAAATAAAAAACAAACTCTCATTGGGCCTAAAAAAATTGGGTCAGCAATTCAAAGTATTTTCTGCTTCCCTTCCATAGAACCTGAGTTAAGTTTCCAACAGTCACATCAAGAGGCTCACAATTATCTGTAACTGTAGCTGCTGAGTATCCAATGCCTTTTTCTGTCTCTGTACCTATATGCTTTTGAGAAACACATTCATACACACACACACAGAAATATGAATGTGTGTGTGTGTGTGTAAAATTTCCAACTACCATATAACCTAATCCAAGATGTTGAAATGGTAAAACTATGAGACAAAGGATTCAAAACTCTACTTTTACAGATGATTAATGACCTCAAAATGGATTTAAATGAATATGTAAGTAAATTCAGCCAGGCAGTTCAGGGATAGGATAAGATATTCAACAACTATAATACAAAATCTAGCAAACAGATAAAAGTTCTGCAAAAAAAAAAAAGAGATACAGGCAAAGAAAAACTGAATAAATAAAAATTTGAAATCAATGGAGTTTAAGTGAAATGATAATATTTAATGGAGGGACAAGAAGCCAACTTGATAGCATATACTACCAATAAAAACCCTAGTACATCGAACTTCTTTTTGAGGTAGTGGCCAAGGGTTTCTCATAGACCAAATCCCTAACATGAGAGGCCATTGCCTATGCTATTAGTAACCTTCTACAACTTGACAAGAATTTCAAGGTAGTTTTAAATTGCTGAACACACTACATATTGATGTCAAGGTACATAGAGAAACCAGCCGGTACTCAACTGAAAGCGTCACCCTTACTATCTAGGGTTCATATCTATAGACACTGCCAGCAGAAAAAAGAAACCATCAATCTCAGAGAGCTATGAACCCTCTGAGCTCTAATAACCATCTGCCCTCAAGGTATGCTCACTGGTACAATAGTAGCAAGAATGTTATGGAATGGACCAGTTTTTCATTGGACTGAAGGATCATCTCATGTCAATGAGACCAATAACCTGTGACTAGATATGTCTTGGGTCCTAAGGGGAAAATCTACCATTATTATTCTGCTAAATACAATAAAATGATTTCTAATGAGATATTCATTGATCTGTGTATCCCTCAAACGTTGTCAGAAAAGCTTTATGCAATGTATGGTAATTAACATAGAAACCTGAAGAAAGTGAGAGTTTGAAATACTCAACCTTACATGGGATGTCTATATCAAACCCCTACTGTCAAGGCTCAAGGATCTATGTAGAAGTGAGGACAAAAAAGATTGTAAGAACCAGAGACGGTAGATGGTATGGGAGAATTGTCTGTATTTTGTCAATTATGTTTTAAATAAATGCTGATTGGTCAGGGGAAAGTATAGGCAGGTCAACCAGACAGAAAGTAGAGGAGGGGCAATGAGAACAGGAGAATTCTGGGAAGGAGGAAGCCCATTCCTCCCAGTCCTGCCCAGACCACGGAAAATGCATGATGTAATCTGCCTGGCTGAAAAAGGTACTGAGCCATGTGGCTAACGTAGATAAGAATAATGGGCTAATAAAAGCTACAAGAGTTAAAAAAAAACTGATCTAATAGGCCAATCAATTTTATAACTTATAGAGATCTCTGTATGATTTTTCTCTGGGACTAAATGGCTGGGAGACCAGGTGGGACAAAAACCCCAACAAACAGGCCCTCATGTTACAGGTAGAAGTCTTCAAGGAGACAGGGTTTTCAAGACCTAACAGGGCAGATGCAGAAAGGAACAGAGAAACACTGCAACAAAATGTATAATACTTACTTACACAAGCTCAAACCTGATCAAATCAGAGAGTGGCACAGGTGAAGTGGGGACAAAGTCCTGGCCCTAGCCAAGAAGCAATTTATAATTGAGAACTGCTAGATAAGAGATCAGATTTGTTCACTGGAATGGTACTAGGTATCATTCCAAGGCAGGCCCCATGTTCAAGAATAGTCTGAAAACACATATCAGATTCCCATTTTTATATGCTTCACTCTCTCTCTTAATTCTATATTTATTTTGATAAAAAATTATAACTTCTTTTTCCTCCTCCCAGCCTCCCATTTCCCTCCCCCTCCCCCCACTCCTCTCCCCCTCCTCTCCAGTCCAAAGAGCAGTCTCTCTTTTTTAATAGTGTAAAAAACAGGAATTTAGGTGGATAGGGAGGTAAGGGAAGCTCCTGGAGGAATAGGGGGCAGGGAAAGTATATGATTAAAATAAATTATATGAAATTTTCAAAGAAAAGCATTAAAAAAAACTAAAAATATTTTAACCTTAGATGGAATTTTAGGTACATTTGAATTTCAGATAGTCAGGAAATAGTCTAATTTTTTTCAAAAGTAGGCTTTCATTAAATACCAAGCACCACCGACTTATCACAGCGAAAATTCCTAGCAATTTTACATTGGTCTACTTTTCTTAAAACAGAAAAGAGACTTTCCTTCTGAAAACACTACACTATTATTCAATGTAGAGGAATCATTTTGCAGATTGGTGTAGAAAAAAGTCAATCACCTGGAGCTGCTTCTTCACTTTCCAAAGCTGTGGCTCCATCTTTCCAAGGTTTAGTCCCTGCTTTGCTCCTTGCTTTCTTTTCAGCTTTTTTGAGAAATAAAGTGAAGAAAATTATGTTCACTTAAAAGCTAGAACACATTAAGTTCCTGTATGCATACCAAATATTAAAGCTTCTAATACTAATTTATACATTCTAATACAATGTCATCATAAGAAGAAATTCATTCTCATATGATATACAGCTTCTAGTTACCTGGTGGCATAATTCATACAATTTTAATATTGTGTGTAAAGATAATCTGCCAGGTAAATTGTGTCTATGTCCAGTTTAAAAACTGATATTTCACTAATTATGCCATGACAATTTCCTTTGTAGAAAATCTATAATTTACATAGTAAACGTTATTAATTCTAAAATTGTTTGGCTAATAGAGATGACACACATACACTTACAAACACACACAGCTAAGAGTGCCTACAATAAAATCAGATATCAAATTAAATAACCTAATGATGTATCTAAAGGTCTTAGGAAAGTAAAAACAGTCAAACTAAAAATTCCTAGAAGGGAAAATGACTAGCCCTAAAGTTAATGAAATGGAAACCCCAAAACAATAAATATTTGCTTTTTTGAAAAACAAATAAAACTGATAAACCTTTAAGCTAACTAAAACAAAGAAGCCACAAATTAGTAAAATCTGAGATAAAAATGATAATATTATAATATAAAACACTAAAAATCCAAAGGATTTAAAAAGTATAGAATTAAGTAATGAGGGTAAAACCTTTTTATGTTCAAATTTGAGGAAGCTTACACGCAAACATCAAAGGAATACAATTTAAAGTAGTGTTGGAAATAAGCACCAATGTGCTCTCAGTAAGACAATGTTTAGGTTTTCTTCATATTGATATAAAGGTTTATTTTGTTTGACATCAAAGTAATTACTATGAGTAAAAACAAATGTGTTTTCAATTTTATATGTTGACTATACATTAAAGTTAAAAACCTGCACCAAATATTTGGATGGTACTTGGTGACAAATTTCTTGCTTCTTTAATATTTCTTAGAGAAAGTTTATCCACTAATGATAATAATAACAGAATATCTAAGCAAATAGAATCAAGTCACTATAACTCTATACACATGACAACAATACAATACATGCTCTGTAAGATGTCTCCAATTGGTCATGAGTACTGGCAATTAATATTTCAAGTTTTAATTAAAATATTCTAAAGCTTATATACTAAAATATTAGCAATCATTAATTTTTTTTTTTTTTTTGGTTTTTCGAGACAGGGTTTCTCTGTGGCTTTGGTTCCTGTCCTGAAACTAGCTCTTGTAGACCAGGCTGGTCTCGAACTCACAGAGATCCGCCTGCCTCTGCCTCCCGAGTGCTGGGATTAAAGGCGTGCGCCACCATCGCCCGGCTAGCAATCATTACTTCTAAAAGGAAGGAATATATACAATTTTAGATTATCCTCTGACCACTGTTATCTTATTTTTTGAATCTTCTGTGATAAATATCAATTTGTAATTTAGAGTGCAAAATGTATCAAAAAGATAAACAATCTAGCCACTTCTATAAATAACAGAATTAGCTATTCTAAAGAAAAATTATTTGATAAGGCATAACATTGCATTTAAGTGGTCATATAGCTGGCCCTATAGTAAATCTGTAGATCTGATCACCAATGGACAGATAACACTGAGAAAAAAAAAATTTGTACTACTACTTAATATTTACAAACTTTTGCCGGGTGATGTTGGCGCACGCCTTTAATCCCAGCACTCGGGAGGCAGAGGCAGGCGGATCTCTGTGAGTTCGAGACCAGCCTGGTCTACAGAGCTAGTTCCAGGACAGGCTCCAAAGCCACAGAGAAACCCTGTCTCGAAAAACCATATATATATATATATATATATATATATATATATATATATATATACACACACACACACACAAACTTTTGTCATTATTTCTTAAATGATAGCTATTTATGAAGCACTTATTTTGGACCAGGTTTGTATTCCAGTGATGATTTAAAATATAAAGGATGGTATAAATAGGTTATATAAAAAACATTCCACCATTTTATATAGGATTTGGGCATATTCGTATTTTGCTATGTCTAGAGGCCATGGAACCAATTCCCTCAGTATACTGAGGGATGACTGTCTATAGTTTCAGTGCATGTCAGCAGTGATCTTTAGAGTCTTCAAAACTGATACACAGTAATCTACTGCTCAGTCTTGAGCAATTTCAGAATTCAATTATAGACTGATTGTGTTAGATAGAAGTCATTCAAACAGTCTGACTTGGCATTCTATAAGGGACAAGATCTCTCTGTTGTCCAGGTAGTTGAATTCTACAAACACAATGTTATCTCTATTTACAAGAGTCGGTATTCTCTGTTATGTTTCAGCCATCTATCAAATATTTATTAACATTTACAAACTGCTACAAGAAAAAAAAGAAATAGCTACAAAGGAAAATAATGTTTTTAAAATTTAGTAGTAACTGTCCCAGGTTTTTATTTTAAAACTTGGTGGGTCTTGCATCAATTTCTCAATTCTGATCTGAAGATTTACACTAACTGCCCATTTATTTATCACCCACACTCTAAGACCCTAATAATATCAACAAGTCTAGACCTTACCTCCTCCATCATCCTTCCTGAGTCTCTTTGAGAACTCAAATAGATTTCTCTCTAGGAATCAACAATACATTTTCCAGTATCAAAACTACCTAAACACACAATAAAAAGTGATGCTTATATAAAAGGAAATGACACATTCAGAAAACTAAGGATTCATCTAAATGACTTTACTTTGGAAAGTGTCAAATATAGATAGCACTGTCATTTGAGAAGCAATAACATGCCATTTTTAAGAGCTTTAAAACATTATGCCTAGATAACTAAGCCAAAATTCAACTATATTTAAAGGCTCTATCTACAGCTTTGATTTAATCCTATTTCAAAACTGGGCTTATGGATTTAAGTTATTTTTAAAGGTTACAGAAGGGAAAAACTAGAATGGTTATTGAGGCCTATAATCCCAACACTTGGAAGAGGGAGGCAGAAAAGCTGCTGTAAGGTCAGGCCTAGCCTATATTACAGATCTTGTCTTTGAAAAACAAAAACAAGAGCTTCTTTTCCCCTTGGCATAATTCTATACTGAAATAAAACTAGATCTAACAACATTTACATGATTTTTCAGTCCTGTTATATAGTTGGTCTCATAAATATTCAGCCTAGAAAAGAAGCAAAAAAAAAATCAATAAGCAAGAAATCACAACCAGAATTTAGAAGGGCTTTAGAGACATATTTTAAAGGTGTATGTGCTTGTGGACCATAGAAACATTGTAACTTATTGTAACTTCAGTTCTCTGGGGGAATACTTTCCATGGTGACTATTTTATTTCACAACTGCTACTAATATATACCTGACAGTATTAAAAAAACACAATATCTATAATCTTTAATATTTTCAGAAGAAATTGCACATACACAAAAGAAACAGTTTTAGGTCAATTTGAAATTCACCTAGCAATATAACCTTTTAAAAATCACTTGAATTTTAAAACATAGTATCTTTTTTCCTCCCGAACAATTTCTAACATTGACTTCCGCTGTACTGTTCAAAATAATCACAGCAGGCATTGGAACAATTTTCATAAAAAATTAAATGTTTTAAAATAATCAGCAGAATGTTATTTATATTTCCATAGCATATTTTTTAGTATATCTCATTCAACATTAGTGGAAAATTATTTATGGTTATATTCCTAAAACTTAAGAGAAAAATTAGAATACTTTTATTATAAACTAGTATTCTAAATAACTAAATATTACTTATAATCAGATTGTTCCTTGCTTTTAAAAAATACAAGCATTTTTATGGTAGAAATAAGCAAAGACTGAATTTTTCCTAAAGCCTTTTAAAAACAACTTTTGTAAGTGACTATTCTAATAATAGTGTTCAAAGTTTCAATAAATAATATTTAAAACAGGACCGTCTAACTAAAGTCTTTAATATATGTAATGCACAAAAACTAACAAAGCAGACAATAGATTTCTTTACCCAGATTTTAGTTACAATATAAAGACAATTCCTACCTTTATAAAGACCCCAGAATGACAAGCTGCTGTTGGATTTACCATTAAAGTGACTTAGGTTCCACTTCATATTCTTACTCTTCCTAACCAGGATTAAAATTGAATTTCTAGAGAAAAGGACTCACAACAAAGCCCATGTTGCCTGAGCAAGCCTGAATTTCTAGCAAATGGGGATGGAGCTATTTGCATTGTTGATTTAAGGAGGGAGGAGTGAAGGGAGTAGATAAAGGGGCTGGTAATGTAATCTGTATATTGTCTGTGAGCTGTTGAGACAGGGACCATCAGTCACCTGCTCAAACTCCCTTCATTTTCGCCTTCCAAGAAGGACCAAAGGTTACCCTGGGTCAGAGAATTTGGAAAGAAATGAAAAGACACACAAAATCTATCAATCCATTGTGTCTGTCGAGAAAGTTATCCCTGCTGAACTGCATGTTCCTTTAACCAAGGCATTTTTAATAGCCTTAAGAGAACCCTCCTAAAATATATCATAGCACAGAACCAAGGAAGATTTAAAAATGTAAACATTGCTTGTAATTAGCATAATACTTAGCAAGAAATATTTACATCAGAAAAAAAGCCTCTTTATTCACTACAAGCTACTTCTTTGCACTCTAACAGCTTCCTCTTTCACACAAGTCAAACACTTGATCCAAGCTGTTCATATAAGACAGAAAATATCATGTTTTAGATTTCAAGCCTTTTTGGGTTGATAGCACCTCTAGCAATTTAATTCATACCTAACGAAAAGAATGTTCAATGTACTAATTATATTAGCTTATACTGTATTATAAAGCATATTAAGAGCAAAAATCTAAATGAGTATTTGAATGTCAGCCAATATGATCAAATCTATCTTGAACGCTTTATAGCCTTCATTATATGTACACTACCATTGTCTGATCTGACAGAAAGCTACTTTATGTAGCTTTGAACTAAACACACACAGTTCTACAATAATAAAGTTGATAAAGAAATGCTTTAAAATGTACAAAATCTTAAGTTTGAAATTTAGAGAGGTAAAGAGTAAGTTGTAGAACATATATAATCCTTTGAACAAAGAAACCGGCAGCCATGATTTATATGTTTTTGGTGTGTAGGGAGTAATAAAGAAGGAGAAAATAAAGCTTGTTTCTTATTTGCAAATTAAAGATATAAAATACTTCCCAAGACACAAACTTTGAAACAGTTAAGAAAATGCTAAATGCTACTGTTCCAAAATAAGAAAAGACTACGTAAAGAATCAGTTAGACATTTTTAGAGGATCAAATTTAGATACCAAAATCTACTACATTATATTTTTAGTTAAAAAACTAAGTTGTTTATGCAGTCCTGCATGAAAGCATAGAATAAACATTCAAAGAAATAGCAAATAATACAAAGATAATTATGGTTAATATCTACTTCATTTTTCTTTTACTTTAACCTTAGGGATGATACAAATGAAATAGAAGGCATAGCTACACCATGCTCAATTAGGTTTGCTCCTCCTCCACAATTCCTCTTGGACAGAAGGAATTCTTCCATACCTTAGAGATACTGTAACTTTGGACCCAAATGTTGTGAAAGTTTGCTTTTTGCTCTTCATGCTAGTCTCTAATGTTACAACTCATCACTCAGGCCAGAAGACCAGAGAGGAAACAGAAAGCAAGTGGGAAAAATATCCAAAAAGCACCCATTCAACAAAAGATAAACTCAAAAATCAGCACCCAAACCCAGTAGGGCCACTATAAGAACACAATCAACAACCCAGGGCAATATGGCATCACCAGAGCCCGGCTATCCTACTACAGCAAGTCCTGGATATTCCAAAACAGTGGACATACAAGAAGATGACCTTAAATTCACTCTTATGAAGATGATGGAAGCACTTAAATAGAAAATGAGCAAATCCCTTAAATAAATCAAGGAAAACACAAACAGGTGAAGGAAATGAATATATTATAATTGATTAAAGAGTCATTGGGAAAGAAAACTTCATACTACTGAAGATCATTATTACAATCAATAATATATAAATACATAGCTAAATTTTAAAAATTCAATGTCTTGGAAATTAGGTTCAAATTTAATTTACATAGCTTATGTTTAAAGTACTTAAGAATTGTTAAAGCAAAGTAAAACATATACAATAAAACTATTTCTTAAAGACTGAATAATTTCATAATCTTAGGAAAATTACTGTGGCAAAAATTTTTAATGTTTGTGTATATTGTGTCTACATGTATGTCTCTGCATGATGTGTATGCCATGCATAGTGTTCTCAGCAGACCTGAGGATGTCAGGTACACTGGGACTGGAGTTTCAGAAGGTGATAAGCTGATATAAGGGTGCTGGGAATAAAACCCAAGTCCTCTAGAAAAGCAGTCAGTGCTCTTAACCACTGAATCATTTTTCTAGCCCCTGGTGCACTTTTTAAAGTAGTATCTTATTCTTCTGAATGTCTCAAATGACAAATGTATATCCTCATCCAAAAACAGAAAGGAATACTAAAGTATCTTGTTTGTTCCTTCCTGTATTAATGGCTGGTGATAAACTCCTACAACATGCTGGAAACATGGAAAGGGCAATATGAGAAAAATAAATAGTTTATAAGGAATCATTAAATTTCTATCAGTATATAAATAATCTAAAGGAAACTGAGACTTACAAAGAAGATGAAGGAGAAAATGAAAAAAGAAAACAGCAAGATAAAATTGTTGAAAGAAAACCTGCAATAAGCCTTGTTTTTACTTATGTGATAGTCTCCTCCAAGTTGCTACAAACATAGCAATACATATGCAGCTCTGCTTTTTCTTTTTTTCACTAGATACCCTGTATTGACAGTCTTGGAAAGAAATTTAATCAGCTGTGACATTGCAAAGAACTTTAAAAGAGCAAGGGTCATAACAAGAGCCTGGAAAAGAAAATGGATAAATAAGAAAAAAATACAGACTTATCTACCCCTGCGAAGACCAATTAAAAACTCCACTATTTTCTGATCCTAGAAGTGTTTGGAGTTTAAAAAAATGGAATAAGCTGTGATCTATTGGGAGCTCTGCAAGGCCAGCTGGACTGGGACTGAATAAGCATGGGTTGAAACTGGACTCTCTGAACATGGCGGACAATGAAGGCTGATGAGAAGCCAAGGACAATGGCACTAGGTTTCGATCCTAATACATGAACTGGCTTTGTGGGAGCTTAGCCTGTTTGGATGCTCACCTTCCTGGGCCTGGATGGAAGTGGGAGGACCTTGGTCTTCCTGAAGGGCAGGAAATTTGGACTGCTCTTCAGTATCGAGAGGGAGGGGGAATGGACTGGGGGGAGGAGAAGAGGAGTGGGGATGGGGGAGGGGAGTGGGGGGAGGGGGCAATGTGTGGGAGGAGGGGAGGGAAATGGGGAGCAGTTGAAAATTTTAATTAAAAAAGAATAAAAAAAAATGGAAAAAAAAAACAATGGAAAAAAAAAAAGAAAATTAAACTTTATTACTATTCTCCAAATTAAATAGCATTCATGTTTCACTGTACTTTTCTAAAACACTGTAACTATATTGCGTTTAGTGATTATTTTTCAAAAGTTTTCAGTGCTATAAAAAAGAAATTGTTTATAAGTTGAAAGACACTTCTAGTATATTTAAATACTGAAAATATAAATTTTTAATTTATTAAATATGATTAACTTAATATCATTTATGCCTTTTGAAAATAGCAAGACCTTAAATTATTTAATATTTAAGACAGTAAATTTTTTTTATTTATTATGTATTCTGTCTGTGTGTATGCCTGAAGGCCAGAAGAGGGCGCCAGACCTCTTTACAGATGGTTATGAGCCACCATGTGGTTGCTGGGAATTGAACTCAGGACCTTTGGAAGAGCAGACAATGCTCTTAACCACTGAACCATCTCTCCAGCCCCAAAACAGTAAATTTTTTTAGTTGAAAAAAAAGACTATCATATTAAAAATCAAATGACTGAGGAAAATATTTTTAATTGGGGGACATGGATTTGAATGAAGAAATGAATGAATGAATGAATGAATGAATGAATGAATGAATGAAATTTATCCCCTGGCAATGCTGAAGCATGCATGATCTGCCTGTATATGGCCATTCTGTTGAACTTGTGCATATTAGGTTTCATGGTCTAAGTTGATGGGGATGACTGACCAGGTCTCTTCCTCAAGAGGGTGCCAGACCTCACTATAGATGGCTGTGAGCCATCATGTGGCTTCTGGGAATTGAACTCAGGACCTTTGGAAGAGCAGCAGTGCTCTTAACCACTGAGCCATCTCTCTAAGTTATGCAATAAACAAAACAAACAAACTAGTAAAAAAATAGTAGTATTCTAAGATGAAAAATGAGAAAAGGCAATTAGTAGACAAATTATAAAGGAGTATTAATAAACAAAACATATAGAAAGAAAGGGCTTTAAACTCCCTAGCAAATTATGGAATGAAAAATGCAAAAATACTGATGACAACTTATGCTGGAAAGGATATAAGGGGAACACTCCTCCACTGATGGTGGAACTGCAAACTTGTACAGCCACTTTGGAAATCAGTATGGGGGTTTCTTAGGAAACTGGGAATCAATACACCTCATGACCCAGTTATACCAATTTTGGCCACATACCCAAAGGATACATGCTCGACTATGTTCATAGCAGCATTATTCGCAATAGGCTGAACCTGGAAACAATCTAGATGCCCCTCAACCAAAGAATGGATAAGGAAAATGTTGTACATTTATACAATGGTAATATTACTCAGCTGTAAAAAAAATGACCTCATGAAATTTGCAGGCAGATGGATGTAACTAGAAAAAAATAATTCTGAGTGAGGGAGGTAACCCAGATCCAGAACGATAAACATGGTATGTACTCACTCACAGATGTTATTAGGAGTAAAGCATAGGATAACCAACCTATAATCCACATCCCCAGAGAGACTAGGTAACAAGGAGGGCCCAAAGAGGGGCACATGGATTTCCCTGGGAAGGGGAAGTAGAAAAGATCTCCTGGGTACTGGAGGTAGAGGTTAGGGGGAAGGAGGGAATGGGAAGGAGAGGAAGAGGCTTGGGTGGGCTGGATGCTGGAGTCAGGTTGGAAGCAGGATGGAGGGGGAGAATAACAAAAGAGAGGTCATAATGGGCGGGGCATATCGGGGTTAGGGAGAAACCTGGTGCCAGGAAAACCTCCAGAAACCCACAAGGATGACTCCAACTAAGACTCCTAGCAATGGTGGAGAGGGCACCTGAACTGGCCATCTAGTGTAAGCAGACTGGTGATTTCCTTTATTGCTATCAGAGACACTCTATCCAGTAACTTACAGAAGCAGAGGCAGAGATTAACAAACAAGCACTGTCCTGAGCTCCTATTCTTGTGGAAGAAAGGAAGGAGGGATTGTACCAGCCAGAGGGGTCATGATTGGGGATCATATAGAGACAGCTGACCTGAGATTGCAGGAGCACAGACAGGGAGCCTGAATGGGACTGACCTAGGCCCTCTGCATGTGTGTGACAATCCTGTATCTTGGTCTCTTTCTAACAGTGGAAGCAGAACCTTCTGGCATTTAGCTGCCTTTTGGTAACATGTTCCCCATGCCAAATTACCAGGCACTGCCTCGATGTAAGGTGAAAAGCTCAGTCCTGCCTCAATTTGATGTGCCATACTTTGTTGAAGCCCATGGGAGACCTGCCCCTTTCTGAATAGAAACTGAGGAGTGTATGGGGAGGGTGGTAAATGGGAGTGTGTGTCGGGGGGGACAGACAGAGAGGAGGAAGAGAAAATTGGTTGGTCTGTAAAATAAGTTAAAGAAGAAAAATGTGAAAATAATGAATTTAGAAACATCTTTTCCTCAAGGTTGGACAGGATGGAGAAAAATATTTGTTGGGAGCAGTGAGACCCCAGATCCTGAATTTCTTGTAATCCCCTGATCTGAGTGCCTACAGTTGCTCTGAGCACAAGACCTTCAGGAGTTCCTGATGGCAGGAGAGTGGATTCTGGTGGGTTTGGCTGGGACATGGCTATCTCTATAGACTCTGCCCCTGAACACAATAAAAGGGGGCATTCTTGGGGAATTCAAGGATGACCCATGTCGCTCTCTGTCTATGTGTGTTTGTGTATTCTCAACCTCCTGCCTCTTGCCCGAAGCTCGGTAACTGGGTGCCAGTGCACAGAGCACAGACATGGAGGTGCGGTGCGTGGCAATATTTTACCTAATTATTAGGGTAATAAGTACAAGTATGAGTTGTCTTTCAGGAGAAAGACAATTTGCTAGCTTAAAAACATATTCTCTATGTCAGCAAATTATTGTATGAAATATGGAAAAATGCAAGTATATGAACATAAAAGTACTTATAACATCTAGTCTAATAATATACATACAAGTCAAAGGATTTCAATATCTAACAAACTGGAAATTTAATTAATTACATATAGTCATATGATAGAATGCCTGTAGAATGAAATTGCAATTTGTAGGGACATATTTTATAAAGGAATATATGTTTTGTTCAAGATATGATGGGATTGCATTTTGATAGTTGAAATGCATTTGATACACTTTGCCTGCTGAACATCATAGCTTAAACTTAAACTTAATTTATCTTAAAACATGCTCAGAAGATTTATGCTGGCTTATAGTTGGGTAAAATCACGTAACTTTAACAAAAAATCCTATTTTAAAATAAAATACTGGGTATCTTATTAATTTATTGAAAACTGTACTCAAAGTAAAAATCAGAAAGTATATATGGATATAAGAGACACATATGGGCATTTTTCAAATATCATCAGCTGTGAAAACATGAACAGTCTCCAACAGAATCATATATCCACTACCAACACCAGAAGAACATTTTCCCCCTTTCTGTTCACTGCCAATGCCTAGCACGATAAAATATTTTAACATATATTACTAGATTAGAAAATTATTAAATTTTACTATTCAAAGTATGGTTTCTCCTGAATGTTTATTGCTTTCACTAAATTGTACTGAAAAAACTTGTAAATGTAGTCATCCTAAATTAGGGATCATCTACATAGTCATAATAGTATGAGAAATAAGCAAGGAAATAGAATATTCGGGATAATCTCTTTCAACCTGAAAGTTTAAAGCACAAAATGATGTACAAATATCTTCTTGTTATTACATAAAGAAAGAAGCCAAAAGGGACTTCGGGCATGATTCATATAAGGAGGTCCTGGGTATGATTTCTATCACCACAAAATCATAACCAGAACCACCACATGGATGGGGATGCAGCTCAATGGATAAGAAAATTGGTACTCAAGGAAAAAGCATTCCTATTCACACATTCCAAACTCAACCATGTTTTAAGCAAAATTCATCCATTTTCAATGTAAACTTAAAGTTTATACATGTGATACCTACCTACAGTTCTATTCTGCATAGCAAATTTCTTCTCCTCTCTCAACAGTCATATATTAAATTTATATCAACAGTCATATATTTCTCTGAAGATTTTCTTTACTCAATCATCATTCTCTCCAGAGTTTGAGCTATTTCCATATTTACCATACTTTTCTATTTTTGTAATTTTTAACAGGTATACCCTTCAGTCCATTTCTCTTCACTTGCAAATAAATTTTGTAAGAGTAGATACTATGTATTAACCGCCTTAGTATCATAAATAGATCTGTGTAACAGAAACACTTACCAAAATTGACCACTAACATTTACTTGCTAGATACAGCAGCAATAAACTGGTAAGTATTCCTATACTATAATGGGATGTATTAAATCACAGAAGACTTCAAGGGCAGTCAGTTACAATAAAAACATACCTATAAGCCTTTTTCTAGTCCCTAACTTCCACTATATTCCTTACCTACTTATTTTATATTTCTTTTTCATGATACAGATAACATTTAGTGAGGTAAACTTTAATCATGTTTATATTTGATTCCAGCAGTAAATTTATATTAAACTCAAGGCCAGTATATCTCAGCAATGTTACTTCAAAGACCACATCAGGCTTGCTTAAGCCCTTGGATGAGTTGCAAAGAGCTTTGATATTTTGTAGAGATTTCATTTCTCTGAAAGAAGGCATCTACATGATCACAGTATTCAATCTAGAAACACCATTACAAATGACAAAAACTTCAATTACTCAAAAGAAATCTACAACACCTACCACAGAGTCAGAAAGTTTACTCACATATAGATTTTACTTGAGAATATCAGAGTACCAGTTTATCTTTAAAATATAAACAGAACCATGTAAAACATATTCCAATACTTATGTCCAAATTTTAAAATTACGGTTGAGATGTACCTAATGAAATATCATGTGCAAATGTTTTTAAAAAGGCTTTGGTGTTGAGAATAGAATCCAGGACCCTGTGTATGATACACACTCACTCTATACTGAGCCATGTATATCCCCAGAACTCAAGTATACATTTTAATTGAAAAATAATTACAAAAGCAATTTTAAATATAACCATCTCCTATACATAGCCAAGGTTTATAACAACACAGTTCCAATGTTCTTAATGTGACTTTTGGCTTTGCTAATATTCTTAGCATGAACTGCAACATAAGATGCGTGGGGAGTTCTCAAGAATTCTAATTATCCTAATTTGAAACTTCCATCATCTCTAGTACCTAGACTATAGAATGTTATTAATGGTCTACCTACCATTCTAAATTGGTACCAAGTCCTAAGATCACCACTACTAAACACACTGCCATCAAAATAAGATGTAAAATAAGAGAATATATAATTAGCTTACCAATGTTTCCTGGTGGCTGCAATACATCTCCTGTGAGGCAGCACCATCCAACTGGGAAGATGTCCCGAGAGTCATATTTGCACCAATAATCAAATGTCCCATTCCATCCATCAAAAGTAATATGAATTTGATCTCCTCTGACAGCTCCAATTGTGGCAGGACAGATCAAAAATGGATTTTTTCTATCGACGGCTTCAATCTTCATCCCAACTTTAAAATTATTTAGGGGTGGTGGTGGTGGTTCCTAAAAAAACATTTTTAAATTCTTCACAGATAAGGTATATTAAGATCCAACTTTTCAGTGTGTTCTTTTATAATCCTTAGCAACCAAACATAGACTTCATATTCATTAGGAAGAAAGGTATTCTTAAAAATCATAAACTATTCCTTTAACTTTTTACTTTTTCCCTGCAAAGCAAAGAATCTAGAAGGAAACAAAACTAGCCTGATCCATCCACTCACACAAGAAATATATTCTATCACATGGCAGAAATTTAAGATTCACTGACAAAAAATATTAAATATTGCTTCTAGAGAAGTATCACTTTAAAAAGTTTCCTCTCTGTTTTCAGGAAAGAAGTGTCAGAATATCAAAGATATATTTTATTCTGAAGAGATAAAAATAGAAATTGCTCTGGAAGTCAGTCACAAAACAGTAAGGCTGTGGAAAAGCATGATGACACAGAAAGATCATGCATGGAAATTCGGAAAGCTTCAGAAGTGCTGTCCACACCTTCAAGTAAGACTTGAATCTCTAGAACTGATGTTTAAATAATCTAGCCATCTACAATGAAAACATTTTGAAAATACTGGAGAAAAAATTGAAGACGACACAAGAAAGGGAGACCTCCTATACATATGGAATGGCAGTATTAATATTATAAAAATGGTTATCCTACCAAAAACAATCTACAGATTCAGTGCAATCTCTACCAATAGTCTAAAAATATTTTTACATAAACTGAAATAAAATCTTAAAATTATATGAAAGCCCAAAATAATACCCTAGATAATCAAAACAGCCCTGAATAATAAAGTCAACACTGGTGAAGGTGTCAGTACTCCTGATTTCAAGTTACACTAGAGAGTCATAGTAGTAAAACCAGCATGGTACCAGGACAAGAAGACATGGTGAGCAATGGAAGAGCACTGAGGACCCAGGTATAATTACATGTACCTACAACTACCTGTTTCCTGACAAAGATACCAAAAACATACACTAGGGAAAAGGTAGCTATTTAAACAAATCGTATTGAGAAATCTAGCTATATACATATGGAAAATGAAATTTGATCCTTTTCTCTCAACCTTCACACAAATCAAGCCAAATGAATAAAAAAAATCTCAATGATAGATCTGAAACTGCAAAACTTCTAGAAGAAAGGGCAGGGAATGCACTTGAGTATATTGACTGAGGTAAGAACTTGCTGAATAGGGCTTCAGTCACCCAGGATAAATACAACAATCAACAATTTTGACTTTATGAAATTAAAAAGCTTCTATACTACAAAGGAAACTGTTAATCAATGGTCATTGTGCAGAGAATAAATGTTGTCAACTATCAACGGGATAACCACATCCCACCATCCCACCACCACAAGCCTCAGGAACCATTGCAGAAAAGAAAGGCAGGAAGATTCTAAGAGTCAGAGGTCAGAAAGAACCAGAGCAAAACAGAATCTTTCTGGGTGTGATGGGTCTATCAGATTCATGAACTCATAAGAACTTCAGTTACTATTACGAAATGAATGGTGTCTGTTCTATAACAAACTTCTGTTGAAGTATTACCAATATGAACACATTTGAAAATGGAGCCTTAATCCAGTCTGACTGGTGAGACCTAATAATAATAAGAGACCCACTAGGTGTGCACACACAAAGTTCATAAAAGGACAATAGAAGATGGTCAACTATAAACCAGTCTTCAAGGCACCTTAATTCTTATTCTAGCCTCCAAACTGTGGGGAAATATATTTAACTGTATAAATTACTCCACTTTGTTACAGTGGCCATAACAAAGTATTTGCTAATCTGCAATTTAAAAAAAAACAACTTTTTTCTATGTCAGAAAAGACAAAGTATTAAGCATTCCCATTAGAAAATAAAATCATGTGATAGAGGACAGAGATTTTTTGTAATGCTTTTCTTACTTTCTTAAAGAACCCTGCAGGTGCCAGTTCAGATCCAGTTAGTGTTCGTAGTAAGAACATGGGCCATGATGAAACATTCATTCTGTACCCTGTTTTATAAATTAGATATGAAAAAAAAACCCGTGAAACTATGGTAATAGAGAAAAATGGGTTACATTCATATATCATCTTCTGAGAATGACTTTCTAAGGACTTGAGTAAAAGGAGATGGATCTTCTTGTAGCTACAACCATCGCTTTGACATCTAGCAACAAAGTCAAAGTAGAACCAGAAACTTTCATTTTAGAGCAGCCATTGGATAGGGCTTGCCAACAAACACACTTATGTTGAGGACAGGCCATAATAATACAGTTGATACAAACTGCAGTTCAGTAAACCTTTTATTCTACAACCAAAAACCACACAAGAATAGGAAAAGGTGGCAAAAGGCTTCTAGTCCTTCTTCTTGGAGCCCCTGACTTTCAAAAAGATCATGTCTGTTGAACTTCACAAATATACATATACAAAATGCCATCTTATTTTAAATTTTTAAAGGTGAAAAATTATGACTATATTCTAGTTAACAATATGCATGCTTAAGTATTTAAAGGAAGAATATTTAATATCAACTATCCTGGGATACATAAAAATATGACAGATGAACACATAAATAATAAATCAATATGGTAAAATAATGAGGTAGTGAGTCTATGGATACTCATTGTAAAATTCTTTTACATTTTGCGTATGTCTGAAACTTTTATAAAATATTAGGAAAAAGACTTCTCTTCCTTTAGCAGTTCTTACACATACTAGACATGATCTTAAATTTAAAAGAGAAGTTACCAAAATAGGCTTGTTTAGAAATTTCACCAACTTATATCAACATTTTGCATATACAGTAGGGACTAGTTTGCTAGTCTGTTTTCTGGAGCAACCATTTTCACTGAAAACCTGCCTCCTCAAAATGCTAGAATTGGAAAAAAGTTTCTATGACCTCTTGATGAATTCATTCACTAAGATAGAGGTGCATGTGAATCACTGACAACAGAGCTATCAACAGGCAAAATATGCAAAAATGTTAAGATACACCAAGTCATTATCAAATAAACTTTTACTGAATTCTCCAAAATATAACTAGGAAAAAAATGGTGATAGTGGAAACATGGAATGGTTGCTACTCAATGTCTACTGCTAGGCCTGACCACCTGAGTTTGATACCCAGAAACCACATGGTACACGGAAGAAAACTGATTTCCCTAAGTTGTACTCTGACCTTCACTTGTGTTCTGTATCACATGTGTATACACTCACACCCACACCCCCCCACACACACACACTAAATAAGTGTAAAAGAAATAAAAACAAGGCAAATTTTTTTTTTAAAAAAAAACAACTTTTTTGTAGTGGCACATACCTATAATCTCAGCATTTGGGAAACTGAAACAGGAGGATGAATACAGTTCAAGGGCAACATGAGCTACATTACTGAAATACAGTCCCAAAAACATTGAAACAAACCTATCTTGGACAGGTAAAAAACCAATGAAGGGGGACTGCTAAACAAGCACCTTGTCACTAAGTTTCACTGAATCTCCTTTAAAATTACTTTAAAACAATGTTTGGTAATAAGAATTGATAATAAGCTCTTTGTGTGTGCTCTTCTCACTGGGCTACATTCCAGTTCTTAAACTAAATCAATTTTAATTAACAAAAATTTATAAGATAATACTAAAGTAATTATTCTCAATATTATGTATTATTGGTTCTTGGGAAATACTTTACTAATAGGGAAAAATTCATTGTGAGTTTTACATTAATTTTTATTTTAAGCATTGTAAAGAATATGAAAACTAACATCTGAAATTCACTTAAAATGAAGAATGATGACCAAATAAACTAAACACTTATTTTCTACAGATTATATGCATATTCTTCAATTCTTAAAGGGTTTTTTTCTAAAATATGTCGTAACCATTTTGTATTTTAAAAACATGGTCCAACCAAATACTACATGCGCTTAAACTTAAGCCTTTTGCTAAAATTTCCATTCTCTCATCTTTTTCTATGCCTAACAGTAACTAGGTTCTTTGGTTAGGACTGAAAGAACTCTCTCAATGTCTAAGAGGTACTGATTCTTGTACTCCTCTCATAATGTAAAATCTCACATTCTTCCTATCCTCATCTTCATACCCAAAGTGTTGAATGGCTCAATGGACATTATCAAGAGGTGTGTCACTCTCATGATGTATAATGGCTTCTTTTCTAAAGGAGTTTCTAAATTTGCATGCATGGTATACGGAAATTTCTTTTGCTGTTTTAAATCTGAAGATTACTATAACGTTTGCTCAAAAAATGAGGCCTTTTAGCACACTTGTGAAGTATGTATGAAAGTGTCTTAGAACATCATATGTCCTCTACTGTAACTCCCTGGCCATGAACATGTAAGAAGGCCAAATTGGCTTTTTTTTTTTTTTTTTTTTTTTTTTTTTTTTTGCGGGGGGTGGGTGTTGAGTTCGAGACAGGGCTTCTCTACAGACAACTTTGGAACCTGTCCTGGAACTAGCTCATGTAGACCAGTCTGGCCTCAAAGTCACAGAGATCCGCTTGTCTTTGCCTCCCAAGTGCTAGGATTAAAGGTGTGCCCCACCACTGCCTGGCTGGCCTAAGTGATTTTTAAAAGAATACTTCAAACCACCTCTAGTGAATAGCTTAGCTTACTAGTAAGACTATGTTCAAGAACTGTTTCTTTCTCCTTACCCAGTGGGGGTTGAAGTAAATCTCCTTCCTGTTCACAGGTCCCAACAGGCTGTATGTCTGATGAATCAACAAGTCTCCAAAAATCATTCTTATTGTCACTACCATCCAGTCGTAAACGCAATCTGGCACCAGTAGTTGCAATAACAGAAGCAACGCACACTGAAGCAATATTGCGAGGGTCACGGGCTTCCACTTTCATACCAACTTGGAATTCATTAGTTGGTGGAATCTTTGACTAAATATATAAACAACATTGTGTTAAAATGCATGAACTATAAGAAAAACAGATGGTAAATTAAGTTACCAGAATACTTAGGAGACATTATTTAGGTAGAGTCACAGCAGGTGAATGAGGTCAGTGTTACAAGGCTCAAGGAAAAGTCTTCCTTTTGACTGACATGCAGAAAAAAATTTGCTGGCTATCACTATTCTCACACATCTGTATATCCAGAAAACACAAATATAGTCTATAAAATACATCCTGAAAGACATTAAAAAATAAGAATCCTATTAAGCTATTCCCCTTGAAATGAACAAACTAGAATTCCTATCAAAGTCTATGATAAAGTTAAACTTTCCAACACACTTCAAACTCCTTACACACCTTTAGCCTTGATCCTACAGTGCTCTATCTACCTTGCATTCCAGCTACTCTGTGCCATCTCTTAATACTTAAATTGTTTTGCATGTTTTCTTTCTTCTCATTCTAACAATCTTAAATAGCATCTGTTCCATGGAGCTCTCTCAGTACGAGTTACTATGTTTGTTATATTTGCTATTTTTGTCTTTCCCTCTAATTGGGCAATTTTAAGGGCTTACTATAGCTAGCAAAATAACTGCAAATAGATCACTTGGGCACAAACATAATCCTACTTTCTCCTCATACTACCAGAAACCTGAAACCACATAGTTACTCTTTCACATGTTAAGGTTGTACATTAATGTATAAAGTTTCAACAGAATTTTGGCATACCTGTCTGAAGTACTCTGAAGGAGCACTTATAGAACCAGTTTCTTTCAAATACTTGTCCCAGTCAAAATAATCTGGAAAAAAAAACATAAAATAGGTTAGGTTCGGAGTATATAGTTATGATTTTTTTCTCTGAATAGCGTAAGTTTTAATATGTACATAGAACAAGGAGGGATATAGGAGGGCTCTGACGGGTGCAAAGGGAAGGGGAAAGTGTTATACTTACATTATAATCTCAAAAATTAAAAAAGGGAAACAATACTTTCTACAAACCAAGTTCAAACTTCTTAATTTATATTCAGTTATGCAAGAAATAAAATCAACTTCCTAATAATAATGGTCCTAATGGTAATGATAACCCATATCCTCTCAATGAACTGTGGACTAAAGGAATGGGTTGGGGGTATGAAGTAGAAGTAGAGGTTCAAGACTTTACACTGCAAAAAAAGGTGTGGATACCATAAACAACTAGAAAAATTTAGAGACTAGAAAATTTGCATATGTGTCAAATATACATTTGATTATCAATGTTGTTGACATTATACCATTCCATTAATATGAAGGCACTTTGGTTTTTTTGGGGGGGGGGCTAAAAGTGATTAGTACGTGTTCTAACAGAATTTTAACACTGCAATGTTTCACAAAAAGAAAATTCTGGAGAACCAAATATTAAATTTCCATCCACAATGTAAAAAACATGGTGTTAAGATAGAGCAGTAAACACTGAACAGTGTGGTCAGTGAAATGGATGATTTTAGTGTTAGACATGTTCTATAGATTCTTGCTGTGCTCTTTCAAGAGTCTTTATAACATGTCACAGCGCTATTGGAAAGTAGTCTCTCTTCCTGGATTGAACACTTTCATTATGCTAGCCAGACCGCCAGAACACTTGAATAACTGACTAGAAATACTACAAAATACATATTCATATATAGAGTCTAATTTTCAGCAAACAGAAAGTTTTTATGTTCTTGTTAAACACTATAAATTTTTGACTTCTCTTCCCTAGGTGAATCTCTGTTACCAGTTTCTGATACACAGTGCTACTTTTTTATCCTCAGCCTCCCTTATGTATAATCTCAACTATTTTGATTCAGTTGCAGCACAAAATGTTAAAGAGAGAATTCCAGAGATAATTCATAAGTTTTAAATTGTATAATTGCTGTAAGTAGTGTGATTAAATCTCACATAGTCACACTCTATCCCACTCAAAAGATTTATGCCACAAATGCAACCAGCCTGCTAATCACTTAGCAACAACTTGTCATCAGGCTGCCTGCTAAGGTAACAAATAGACAGTATTCAAATATCTTACCTTACTTTCAACTTAACAATAGCCACAAAGTGTAAGAATATTGATACTTGGTAATTCAGATATGCCAGAGAGAAACCATAAAGGGCTATTCTTTCGTTAAATGAAAAGGTAAAAGCTCCCAACAATGAAAGAAAAGTAGTATGCTGAGGGTCTTGATATTTATGCTAATAGCTGAGAATCTCTTAATTGTGTCTTATTTTTAAATCAAACAATTATCACATATTTATATGTAAAGCATCCATTACTATCCAGTTTCAAGCATCTACCAGAGTAGGATCTTGGAATACACCTCCCCCAAGGGAAGGACTATTACATCCTTCAAAGGATAACACAGATATCTAAAATAGAGATTATTTACCAATCAATTTTCTGGAAAATACAAATAATAAAACCTGGCTTTAAGTATCTGTAGATTTCTATAATATAAATATTGACACCATGGCTGACTGCAGTATACCAAACCAAACTTATTAACCACTAAGTTGGAGGAAAATGTGTACAACTAGCTCCTTCAAGTCAGTATGAGCCATCCCCTGTATACCATAAAATATTGTAAGTATTCACATATCTATGCATATGTAATACACATGTTATATGTAAGATTACAGAAGTTTTCATTAAACTCAGCCAATGATCTAAAATCACAATTTGATCCTGCTTCTAGATGGCGTAAAGTGAGTACTCCCCCAGTATTGAAAATCGTGAAGCAAAGTGTCAGACTCAGACCTCCCTGCTTGCAGTACGGGTCCACGACTTACTATATAACCCTGTCTCTGCCTTAGTTAAAAATGAGTACATATGGTACCATGTGTGTTTAGCATTAAATAACGCCTATGAGTACTAAATAGTGTACAGTAAAAGATTAATGTTAAAATTGTCCCTAAAGTTGTAAATACATAGCTTTGTCCAAAGTAAAAACTGAGATCCAAGTCCACAACTAAATTGTCAAAATATTTCCATGGTCTCCTAACATAAAAATCAGAAGTGCTACAATTCTAACTGAAGTTCTAACACCACATGATCCAACAGAGCAATAAAAGAACAAAATAAAACATAAATTACAAACAACAAAAGACTAAGATATAGTTAGGTATTTACTATCTACCAGCCCACTGAAGATCAGAGAAAGCAGGAATCATACCTGTTCTGTTTGGCACTAGATTATTGCATGTGTCAAGCATTATCCAAAAAAAAAAAAAAAAAAAAAGAATTTACCTCTAACAGTAACTCACTGATTACTAAAATGAAATGCCATGGTCTAGATCCTTGAAAATATATTCATATAATTGTCTAGTTGATTAGGTAATCTCATTTATATATAAAAAAGTCTGATAATTTTAATTGACAAATTTCTACCATTAAAAATTGGACAAATTTGCACTCAAATATACAATTGTAATTTCATGCAATCTTTATTAATTCATCTTTAAATAAATTAAAAGTTAAAATATCACAGTACATTTTTGACCCTTTCTATGACTAAGATTCCTAAGGTATTGGAAGTTAGTATATACATACTATACCAGAAGCAACATGAGTTCATTATAACACTGAAAGAGGAAGAAAAATCATGTATTAAATAAATTACTTAAAAACCTACTGCTTTGCACAGAAGATGTACTTGAATGACTTGTTTTCTCTTGATTGTCCTTCTTGACATCCATTGATTCTAACCAAAGGGAAAGAAAATAAAATTGGAATAGTCTGAAAGAACACTTCAAAGATTATAAAATTAGTTTAATATTTAAATGAGAACATGTTTAAATTTTATGATTATCTTCATTTGCTATGTGTCCTAATACTTTCTAGTACATTCTACACTTTATAATTTACTTTTTCATTTTCTTTACTGTATTTTTCATTACTAAAATGAGAGTTTTATAAAAATAAGTATTTAATTCTGCCCGTGTTGCTCAGTAATACATGTTTGCAACATAGACCAGGATCTGGGATATATAATGCACTAAAACATTTGTTAAGTGAATGTGTCAATAATCTAAATCAACTGTTGGTGGATCCTTACACTGCTTAAAATAATTTCCTAGAAATAAGTGATGCTTTCAAGTGTTTAAAAAACATCACATGCAAGCTAGAATAGAACACAATGTACTTCAATGAACTACTCAGGTTTTTCTCTATGCTAAACTACATATTTCAATGAGGGCTCAAAATTCTTGAGATGTCACCAAATCTAAAATATATCACTTCACTCAGACAAATTAGAGTATATATATGAAAGAAATAAATATAAAATATAATGCTAAAATATCCTAAGTTCTTAATATCATCAAATAATCAACAGTATCATTGGTTTTCAAATGTCTTTCATTATCTTAAGTGTGAATGCTTGAATCTCAGGACTCAGAGTTTCCATATAGCAATGATTGATATGTATTTCAGGTTTTGATTAAGAAATCCTTAAAGGTCTATGAATATTTTAGGGAGACAATTCTGATTAAATTGTCTGAAGAAATCACACACTTAAAAAATTTACTAAATAGTTCTGTAGTAAGAATTTCTATGACAAAAATGTTAACAGCATGGGTCTTTTTCTAAGGAAACGAACAATCTATTTATAAATACTATACCAAGGTCAGCAAACAAATAAACTAAACAAGATTAAAGGACAGCATCCAGCACTCAACATGTGATCAGAAGAAAGCAATAAGATATACAAGACTTGAACTAGGATAAAGAGGCAAATGTGTGAAGAATGTATTATGGCAAATAAAGCGCAACAAAATGCAAAGAGGTGTGGCATATGAATGAGTCAATAAGCAGACTTCTACAGAGAAATACAGGATGAAAGAATTAGTCATTAATATTACAGTTAAAAGAATTGAATTCTATTTATTCTTTTTTTTTTTTTAGTTTCTACTCTACTATTTTTAATTTTATTGTTTGGTAGGGTGATCTGAAAAAAAGTGCTTTTTACATGCTAGGCAAGTCCTCTTAATGCCGAAATTACATCCCCAGCCCAGGATATTTCTATTCTTACTTTGGCTTGGTAAAACCCTATTATAAGACCTGTTCAGTTACCTCCAAGACTTTTAGTTTTCTTATTTGGAGGCCATAGAGAAAGTTGAGCTGGTAAGAGCACTTACTATTCTTGCAGATGACTACCACAGTACCCTATTTAGGTGGCTCACAGCTGCCTGAAACCACAACTCTAGGGCATCTGATGTCCTCTTCTGTCTTCCATAGGCAACTTCACTCAAATGCACATATCCACAAAGACATAACATATATACATGTAATTAAAAGTAAAAATCATTTTTAAAAGAAGACTTTACCTGAATCCCTTAAGGGACAACAGAATAAATAAGGGCAATAAAACTGACTTTAAGAAATGAATATAAGAATTCCAAGTATGTAGCAAAGAATTTATTGAGATTAGGAGCAATTTAGTTCCTCAATTACTTGATGATTACCTTCTAAATAAAGGTGCTTCTAAGAATGCTGTACTCTAATCAATTGTCAATAAAATATGTCTACAGAGAAATCTAAGAAAGCATTTCTTCTTTCAAATATGAAAAAGAAAATAATTCTGGAAGGAAAATACTAGAAACAGAGTATGACAGTATTCAATAGGGAAAAAGGTATAATCAGCAGGTAATTGTTTAATACTATGTTATTTGTTAAAACATTTTAAAGGCTTTATTTCACAAGTTCAGTATATGCGAAGATACTTGTTAGAAACAGCTAAAAACAATCTTTAGATAAGCAAATCTTACCTTCATTCACTGTTTGTCCCATGGTATTCCCTTCTCCTCTATTTTCCTAAAAGCAAAACAATTAATGCCTTAAGTACCATAAATTTCTGAGATGTAATAGTAGCAAAATATGAATTTCAGAGTTGGATACTTAAATAAAATGAAAAGCTGCTAATGGAACATGGGTAAGTACAGGGCTTTGTTTTAGGGTCTCAAAAATGAAAGAGTAAATCAGAGATGATGGTAGATTGGCAGTCACTGAATTTTGATTTAAGGCCTTTAACAGAGCCCTCATAACATCAGTGAGTAGAAAAATCATAAATGCACTGAAAAGTTCCACAAAACAAATCTTCTAACAATAATTACCTGTTAAGAGCCAAGTAAGTACTGTGGAATAGGCCTATAATCTCAGTACTCAGAAAGCCGAGGCAAGAGGATCTTAAATTTAAAGTCATCCTGGATTACATAGTGAGATTCTGTCTCAAAATTCAAGTAAATTCATTTTAGTGGCAAACTGCTTGTTAGGAGACCTGATAGATTTAAACTACTATTAATTAGTTTTTTTCCTGCATGTCCCCAACATGCCCCATATTCTAAAACAAATACGAAAAAGAAAATATTAGACCATCCTTCTACGAGAAGAGTCCAATCCAAGAAATATTAATGAAACACAGAATAAGCATTAGGAAAAAGATCAGGCGCATATATTTGCCTGTTGTTAAGATGGGATGGTATACAGACTGAATGTAACTTGGTAATTAAGGGAATGTATTTATGAAGTTATGCAGAAAGATTTCTATATCTCTAGCCCAAGAGATTTATTTGCATTTAAAGCCTCAACTCCCCAAACTTTGCTGCTTCTGATAGTTTTCTCTCACCAATACCAATACTTCTCTCAAGACTTAGCTGTACATCTGTTCTTTCACTCAGTGGCCAACAATAGACTACGCACCTAATTACCCTTCCCCTTGACACTTACCGGTCTATACTTTCATTAAGTTCTACCTGGAGTAGTAACACAGCTGTTCAACTTGTTTTGCCATAGGTGTACTTTTCTACCATAATAATGCATAATGTCAGATACAGTCTGGGCTGTTTTCCTCCCAATTCACCCTCAGGCTTCAACTGGCTATGCAATTAAGAAAAAAATCCAGAGCTTTCTATGGGTTAATAATAAGATCCTCCTCAATTTCAAAATCATCAGACATGTATCAATCAAACACACCATATATACTAACTGAAAAAGATTTTTGTTTCAATGACTCATCTTGTTTTGACTACATCTAATACCCTCTTCTTCTTTTCTGCTTCTTTATTTTTTATTTTTTATTTTTTTTGGTTTTTCGAGACAGGGTTTCTCTGTGGTTTTGGAGCCTGTCCTGGAACTAGCTCTTGTAGACCAGGCTGGTCTCGAACTCACAGAGATCCGCCTGCCTCTGCCTCCCGAGTGCTGGGATTAAAGGCGTGTGCCACCACCGCCCGGCTTTTCTGCTTCTTTAAATACTACCAGTTCTTAGAGACCATCAATAAACCCAACCTATTTCCTGAAAGCTTTCCCATTTCTTTAGTCAATACAAGTATCTGATTCTAAATTTAGTTTATTCATTTACTTAATAAATAATGATATAATTCCCATGATGTGCTTGGTACTATGTGGATAGAAGATACACACTCTAGAGTTAGTAGTGGAGAATCTGCCTATAATCCTGGCACTTAAGAGGCTCAAATAGGAGATTCGTGAATTTGAAACCAGCTTTGGTACCCAGAAAGAACGGTGAGTGAAGGAAAAAAAAATTGGGGGGGGGGTGGTGCTACAACACACAGTTTACCACATAAAATCTGGGATTTGGAGGCTAGAGAGATGGCTCAATGGTTAAGAACTCTTACAATATACTACAATATACTGAAGTTCCCAGAAAACATGTTCGGGAGCACAGATGCTGTTAACTACAGCTCCAGGTGATCTGAAACCATCTTCTGAACTCCAACAACATAAGACAGACAAGAGCACAAACACAAAACACGGTAACAGGCAGACAGGCAGGCAGGCAGGTGAGTGGGTGTGCATGCGTGCTATATTTTTAAAAGCTGAGTGTTGTGGAATATTACTTTAAGCAAAAACGTGTTACATTTGTTTATACTACAGAATATTTAACTGTGTAAAGGTGTGTTACTTTTGTTTATACTGCATTTAATGACGTAAGGATGTGTGTTTAATTATATAAGGATATGTTACATTTGTTTCACCTTGCTTGCCTAAGGCACCTGATTGTTTTAAGAAAGCTGAATGACCAATAGCTGGGCAGAGAGAGGGATAGGTGGAGCTGGCAGGCAGAAATAAGAAATAGGAAGAAAAATCTAGGCTCAAGAGAGGAAGAATAAGAGAAGGAGGAAAGAACAAGGGACACATCCAGGGCAAGAAGCCAGGCAGATGCCAGCCACCCAGATGTAGAGAAGCAGTGAAAATAAGATATACAAAAGTAATAAAGGTATTAAGCCCTGGGGGAAAATGTAGATAAATAGAAACAGGTTAATAAAATTAAAAGAGCTAGGCAGAATGCCCAGGTTCACAGCTGGGCCTTGGGTTGACCCACCCTAGCATCTCCCTCATCTAGGACCTGCTGGAGTTTGTGAAAGGCCTGGTCCTGTGAAACTATACCAGCAAGATCTCCAAGACACAAGGTGCCCCAGAAGAGCTCTGGTGAGGATCCAGTGAGGATGGTGTACCAAAGACCAGAGGCCTTGAACCAGACCAATGACTCACTGCAATGGACATTTGCCAGTCAAGCTGATGGGACAAAGGAGTATACTAAATGACACACTGAAGCCTCCAATACCATCAGGATGAATGAAGAGGTGATAAAGAGTCAGGAGAGAAGGCGAAACAGAGAGTTTTTGGTTTTAGG
The DNA here is from genome assembly GCF_950005125.1 of Chionomys nivalis. NCBI lineage: Eukaryota > Metazoa > Chordata > Mammalia > Rodentia > Cricetidae > Chionomys > Chionomys nivalis. Next base: position 133,819,997 of record NC_080112.1, read on the forward strand.
TGTGCATTTTATTCTGTTTTAATTTATTGTTTTGTTGTTGTTCTTGGTTTTGTTTGCTTGCTTGCTTACTTTGTTTTGTTTTGTGGGAGAATGCAACAGGGATGGGGAGGAATACTGGGAGACCAGAAGGTGAACAGAATTGGGGTGCAAGATGTGAAACCCAAAAAAATTCAATAAAGAAGTTTTTTAAAAAAAAACGAAAACAAATAAAAACATAAACATGAGCCAGCCAGAAACATGCCTAAGCTAGGGCAATCTTATTCACAACTAATAATAAGTCTCTGTGTCATGGTTTGGGAGCTGGTAGATGGCCTAAAAGAAAAAGCCTGGCACAGCTAAGAATTCCACAGAAGAAAATAACATTATTAAAGAAAACAAAAGTATAGGCATTAAGAGGATTTAAAATGATATTCTAGTATCAGAAAGTATAATGAACTTGGAATAAAAAAGGTTCTTGAATTTATCATATAAAAGATAATTTCATTTTTTGTGCTTAGAACACTCATACGAACATGATAAATGTTCCTGAAACCCACCAGCTTTGTATAAGAAATGAAGCAAGCTCCAACCCCAGAGTAACAGTACAGGTAGGAAAGGGATTCCTCATAAGCCCAAGGGAAAAGGTGTTGTGACAGAATGCAAAGCAGCTTTATGAACAACCTTGCATAATTTTTTTCTGAGAGGAAAGAGGAAAAAATTTATACACACACACACACACACAAACAGTATAATGAGGCATTAAAGTGTGGAACCCAACTGCAAATCTAAGATAATGCTGGTAATAAAGAGGATACTAAGAGGAGAAAGGGTCAAGTAATCCACTTCTAAGCTTCATCTTTTGCTACACTGACAGTAAAATCATGAGGTTATATTTGCCTGTGCATGCATACAGTGTGTGTGTGTGTGGGGGGGGTGAGTCATTCACAGGGCTTACAGTTTCAATGAACAGAGAAAGAACAAAGTGGAATTTCAGACTGAAGACACAAAATAAGATCCTGTTCTGCCACTAGCTTGATGAAATCCACTGTTGATCATGTTTCTTCTAGGTCCTCAATTCCCTCTATATTCTCTCAGAGCTCAAGGCTTCATGGGGTATCCATACACACACAAATCATAAAACATCACTCATCTTTCTTTGACCTTACCTTTAAAAGTTGGACTAGAATAATCATTTGGGAGGACTATTTGATACCAGCTAGAAATGCAAGATATATAAGCCCAGAAGACAATAAAGGAGGATAAGGCCGTAGAGATGGCTCAGAGATTTTCCAATGCTAAATTATAGCTAACATGGCTATATAGCCATTTAGCCATGAAAGTGAGATATCGCCACACAGGCATAGCACCCAATCTAGAGTCTTGAACAAGTGAGAACCCAAAGACATAAACAAAGTAAGTGAGGTAGGTTAAATATATAGGTTTTAAATGATCAGATATTTTCATTGCCAAAAGAGAAGCTATTCTCTAATAGTTATCAGAGAAATGGTCTAGCAAAACCCAAACCAATGTTTGTGCTGAATAACTCTGGGATAAATAACCACAAGTATTTTTTTCTTTAAGCTAAGTTAACACTGGAAAAACTTTTGGACCCACACTGAGCCAGCCTTGTGTATTCCTAGAAACTGTTTTGTTTTCTTTAAAAAAAAATCATCATTGGACATATTCTCCTTAAAATTCTAGAGACAAGTAATTGTGAGGATGAAAAACCACCTCTAACCCAACTATCAAGTAATATATGCTGCTATCCACCTCTTGTTTATCCTTCCAATTAACAAACACACACACAAGCCCACGAAAAATACAAATTTGAAAGTATGTATTTTATATGCACTTTCAAAGTTCCACATACCAATAATCTTCCAATGAAACTCTATCCATGTATATTATAAATTTATAAAGCCAACATTTTCAGTTAAAATCCTTTGTCATCATAGTATACAAGAGTGAAAAATATGAGTTACAGGCACAAAACACACACTTAAAAAAAGTTTTTCATTTGACTTGAAGTAAGTGTTCATTTAATTAAAGTATATTGTAGTAACATGTTTCTCTGAAAAAAGCACTCTCACAACTAAGACTTTTGCAGTGCTGATAGCTATCTTAAAAAAAAAGACAGAAAAAAGGTGTATATATCTATATGTTACTTGTTGACTCGGTCATGATTCATTATGCTAAGACTTTATGATTATGGATTTAATTCACCCAGGTTATTAAAATAATCAAAAGTCCCTCTTTTACATATAAATGAAAGTAATTAGAAAAACCCTAAATTGCACAAATACATTTAAAAATATCCAGGCATGGTGACACACTTCTGTAAACCCCAGCACACAAGAAGGTAAGTCAATAAGATAAGATGACAAATAGGAAAACTAACTATGTCTCAAAAGTAAAATATTACTAAGGATAAAATGGAATAAAAAGTCCATTGGTGACTCACCAATTCTTAGAATATTATGGCAGTAAGGATTTGCAACAAATTGAATTTTCCAAAGGAAATAAAATTTTCTATAGGAAATATTTTAGCAATCTTTTAGCAAGATCTACCCCCAAGAAACTAGAAATTAGTCTTTTTGTGTGTCAAAATAAATCCAATGTCACTTGGAAGGTGGAGACTGGAGGATAAGGAGTTCAAGGTCAGTGGGAGCTATTGAGACCCTGGCAGAGAGGGGAAGAGGGGGAGGAAGGGAGGGAGAGGAGGGGAGAAAGAGAGCAAGCAAGCAAGAGCATTCATTAGTCATATTTTTAAGTTATTTAAAAATTATAACTTACAAATTAAAGAATCACTTGCCATTTTAAAATTATTCATGTGGAAGTTTTGTACACAGTCAGGCAGCATTTTATATGAGAATAGATAAATGAAATACAAGTTAAGGGTTGCCAAAATTCCAGTTTATAGTTGTAAATTCCTACGGTTTTAAAGCACAGCCACAAGCTAATTACCCGAAGACCTGCTGCCCACTGACATTTGTGAAGGGCTAGAGTTAATGGCATGGCATGTCAATTTACTACAGGCAGCTCATGGTGTTATACTTTGACAAAAGACATAGATCAAGTTACAGCCTGCTTCTATTATCAGTGCAACCTAGATTTATGGTTTCTAACAGCAGTCCAACAAGAAATAATGGAAATGATGACAACCGTGCCTACTAAACAACAGTGGAGAAAAGCATGCAGTAAACTAAAATCTAAAGTGACTAGAAAACGAAACATCCCTGACACTATATCAAACATGTAGCAGGTATCTTCAAACTACTCATTTAAATAGCTCTATAACTTCTGAAATCTAAAATGAAAAAAAAATCAGATTATAAAGTAATATAAAGTTAAGGAATACACACATGTATTTGTCACTATTGGCTATTTTATCTCAACAATGACTACAAAGATTGCTTTATCTGAGCATATTTATGAAACTCTACCAAGTCAGTTAAAAATTGAATATGGACATTACTTCAAAATAACTTTAAAGTGTAATCCAAATAATACTCTTTAAATTATTTTCAAAGGAAAAAAACCCAGTTTCACAGCAACAAGGATATATCTGTGTTCAAAAGAAAACTTAAGTACATTTGAATTAGTGTTTGAATTTAAGTATATATAATAAAAATAAAAGCTAGCCAAAACTGATAAAATGTAGAAAAAGTGACCAAATATTAAAACCAAGGACTTTGACAACATTCATTCTTAAATAACTAATAAAGGCTACAAGGTACATATCAAATAGAGTTGTTTATATCTGGAATTCTGAACTAGCTAATCCTTTTGAGAAACAAATGCAGTGAAAACTGTGATGTGTATTCCGAAGACAAGAAGCAAGACATGCAAGTTGTTCCCCAAGAAACAAAAAGCATCCTCAAGTATATCATAGAACTGCGGTGTATCTGACCCTTTGGAAGTTTACAATGTAAGTTACTACAAAAGGTGAGCACTCTCTTTCCGCTCTTAGAACAATTTGGTCCATAAACTTAGGAAGGGGCAGACCCACAGCCATAAACACAAGTTACAAGTAGAGGAGTTAAGTGTTCTCTATCTTCAAATATTTCCCAGCTCTTTACTCACACAAAAATTCAACAAGTTTACTCCACTTTTTAACTCTTTAAAGAGTCCATATAGTCTCTAAAACACCAGCATATCCAGCTGTGTGAACTCAAAATCACTCAACTTTTCACATAATAAGTTATCCTCATTTCATGTTAAAAAAAAAAAAAACAAACATCGCACCAGATGCCCAAAACAAAAGCAGGAGAAAGATTTAGGGACATTACGTTTAATAAAAATCATGATATAAACACCATCACTATTATTTCTATGGCTACCACGGTATACTTATACCAGGTAACAAAGGCAAAATAACCAAAAATGCCTTACTCATGAAAACCCAACAACATATGCCCATTTCAAATCTTAGATTGTTTCTCAATTTACTATCATTTCTGTTAGGCTTTACAAAAATAAGACATTAGAGGTAAAGGTATTTCTATGCCTCAAGTAACCAAAGCCCAAGCTACTAAGTGTGAAAAACATATTTAACACTATTTTATTCCTATATTTATAAAATTAAATAAGTAAATTATACAACATTGGAGTTAGTAAGTGAAACTGGCATCCTTCTGTATCCCTCAGGAAAAAGGAGTATCAAGACTTTCCATTAAAGGTGAACTTTTAAAATCACCAACATTGACTATTGTCACGTTCCCAGGTTTTCAAATTCTACAATCACTTCTAATCTGAAGATCCCATGGACTAACTCTCTGACATTAATGGCTTTGTTTCTAAAAGGTGACTAGTAGCTCAAAGAACAGAGGATCCTCTTGCATTTACCCCAGTATTCCACTTAACCCAAAGAGAGTGGCAATAAAAATCTCAAGTAAAATACCCCCCATAAGAATTCAAACTAAAAGTTTGTATTTGGAACTAACTTATAATGGAACAAGGGGATAAGTCATTTTCATTCAAAAGACCTAGTATTTACTCAGTCTTTTAAGGCACTTTACCATCATCAATTATTTCTTCTTGAGACAGCCCAGGATTACCCAGACCATTTCACTAATGCGGAAACAGACACTAACAGAAGAGAACAGGGGCAGGAAAAGAGGTGATAGGAAGCATCTGGGAGGAACAGGCAGGCAGCTAAAAAGGAACACACTCAAAAAAATGAGCATCACATCTAGTCTGTAACTGACTATCATAAGCTTTATTATTTTGGCTTTAGGGAGATTTAAGATATATTTTGAAATAAAAAAAGTACTTTTTAAATCTAGTTATAACGTAAGCTACTTGGTCATAAATGTGCAATTGTTTATCATTTTAAAATACCCAATTTCCAATATGCATACTGATTTCAACTAATATTAGCAAAAATACCCATCTCCCACAGGCCTAATCAGAAATAATTCTTGGTTACAACCAAAATGTAAAGAACAGTGGCAAAAATACTCGAATTTCACCGTTAGGCAAAGAAATACATGTTCTATATCAATTATGATTTCCTTAGCAACCTTGGAATATACAGGAATAAGGTACTACTGGTGGAACTGGTTACCTTAAACACCCAGAAACCGAAACACAAAATGGGCTTTGAGTAAATATACCTCAAACTGAGTGAATTCCATAAAATAAAAAAAGCACAGGTGCTTAATGAAGACCTGTTAACTGAGCCATAAATCAAAAAGGCTGACCAAATGCCTCGTGACAAATAAGAATCAATGTTTAAGAGCAACTGTGTACATTCATGACATCATCAATTTTAAAACAGCCCACATACAACACAGGACTGGAGGGGAGGGGAGAGGGGCAATTACTCTTCAGTCTTTGAAGCTACATATGTGGCTCAAGACACCAATAAATAAATAAACAAATAAATAAATAAATGAGTTGGATTAGATCCCAAATTCTCCTAATATCTCGTATCTTTTTTTCCAGACTCTTGGAATACTAGTCAGGTTTAAAAAAAAATCAATAAAGGCGAGGAACCTTTACAGGGCTGTTTTCAAATGGAAGGAACAGTGGTCACTATTCTCAAACCTTGACTGAGTACATCCCCTCGCCTAAACCCTTTCAGGAGGAGTCTGTCCATGCCTTCCCATTTGACTTCATCCAGGAGGTATCCACTCTAAAGAACTAACACATCCCCACCCCCACCTCACCCCACCCCCGCGAGGAGCCCCAAGGCACACACCTGGCACCAGACCCGCGCGGGCTCCAGGCCACAGGCGCATCTTTCTAGGCTGACATCCCCTCCGCAAATCCAAGTTACCTCCCAAATCCTGATCTGAACCCAAACCTTGCAAAGAAGTCATCTTCTGCCCCACTCAACCCTACCAACCACCCTCAAAGCCCCCAGGCTTCAGCCTGGTCCCACCTACCCTGGGGAGAATTGCAGAGGGCGCTGTCGGCACTGCAGGAGAGGGGCCCTCCGAGGGAGCTGGGCCAGGGGCCAGAATGCCTGCAGCAAGACGGGCCGGTGGAGGGGCTCCAAGCAAGTGTGAAGGGCAGCACTGCGCACTAGCAGCCAAAGTGGCCTACAGCGAACACTAAGTGAGACACGGCAGCCGTGGCATCTGGTGTAAGGAGTCCAGGGGTGTGAGACAGGGGTGTCGGGACAAACTGAGGCGGGACGCTGGCGCGGCAGTAAGGGGGCGTTCCCAGCGCAGGACGTGCCCCTAAGGCTCCCCACCGCCCGCCCTGCAGACAGCCATCAGGACTGCAACACCAGAACTTAGTAGCCACTCCCCATGGGGGGCCGGGGGCACCACGCACGTCGGGTCTCCTCCGCCCTAGCAACAAAACTTCTGTCATGCTAGTTCCCGGAGCAGACACCAGAGTTCACACTGCCGCCGCCATTTTTGAGAAGCCGCGCTCAGAGCCGCGCATGCCCCACAACCGATTTAGCCACCCCGCCCTCCCACAGCAGGCTAAGTGCCCTGTGTTGGCTGCAAACACACCCTCAGCGGGCTGCCGCGATGGAGCTTGAGTCCTGGACCCAGTAACCAGCTTGTGCTTATCCAAGCAGTGGCCACCATAGAGACATGGCGACCCTGAAAAGTCCTTTTGGCAGTTTTTCCTTATCAGCCATAACAACAACAACAACAAAAAAACTACCTAGCAGCAGCCCTTGCACCCAAGAGCCCTGAAGTCTAGCATCCAGTTCCATCCTGGAAACTCACTCCCATCAGCCTGTCAGACTCCTGCTTTGGCCACAGGAATTTGAGCAAAGGCACTCACTCCATCCTTTTGTGGCTCCAATGTTTTCACCTTTATCCCTCTTAACCATGGGGTGTTTTTTTTTTTTTTTTTTTTTAACACCAATGCCCTCCTAGTCCCACTTTCTGGATTTTGTTGTTCTTCTTAATTTATGCTTAAACTAAAAGACACTACACCAGCCCAGTGACAGAAATCATTTGCTCACATTTGAGAGGGCCCAGAAGGGTCATAAATAGTGCAATTTGGAATTGCCCCTCCACATGCTTTCTAACCTGGGAGGAACCTGTAGCATAAGTGAAGATCACTCTGAAGAGAGGAAGGAAAAAATGACTTAAAACACCCTATCAATCTGCACAACATATATCAAATAGAAATTCAGAGAAAATATGCACCTCTAGTTCTGAGTTTATTATAAGCCAATTTCAAAGTTTTGTTAGGAAAATACACAATTGCCATGTTAACCAAAAGTAAACTACTGATAGGTCTTCTCCTCGCTCTACAACTTTTTCCAAAACTGAGTGTAGAGCCTGGGGTGAGAGAGGTCAGTATGTGTTACACACGTGTGTAACAAATTTCATTAATTTACAGAGAAGATTCTTTGGACTGAAAGGGTAAGAACTACGGCTGAAATAATCCACATTTTCATAATTTATCAAGTAAGCAACAGATTTACTCCTATTAATTTTCTCTGATAGTTCTCTTGACTCAGACCAAAACCTATTATGACTTTATTGACACACTGTTCTACCACACTCTTGTCTTAATCAAAATCCATTGCAAAATCCTGTATCTCAAGTGCGTTTGGTTAGTTCCTTTTGAAATTTTCTTTTGTGTTTAATATTAATCAAGCAGAATAAAAAGATAGTTTTTTTCTAGGTAAGTTTATCCCATAATTTTATCAATACACATGCTATAGCTTATACTGAGTACTATTTGCAAACATAAAGTTAAAAATCTAGGATGAACTAATAAAAAATGTTTTTCCTACATCATGTATTTCTTATTACAACACAAAAGGCAGAAATTAGAGATTCAAGTTGTAATTAGTAAACAGCATTTGTCTATTTCCACCTTGATGATAAAAACCACATGGTAGGCAATAAATAACTAATAAAGTACTTAAGAGTTAACTAAGTTTACAAATACCTTTAGATTCTTGAAAAACTTTTAATATCATTATTAAACTGAAAGCACATATCAAAAAGCTATGAGATGACTTTAGCATTACTGTTGGTTTTAACAAGTTATTTTTATAACTTCAAAATAGTAATTTCTCTGGAAAAGTAACACAAAATGAATTCAGCTAGGAAGCCATAGAGCTAGCCTAACAGGTGAAAGGAAGACATGACTGTACTAGGAGCTCTTAGTTATTGTCTAAAATCCAAGTTCCAAGCTCCATCAATTAGTTATTTATTCACAACCAATCCTATGCCTCTACTTAAAAAAATTATAAACAGTGGCAAAGAAATAAATGGCATTTAAGTCACAGATGAGAAAACACTGGTCAAACTGATCAGAAAACCACATGGATTTTGTTTAACCAATCCTCACATTGTAAAAGTATATTAGTCTGTAATAGCAAAATACCTGATATATGAGCTAACTAGCCAAGTCAAGTGTTTTACAGGCTGTGAAAACTGGCATGGATTCCATAAATACTACATTATACTACATTTAGCCTTCAATATAATCACTCAGTTCTTTATTCAAACAGGTTATTTACTGAATTCTCACTGTATGCTATATGCAGCTTTGTTAGAAATAGAGACAGCAAGATGAGTGAGAAAATTTGAGAAAGAGAAAAGAGAAAAATGTTATAAGATCTGTTAAAAGGAAGTAGGACCAAATATCACATCCTTTATGTATCAGTTTGAGATGAACCTATATCATGGAATATTGGATGAGATGGAAAAGCACTTTGTCAGCTGAAAAGTGGTCCTTTGAACATAAAAACACAAAACAAAACAAAACACACTAATTTTGATTTTACTCTTTTCATAATGTTTATTCTCCATTTGAGCCATCATCCCCCACCTTTCTTCTAGAACCCAGAAAATCTCTTCAGGATTCTTCCCAATGATGAACATCCTTCCAACTCAAATGATATTACTCTCATTCCTATTACTATGAATTAGTTATGCTTTTTCTTGATATCTTATTAATGAGCATAAATATACATATATAGTCTTTTGTTTCTTTTTAAAAATGGTGTGTTATGTGTGTGTTACTCGGCTTGTCTCTATGTATACCAAGAGTTTGTTGTACCCAAAGAGGCCAGAAGAAGGCATGAAATCTAAGGAATTGGAGTTAATGCTGTGAACTACCTGATATGGGTTCTGGGAACCAAATCCACATCTTGTGCTTTTAACTGCTGAGCCCCCTCTCCACCCCATGTTTGTTTTCCTTTCACTCAACATCTGTCCTTCGAATTCTTGCCTATTGGTAGAGCACCATGCTCATTTTTAGCAAGTGTTGCAGATCACTTCACTATATCCCTATCCCACAAGATGTGGTTTGGGCTGAACTTCATTGGAATTTGTCTTCTAATTAGTGTAATCTTCTGTTAATAAATTCTCTGAGGCTATAGTCTGACCTCCAGCTACACTAAATATTAGCTATCTTAGGTATCTTTGGAGCTTTGCTTATTCATAGTCAAGGTCAGGTTTTATTTTGTCTCATAAACAGTACTATATAAGTCAATTATAACCTTTCTTTTCCTTATGAGTTCACTGTCTGAAACAGATATGTAATCCAATAAAATAGTTGAGTGGACAAACATTCAGAATTTTTTTTTTTTTTTTACTTTCTATGCACTTCATAGATGAGACATTTTTGTTTGCGCTTTTATTCCCAAAATAAGCAAATTACAAAGGAAATAATCAAAAGAAGTTAGTTGAAAGGGCAGAAAGTCAAATTAAGATGCGAAAATAAAAGGTATAATTAGAGACTATAAAGCTCAAGTGAATAGAAAGGGGGAGAAAAAAGAAGTAATATGGTAAAGAGAAGTTGTCACCTATCTAAACTCTTAACTCAGGGCCTAAAAGATAGCAAATAGCACTTTTTGTCCTATGAAGGATAACATATTTTTTCTCCTTGATTAGTTCAAATTCACTTTTTGTTCTTTGAACACACTGATGTCTTTGCTCATTTGACATTTTTACTTTCTAGGATCTTTATAACATTAAATGAGGATTGAAAAGTACAAATATGTAATCAATCTCACTTTAGCAGCAAAACCACAACAGAATTTCAAAAAAGAAAGGTTTAACATTTAAAATTACTCAGAAATTCCAGGTTAAGTTACAGACGCATTCAAAGTATCCCTCACCGCAATTTACAAATAACTTTTTATAAATGGATATCTCACAACAATGTTGATTTAATAAAAAAGAGGATGGAATGAATGGGCAATGTTTTAGTCAGAGTGGCATTTGAACACTTGGATTAAAAAATACAGCAAAAATTCAAAGAAGAAAATTCTATATATGTATTGTACCAGTAGCTTTATATCCAATGTGCATTGTTTTTGAACATCTAGGGTCTCTCCTGAGACTAGCAAAACAAAGCAGAAGCAGTTAAAGTAGGCTCTGCTCCTTTCTGGAATTGTGGCTGATGCAAAATAAACCAAACTGCACATTAAACAATCCCAGCAGATATTAGCATCCCCAGGCTGTTTAAAAGAACTGTGAGCTAAAACCAGTTCTAAAACTGTAATGCATCTGCATGGAACATGGTGCATATTCACTCTTTAGTCAAGTAGTAGTAGCTGCTGAGCCCACCATGCTCCAACACCTGTACGCAGTCCAGACAAATAAACAAGTGATTATGGTGGGGTTGGTATACAAAAAATCAAATCATATTGCTCAGACATGAAAAGCTACTGTTATACTTATCACTGAATCATAACATACTTAGTAAAAGATTTCAATGGTAAGTTCTCAATTAAATCAATGTATTGTTTATAGATACAAATAGGGACTCAGCAGTTAAGTTAAAGTAAATAAATAAAAGTAGCCTTTCATGCAAAACACAGTTCTTTTAATGAAGAATATAGTAACACTAGACAAGATAACATAAAATTCATAGAAAAAAAACTTCCCTCAAAGTTTTTTGGCCCCCTTGTTTTTTAGAAATTTCAAAAAATAATAAAAAATAATAAATGCTCCTTACCAACCCCCAGTAAGTTGTATTTCTGAACTTTGGCACTGAGCAATTAGAGTCACTCAGTCACCTACATAGTCTAGAAATTGTGGTCTCGGCCGGGCGATGGTGGCGCACGCCTTTAATCCCAGCACTCGGGAGACAGAGGCAGGCGGATCTCTGTGAGTTCGAGACCAGCCTGGTCTACAGAGCTAGTTCCAGGACAGGCTCCAAAGCCACAGAGAAACCCTGTCTCGAAAAACCAAAAAAAAAAAAAAAAAAAAAAGAAATTGTGTTCTCAACGGCCTTGAATAAGCCATTATTCTATATTTTACCCTACAGTGGTGGGGACTCTCAACCCATATGACTGAGAAAAGAAGATGGAAATCTGCAACTTTGCGGGATGCTTTGAATAAACTCACAGTGTAAAACCTTCTTTATTATGCAGTACCAGATAATAAAGGTAAAGAAAAATACACCCAGCCGAAGTCTGCAAAATTTCAATGTACAACACATTAAAGGTTTCGTGTCAGGAACAATCAGGTTCTTGTCATCTAGCATTTGCTAGCACAGTTTCCACAAACAATGAGGCAGCTTTGTGAAGGTCTCTAGAAATGACCACAAATGTGTTTTGGTGTGAACACCCTTAAATAATTTAAATCCATGGTTAACAAAGTGACCAACCATCTCAAGTATGTTTTACTATTTATAAACTGAATATTCAGGATTATTTTAGGATGAATATTTTAATAACAGATATTAAAATAAATAAATTATCCTATTTTATTTTCTTAAACATTGGTGACTTTGGAAAATTTCTAAGTGAGAAACAAATTTTAGACGAAAAACTGCATAAATTGAAATAAAATATTTTCTAGGAACCAAGATTGACAAAATGACTCAGCTAGTAGAGGCAACTGTGCACAGACCTGAGGACCTCTGAGATCCACAGGCGTATATTAGCATACCCCCCCAAGAAATAAATATAAATAAATTTTTGTTTCCTTGAAATCATTATAAAGACAATGTAACTATTGAGACTTTCAGAAAGAACACATACGGTCTTTACAACATGAGCATGTTGATTTTGTCATTGAAGAAATGAGAAACTATATCTTTTATGAACCTAAAATGATTCTACAGTACACTTTTCCTAACCCTGTATCTTGAAACAAGTAATAAATGTGGCTTCTACTATAATAGCACTAGCAACATGTGGGTATTTAAAATTAAATTTAAATTAATTGGGCTGAAAATTCGTTAAGTGGCAGAGCATTTGCCTACCATGTGGGAGACTCTAGGTTCAAACCTTGGTACTAAACACAGAAATTTTAATGAAAATATAATTAAAATTTTAACAAGGAGATCCAGAAATACTTCTACTGCTCCCACCTGGTCTCTGTGCCTGATCCTCATTAGGCCTATCAAGGCCACTACAGGGGTTAAAGAAAAATCAGGTTTAGGTACTCTTTTTTCTCAGGGGACTGCATTACCTGAAGAAATGCTTTGTGGTTAATGTCAAGTAAGAGCACAATGTATGCATCTAACTTTCCATACTCCTTGAAAACGACTTATAGCAGGTATTTTTTAAGCATAGTAAAATTGGAAAGGTTACTACGAGGAAAGAGACAGGAACTAAGGAAGAGCAAAGAGGCTGTGCTTACTTGTTTTTGTAAAAAGACATCACAAAACTGTACCACAGCAACAAACTGGAAAGTGGATAATTAAATTATGACTACTTTAAAATATGCTTTAAGAATGTGAACATCCAAAGAAAACAGAAAAACAGAAGAATTTGAAAATTCTTAAACCTGAAAAAAATCTGTAGAAATAACCCTGAAGCTAAAGGAAAAAAGTCCTTCTCTTGGAAGTGAGGCCAGCTAATTCCAGTGACTAAGGACTGATGAATGAAATAAATGAAATCTCTGAGAACTCAAGAACAATGGCAATGGGTTTTTGATCCTACTGCACGTACTGGCTTTGTGGGAGCCTAGGCGGTTTGGATGCTCACCTTACTAGACCTGGATGGAGGTGGGTGGTCCTTGGACTTCCCACAGGGCAGGGAACCCGGATTACTCTTAGGGATGATGAGGGAGGGGGACTTGATGGGGGAGGGGGAGGGAAATGGGAGGTGGTGGCGGGGAGAAGGCAGAAATCTTTAATAAATAAATAAACAATAAAAAGAAAAAAAAGAAATAAATGAAATCTCAATAGAGGTAGGGCTATTGAACTTCAACCTAGGATGATTCAAGATACCCAAGAATTAAGAAAACCATGTATTGCAGGGATCAGAACTTACTTATGAAAACTTTTTATTATGTAAGTAGGATTAAAATTAAAATATGAAAATCTAAGAGTATATATCTACAATGAAGATTATATTTAATATCCAAGCATAAAACACTTACTAGTTCTGCATTATAAATCAGTTCATAATAAATTTTAAAATAATTTAAAATATCATGTTTCTATTGTTACCCTAGCATAGTATAAGTTGAATGTCTTTAGCTTGAAACCAATAACTTAAAATGTACCAGAATCCAAAAACAGTGAAAACATGATGATGTTTCAAGAAAAATCCACACCATGAAAACCTGCTTCATGCACATTATTAAAAATATTATATAAAATTACTATTACCTATAATATATAATGAATTTCATGCATTGACTGATCTGATCATATCTCACTATGTATATCCAAAACTTACAAATACAAACAACTTCTACTCTCAGGTATTAATTATTCACGAAAATAATTTAGTAAAACAACAAAACTTACTAAAGTCAAAGGAATGTTATTTTTATTCTATAAAATTGGACCTGTCTGATACAATCCGTCCCAAATGGCTAATTTCCCTATGTACTACTATCCTCCAGGACCTAAAAAATTTTGCCACCGTAAAGACAAATGGGTGCTTACATATGCCCATGGTGTTTGGGCTCTGCGCTCTTGCCTTTCCCTTAGTAGCCAGTGTCTCGCAGCACCAGTCTTGGTTGCTAAAGCTGCAACGCCTCCAAATTCCCAGTCATCTGAGAATTGGGACCCAGACAATTCCAGCTGGACTATGCAGCCAGAGGCACTGGCCCCTCCTCGACTCCCTCAAGCCCACACTACCCAACTCCCCCTGTTGTGGAGCAACATCCTCTACGTTTCTCTTCTCTGTCAACCCCCTCCCTTCCCAATCCAGAAGTTCCAGGTCAATTTCCACCTTACCCACCTTCCCCTTCCCCCTCCCCCTCCTACCTTATCTCCCTACCCTTGTGCCCCTCTGTACCCTGTCTAGCCACTCCAAATCCTCCCCAGTCTCCTTCCATACTAGATCTCACCATAGCTCTGCCTTCTCTGTCCTCTCTGGGAGGAGGAGGGAGTCAACGGCATTATGAAAGTTCATGTTCCCCTTTCTCTTCCAGATCTCTCTCAGACAGTAAAGTGGCTAGGTTCCTTTTCTACTAATCCTTCTGCTTAAAGTTAAAAATGTTGAGAAGTATCCCCAAAACCCTATACGAGAATTGGTGAAAATGGCCTTTAAAGTTTTTAATGCCTGAGAAGAAACAGCTGAGTCTTCCCAACAAACAAGGCTACAACAGGCAGGTAACCTACAGCCCCAGGCTTTAGCAGCTGCCCTAAGGTTACAGGAAGGGGGACAAGGGAAGCCAACCACAGGGCTCTACCCTGATAGAGCCCAGCCTAAGTCAACCTCACAGGCAAGCTGCTTCAAGTGTGGCCTAAATGGTCATGGGCACACTATTGCACTACGCCTCCTCTGACATTATGCCCTATTTGCCAGCAACCTGGACACTGGAAATCACAATGCTCCCATGCAGGCTTGTCCTCTATGCCACGCAACAGGGGTCTGGCCTCACCAACATCGGGAAGTGAAACTGTGCCAGCCTTTGAACTTCTCAGCCCTGCAGAGGATTGGCACTGCCCAGACTTGGTAAATCCCGTAACCCTATCCGAGCCTAGGGTAAAGCTGCAGGTAGCAAGTAAGTCCATTACTTTTACTTTGGACACGGGAGCTACCTATTCTGTTCTAACATCTCACTCGGGCCTTATGTTCCCCTCACCAATTTTAGTTATGGGGGTGGATGGGACCCGTTCCTCTTAAAACTTAAAACTCCCCTCCTAAAACTTTGCCACTGCCCTGCATTCTTGCAGGACAATTTTTCTCCCGTTCTTTCTTAGTGATACCTGCTTTCCCAGCACCTTTACTGGGTCGAGATATCCTTACCACTTCCCCAAAGCTTTGTTCTGCTTCTTGGAGTCCCATTTTGACCCCACCCATCTCTGAGATTCTATTTTACAGGTTCACTACTCTTACCAGACGTGTGCCCAGGCCAACCCACAAGGGGCTCTCCACATACCAGCTTCATGGACACCAACTGGGTGAAGACTGGCAGGTTGATTTTACTCATATGGCTACTCATAAAGAACTCTGTTATATCTTAACACTTGTGGACACTTTTACTGGATGGATAGAAGTGTTTCTGGCCTCCAGGGAAACAGCAGATGTGGTGGCTCAGGTACTTCTGGACCACATCATTCCTTGGTTTGGTGTCCCACGAACCCATCCAGATGGACAATGGGCCAGCCTTCACCTCCAGGGTCATGGAACTCATGTCAGAAGCTCTCAACATCTCCTGAAAATTCCACACCCCCTACCCTCCACAATCCTCAGGAAAGGTGGAGAGGGCCAATGAACTCATCAAACAACAGCTAACCAAACTCTCCATTGAACTCAGGTTATTTTGGCCCTCCCTTCTTCCCATTGCCCTTACTCGCCTCAGGACCACCCCCATGTTCCCCTAGGGGCCTGAGCCCTTTTGAGCTGCTTTATGGCAGGCCCTTTCTCCTTAACTATCACCTCCCAGTCCAAACTCCTCCATTGGCAGGGTACCTACCCTACCTCTCCCTTTTAAGGTCCCTTCTCCATTCTCATACTGACAGTTGTCTCCCTGCCCCAGACCAGTGGTCTCTAATGCCCCTAAACCTGCCCCGCTCTCCCCAAGGGACAGAGTACACCTCAAACAGTTAACCCCTAGGTCTCTCGAACCTCGATGGAGATGGACAGGACCTCACATGGTATTCCTCACCACCACCCCGGCTGCCAAGTTCCTGGGACACCCATGATGGTACCATCTCTCCAGGTTCAAGCGGGCACCTACTCAGGACACTTGACACCTGCCTTCACACCTCTCCTAAGGAATAGATGCCTGACGTCTCCTGGATGATGGTACACAGGATGCCTTTCCAGCCACACCTCTTGCTGAGCATGGAAACACTAACACCTAGCTCTCCCCTTTCCCATGTTGCCCTATGCCTGCAGGAAGTAGCCAGACTTGAGTCAATGCCCCCAATGCCCCTTTTTCCTAGGAGAGCCTAAATGTTAGTCACAATATCCCCTCAGCTTCCTGTTACTCCTTATACAAACAATCTAGAATGTAAGCCCCAGTCTCTGGCCTCCATCTTCGGAGGCCCTGTCCCTGTGCCCACCAAGTCTTGACCCCTCCCTGGAGGAGGGTCAAGACGAGCCCGCCAAAATCCTGACCATGCCCTTAGTCTATCTAAACTGCTTCGTTGGAAAGTTTCCTCGTGGTCTCTTTTTTCCCTCCCCCTGGTAGTTGCAGGAGCGTCCTCCCGGTTTTTCCTCGGGATCACCCGAGAGCAGAGGAATTCCATTAAACTTGGATATTTTTTTAAATTTGGCTTGTTGTGATTTGGCTTGATGGGGATTTTTGTGTCGGCAGAGAGCTTGCATTAGGAAAAATTCCTAAGATATACCCTGGTGAGTAGTATTTTAGTCGAGCCTGGTCCCTGACAACTTCAAAGAAACAAACAAGAGAAACAACCTTTAAACATCCTATGGTAAGCTATAAAGGGTTCTCAGAAATGTGGCAGGAAAGCTCCTGATACCTTATTTCATGAGCCAATGTATTAACCTAGTTTTTACTGAACATTTTATAAGCTTTTGAGTGGCATACCATATATTATTCTAAATGATTTCATCTATATTTTGAGTCTTGGTCTTCAGAGGAAAATCATTAGTCATTTCATAATGAAAATGAGGTTTCATATTTTTTAGATCCCCACATTTCTTTCTCAAATTATATTATTTGTTAACAAACCTAATCAATTGGGAAATCACAATAAAACACACAATTTGAACATATATATATATGAACTTCCATGACAAAAGACTACTTATTTATGAAGAAATCACAATCCTATAAATGAGATGCAAAGAATGAATAAAAATGAAAGTAGCAAAATTAATAGCAAATAATAAAAATTTACATGCATGTATTCAGATCCAGAAAACAAAATAGGTGCTATAGTCCCAGCTATTTAAGACTTTGAGGAAAAAGTATTTCAACTTCAAGATCTACCTTGGCTTCAAATCAACTAGAAATCTAGATTAGGTTAAAAATTTACACTTTTGTAAATGTTATGTGTATGTTTTGTTTGTATGGGTATCTGTGCATCACTTATTTGCTATGCCCAAGGAGGCTAGAAGTGAGTGTCAGAGCCCCAGGGATTAGAGTTACAATTGTAACTAGAAATGCAACTGCCATATGGGTAGTGGGAATTGAACCTGGGTACCTTACAAGAGTAAGATGCACTCTTCTAACAGTACAGTGTAACAAAATGTCATAGTATATTGAAACTCAGAATTTTTTTTTGAGACAGGATTTCACTGTGTAGCCCTTGCTAGCTGTGAACTCAATACGTAGACCACACTGACCATGAACTCATAGAAATCAGCCTGCCTGTACTTTATAAGTACTATGATTAAAGGAATGCACAATGGATCCAGGCTAAAAACCCATAATAAAAACAAAACACACACATGAGAAAAATTTGGCATACAACTGAAGAGATTCATAAAACATATGTATAGAGAAAGGAACAATTGCTCAAGCCAGGAGTTGAAGCAATGCATGCTCAGGAGAAGGAGGCAGAAAGACTGAAAGTTTGAGATAAGACTGACCTGTGTGGCAAGACCCTAAAGAACAACAAAACAAAACTAAAGCAAACAAGCACAAAACAAAATAAACAATAATAAAAAAACAAACTTAACTAACCTATATCATTCAGTCTTCAGATATAAACAACAGATATACCTAGTTTGGTCTTTTAAAGAAGATACTTGGCTATAGATCTATGCTTTAACAAACATGTTAACTGGATGTCATATTGCTATAATACTTAGAATTGGTTTTTTTTTTTTTCGTAATTTCCAGGATCCTTAGGGACAAGCATAGAAAAACTGCTACAAAAGATAACAATCGGAAAAATGGGTTCTGGCAGAAGGGGCCTAAGCAAGGAAAACTTTTACCTACATAACAACCAGAGTTTGATTCCCAGAACCCATAAAAAGCTAGATTCTGGGGCTCATACCTGTAATCTCAGTAATCCTATGGGGGATATGGGAGGTGAAGATAGTAGAAGTGCCTAGAAAGTCCCCAGACAGCTAGTATGGACTATGCAGTGCAGCTACAAACACAAGGGAGATACTGCTTCAAGGTAAAAACTGACTCTGTTTGTACAGAGTCAAAAATTTGTGCTCTGACTTCAACATACGTTCTCTGACACACAACGTGATAAAAAATAAAAGACTTTCAGAATGAGGTTAAACAAAATGGAGCCAAACAAAATAACAGAACCTATGAGATTTAAAAATAAATGAATAAAAATATATGTAAAAATAATTAATGAAAATGAGGTCCTGAGTTGGAAAGACAGCATGGAGAAAGAAAGAGAGAGAGAGGTAGAGACAGAGAGAGAGAGAGAGAGAGAGAGAGAGAGAGAGAGAGAGAGAGAGAGAGAAGAAAAGAAAAAAGTTTAGAAGGGGGAAAATTTGAGGAAGGTTCTCCTGCCTTGAAATGGGAATTTTTAAAATGGGAGGAGAGAAATACATGAACAAATGAACCACTGAATGAAGAAATGAGTGAAGGACATACAAGGAGTATCACTGGGACAAGGGGGATCAGAAAGCATATAAAGCAGTGATAATGACTTAAACTGATGATATACACATTAGGACAAGTATCAGATATACAAAAAGCACTGACAAAAAGCTCTCCTAAAGGCAAATCTTAATATCCCAATAGCATTAAGAGTTGATGATTTTGTCTTTTTCTATTTCCCATGTAGATTAGATCTATGTATGTCTCTCTTAGTGTCCTCATTTTTGTCTAATTTCTCTGGGATTGTGATTTATGGGCTGGTTTTCTTTGCTACAGAATGCGAAAAATCTTCACCAATCCCACATTAGACAGAGGTCTGATCTCCGAAATATACAAAGAACTCAAGAAATTGATCATCAAAATAACATATAATCCAACAAAAATGGGGCACATACCTAAACATAAAACTCTTAACAGAGGAATCTAAAATGGCTAAAAGACACTTAAGGAAATATTGAAAATCCTTAGCCATCAGAGAAATGCAAACCAAAACAACTCTGAGATTCCATTTTACACCTGTAAGAATGGCCAAGATCAAAAACACTGATGACAACTTATGCTGGAGAGGTTGTGGGGTAAAGGGAACACTCCTCCATTGCTGGTGGGAGTGCAAACTGGTACAGCCCCTTTGGATGTCAGTGTGGCGATTTCTCAGAAAATCTGGAAACAACCTTCCTCAAGACCCAGTAATACCACTTTTGGGCATATATACAAAAGATGCTCAATGGTACCACAAGGACATGTGCTCAAGTACATTTATAGCAGCATTGTTTGTCATACCCAGAACCTGGAAACAATCTAAATGCTCCTCAGCTGAAGACTGAATAAGGAAAATGTGGTACATTTACACAATGAAGTAGTACACAGCAAGAAAAAATGTCATCTTCAAATATGCAGAGCCAGAAAACATCATATTGAGTGAGGTAACCCTGATCCAGATAGACAAATATCATATTATTCACTCATAAGTGGCTTTTAGACATAAAGCAAAGAAAACCAGTCTACAATTCACAACCCCAGAGAACCTAGACAATACTGAGGATCCTAAGAGAGACATACATAGATCTAATCTACATGAGAAGTAGAAAAAGACAAGCTCTCCTTAGTACTCTGGGAGCATGGGGACCATGGGAGATGGTGGAAGGGGAGGGGAGAAGAAGGGAGGGGAGCAGAAAAAAATGTATAGATCAATAAAATCAATTAAAAACAGAACTTTAGGTCTTTGAATAAAGAATTTGAAGAAGATACCAGAAAAATGGAATGATGTCCCATGCTCTTGGATGGGTAGCATCAACATAATAAAAATGGCAGGCCTACTGAAAGAAATCTAGATTCAATGCAATCCTCATGGAAATCACAACAGAATTCTTCAGAGACCTTGAAAGAACAATACTCACATTCATATGAAAAAAAACAAATACCTAGGATAGTCAAAATACCAAATCAGGAGACAAATTCCACCACTGTTGGCCAGTGCATCCAGATCATGGGAAGCAGACATCAGTAGGGAAAAAGGAAATTTGTGAGTTCTGGACAGAGAGGACCAATGAACAAATGAACCACTGAATGAAGAAATGAGTGAAGGACATACAAGGGATGTCACTGGGACAAGGGGGAATCAGAAAGTGTATAAAGCCGTGATAATGACTGAAACTGATGATATACACATTAAAACACTGTCCAAGAAACAAATATGCATACATCACTGACAAAAAGCTCTCCTAAAGGCAAACCTTAATATCCTGACAGCATTAAGAGTTGACAAGACTACAGACCAACAGAATCTTTTACATTTTCTATCTTCGGAGAAATTGAACCTCATTTTTGAATAAGTTTTAACCCTATGCTAAACAAGGATAGCCACTCATAAACAAAGCTCTCAGAAACTATAGCATATGATTTCTATAGTCAGGTCTATTTCCAACGCAGCAGTAGACAAAATGACAAAATTCTATAAGTTATCACAAATATTCACAAAAGGGTTTTCATAATCTAAGTAGACATGCATTCTTGGGATGGTATCTTTATAAGCCTGTTTTTCAACATGAATAAATTACAGACAGGAGACCAAATAAGGATAATTCTGTACAGACAGGTTAACATCATCTAAACATGTAAGAATGCAAATAACTAAAACTGCATTCTTTCATTTCTTCAAAGACGCCATTACTTTTCTTATTTTATTACTTTAAAAAAAATCAATCCAAATTTCCACTTCTTCCCCTGCTTCCACTTTCCTCCCACTCCCTCCACGCACGTTCCCCCATGCCCCTCCAATCCTAAGAGAGGACAAGGCATCCTGCCCTGTGGAAAGTCCAATGCCCTCCCCACTACTGATGGAGGTGGGTCTTGTATCTTATCTGTTGTTTTTATTGGTTAATTAATAAAGAAACTGCTTGGCCTCTGATAGGGTAGAATTTAGATAGGCGGAGTAAACAGAAGAGAATGCTGAGAGAAAGAAGCCGAGTAAGTGAGACGCCATGATTCTCCCACTCCAGACAGATGCAGGTTAAGATCTTTCCTGGTAAGCCAACTCGTTGTGCTACACAGAATATTAGAAATGGGTTAGATCAATATGTAAGAGCTAGCCAATAAGAGACTGGAACTAATGGGCCAGGCAGTGATTAAAAGAATACAGTTTCCGTGTAATTATTTCGGGGCATAAGCTAGCCATGCGGGCAGCCGGGTGCCGGGGACGCAGTCCTGCCGCTGATATTACAACACACTACATCCAGGTTGAGCAAGGTATACATCCAAAGAGAACAGGATCCCAAAAACCCAGTACACGCAGTAGAGACAAATTCTAGAGCCATTGTCATTGGCCCCTCAGTCTGCCCCAATTGTCAAACACATTCGGAGGGACTAGTTTGATTCCATGCTCATTCATTCCCAGTCCAGTTAGAGTGGGTTAGCTCCCATTAGCTCAGGCACATTGGCTCAGTGGGTGAATGTCATGACTGAAAGGAGGAATGTCTATGATCTGGTGTAGGCAATTCAGGCCTGTGCTCCAGCCAGCTGTCTGAGGGTCTGAGGAGAGCACATGACAACTGACTACTTCCAAACCCACCTAGTGACAGAACAGTCACAGAGCTGACCTAGGCCACTGCCGAGAACATATTTCAAACTTAAAAGTCAAAAGACGGGTAAAAATTGGGATTTTGCTCATGGAAACGTCCTGAATAATGGACTAGGTTGGAGGTTGTTAAGAGCTAGGCCTGTCTGAGACTTTCCCTGAGGTCACAAGGTATGGATAAATAATTTAGTTTCTGTCCAAATTGGGGTACATACTATACAGGCAAGAGTTATTTTTGTTGATTTCATAATGGTAATATATATATTTTTTATTTGTGTATGTATATATATACACAAATATATATAGGTATATATGTTTCTAAGTATATATACACATTTATATTTTTTTAATTTTAATGATTCAATGTCCTTGTCCTCTGAGGCATCCCAAAGAAAAACTAATTTGAGATGTAAAGCAGCTTCCATTCCTTCAGCCCCTTCTCTTCCTGTTGTTTAGAATTTTTATGTTTTTTCTGTGAATTTCTGTTTGTTTTGGATTAGACTGACAACATTTATGAGGGTTTCAGATTACAGTCAAATCATATGCACACTATAGGTCTAAGCAATGCAATCGTGTGTCTACACAGACAGCTCAAACCTATCGATACGAAACACATTTGACTTTGTTAGGAAATACTTCGCCTTGAAACTCTCAATTATATGCTCCCATATTTTTAAAATTTATTGAAATATTTTCAGGTAACTAAAGGCAGACTTCTTTTTTTTTTTTTTTTTTTTTTTTTTTTGGTTTTTCGAGACAGGGTTTCTCTGTGGTTTTGGAGCCTGTCCTGGAACTAGCTCTTGTAGACCAGGCTGGTCTTGAACTCACAGAGATCCGCCTGCCTCTGCCTCCCAAGTGCTGGGATTAAAGGCGTGTGCCACCACCGCCCGGCAAGGCAGACTTCTTGATTGAAAGTAAAGATTCTTTCTAAGTTCTTTAGCAATACACCCCAAGAACTAGAATAGAAAAGCAACAGATGCACATGAGGGAAGAGAAAGAGCTCTTTAAAATACTGCTGTCCTATGTAATTGTACTCCCAACCCTTCTGCTTTTCCTTCAGGCAGTCCTTCAGCCTGGCTTCTCTTAGTTTTCTCTATGTTATGGCCATACTTACTCCTCCTCCACGGGCATCTTCTCCTCCTCCACGGGCATCTTCTCCTCCTCCACATTCATCTTCTCCTCCTCCACGGGCATCTTCTCCTCCTCCACGGGCATCTTCTCCTCCTCCACGTTCATCTTCTCCTCCTCCACGGGCATCTTCTCCTCCTCCACGTTCATCTTCTCCTCCTCCACGGGCATCTTCTCCTCCTCCACGGGCATCTTCTCCTCCTCCACGTTCATCTTCTCCTCCTCCACGGGCATGTTCTCCTCCTCCACGGGCATCTTCTCCTCCTCCACGGGCATCTTCTCCTCCTCCTCCACGGGCATCTTCTCCTCCTCCACGGGCATCTTCTCCTCCTCCACGGGCATCTTCTCCTCCTCCACGGGCATCTTCTCCTCCTCCACGGGCATCTTCTACTCCTCCACGGGCATCTTCTCTTCCTCCTCCTGTAGTCTGGGGTCCATATTGAGGAATCAGTTGTCCTGCACTGGCAGGTTGTTTCCTACTGACTGGTTCCTAAGAGAGAGAGAGAGATGACCAGGGGATGAAAAGTTAGAGAAGATAGTAAAGTTTGGGATCAGGCATGCTTATACAATTTGACTGCTGGTACAAGCATATATATTAGGACATTCTAAATCCTATATACAGTTTTTCTAAAAGGAAAAATGGGACAGTGTCAGCAAAAATTCTCCTACAAGGAGACAAAGTCAGTAGAAAGATGATCAAGTAATGATGCACAAGGTAACACAGAGTTATGCAGGTGAGACCCAAGCTGAGTGCACACAGGCCATAGGAATGATGATCATGGTCTCTCACGATAGGAAGACCTGGGTTCTAGGACCCAAAGACATCACCCATGTTAGGGCCTAACTCTAAGCCTCTGTTGGACTTGTCAAGCCTGTGCCTGGGTTTCACCCAGGAATTAAGTTCCTTCTCCACACATCTGTGTCTCAGAGAAAGCTGCAGACAACTCAAGTGCAACAAAAGGGTTTGAAGAATGATAAAAGAAAGAAATACAATAGAAATATCTATAAAGAAGTATTGGGCCTGAAATCCTGGAGTTCAAGGGACAAAGGAAAAAGAAACCAGGGTCAGAAGAAGAACAGCTTTGGATATTCTGTAAGCACTGAGAAATCAATGCATGAGTGTGTGTGTGTGTATGTGTACATAAACGCATACCTACATACACATACCCATACATACAAATGTGCCTACATACATGCCTACTTGTATGCATATATAGATTTAAAGTACCCAGAAAGGCATAAAATAGCAGCTACAAATGACCACACTCTCAACAACCTCTTTGGAGCAGAATTTGACACGGGTCTAAAACAAAATGGCACTGAAAATATAACCTGAGACTTTGAAACACAATTGCAGCTCTCTTTACTCCATTCCATATAATTTGAAAAAAAACCTGACATATGGGAATGTCAAAAGACCCCATATCCCAGAAATATGGAATGCTGGATGAGGAAGATGGCTTTAGTCCAGCAGTGTAGGCCTGATCTGGCAAAACTAAAGAGACCTGCTCTCCAGGACAAATGAGGGACATAGGTTTCAAGTCACACAGGTAGCTAGGAGGGACCCACACTCTAGAGGCACTCCTTATCCAACGTTCACTAAGCTGAACTATTTATTCCCCTGATCTCCTGACCATTTTCACAGAGTTCTGCAAAATCCTCCATGTTTGCAGGGTCTCCTCTAATCCTTAAGCTCTGGTTTTCTTGGAAATATGAGTTTTTTCACTATAATAACAAGGATATGGGCCTATATTTTCAAGAGGGAAACTCCTGATTCCATGGTGTATTCATTTACAAACCTAGACAATCATAAGACATGGGGAACAGTGACAAGTTTCAAGAAAAAAAGCATACAAAAATGGTGTGGGAGGTCCTTCTGTATGTGTGTTGCTTTTATTGATTAATGAATAAAGAAGATTTTTCAGCCAGTGGCTTAGCACACTGGAGCTAGGTGGAGAAAACAAAACTGAATGCTAGGAGAAAGAAGGCAGAGTCAGAGAAAAGCCATGTAGCCCTGCCAGAGAGATGTTGGAACTTTACCCAGTAAGCCACAGCCACATGGAAATAAACAGATCAACAGAAATGGGTTAAATTAACATGTAAGATCCAGGTAATAAGAGGCTAGAGTTAATAGACCAAGCACTAAGTTAATTAATACAATTTCTGTGTGGTTACTTTGAGGCTGAGCAGCCAGGAACAAACATATGGCCTCCTACAACAAACTGGTGCTCCAATGTGGTCAACTATATCCACATAAAACCAGAGAAAGCTTGAAAAGGAATTCTAGACAAAAAAAATCCACAAAGTTTTGCCACATTTTTTCCAGCGGGTGGCGTGCCACAGCTCCCTCAAGAGAGTCTTCCTTATTCAGTGTTAACAGGAAAAAAAATGCAGTTTCAAAATGGCAGCTTCCTGGGTCATGCTGCCAGCACTAACTCTGCTTCATTCAGGAGGCTGAGCACCTAAATGGGGTTTGTAAGCAGTGGATTACAATCTGCTTAATCGCATACCTAGAACTGAAGCAACGTGCGTGGCTCTCAGAAATAGCAAACATGTCTCTGCCATGTTGGACTGGGCAGAGCCAAAAGGCAAAGCAGCCTTAGTACTAGCCAAGACATTTAACATTTTAAAAAGTGATTCTGGTCAGAAAGGGACCACAGATATGCAATAAAGACAAATTCAGACGGAAAAGGCCTCTAAATGGGTCACAGTCATGGATAAATGTATGTAGGCTTGGAAGAGAGAAGAAAAAGAGTATAGAGAGTTACAAAAAGAAGTAAATTTTTTTTTAAAAAAAAAAACAAAGTCTTTAAAGAGACATATTACACAGTCATAAATTAAAAAAGTAAAGATAACAAAATAAACATGAAACTTGTAGAAAAAGTAATAGAGTAAGGAAAATAAGCCATGTAAAGATGGAATATACACAGAGAATCTGGATTATATATATTATTGCGTTTTGTAAATTTTTTGACTGCAGAGAGACATTTGATTCTGGGGAATGCTGAACAAAAATAACACGTATGTTTTAAAGGTTTCTTGACTTCAAAATTTGAGTCTAAGAATATGTGGCTTTGGAAAAGAGGATCTTCTTTTGTTTCCACAGAAGATGAGAACCTGTGGAATCCTTCCAGGCTAATGTAGTTTGAAGTACCAATACCCTTGAAAGGTCACCGTAAATACCCCCCAAAATTACTTCCCCCAATAAAAAGCAGGATACAGTTTGGAGAGAAATGCGCCCGTATTCCCAAATATTGTCTATAAATGTTTGTTTACATTTAAAGGGGGATATGTTGTAGATATTTCCATTTGTATGGAACTTGTTTTATTGATACACATTTAAGGTCAATTTTGTTATACTCTGTATACGTATTTCTGTTCTTGAGTAAGGTATTGTGTTTGTTCAGCTCAATTAAAAATGTAATCTATAATTAAAAATATAGGTTACTAGATTATCATCTGTAATAGTCAAGCTTGTAGTCATGTTAGTTAGGCTTTCTAGATATACAGATATATTTCAGTTAGATAAGTATCCTTCAGATCTTTCAAAGACTACAGTATGACATTTAAAATGCTTTAAGAACTTAAGACTTTTCATGACAGTGAGACACATCTGCTTCTGGCAGTACCAATCTACTTCAAAAGGATGATGGGTATCGAAGAGGCTCTTCATGGAGTTTGTTAGCCATTTGGGCAAGAAATTGCCCTTCCGTGGACTGCTTGATGATATGCTATGTGAACTGGACATGCAGGGCCCACAAAGAAATTGCTCTTGCATGGACTGCTTGATGATATGCTATGTGAACTGGACATGCAGGGCCCACAAAGAAATGACTGTTGAACTTTCCTAAAGGTGAGACCATCCTTGAGGGTTCCTGCTTCATAAAATACACTACCAGACATTCTGCAGGACACAGAAGAAAGTGACTGACAAACTGTCAATAGAGGTAGAACTGTCTTTGAAATTTCCTGCTTTGTAGAAAAGTCTGCCAGATACAATGGGCCTGTGGGTTGAAGATGTATGTGCCTAACATTGCAGAAGAACCGTGGGTGATGGTCCAGGCAGCAAGATGTCTCTGTTAATTCTAGAGGTTTGGAAGTTGCTTAAAATGCACTTCCTGTTTCTATCCTTATGGAGTATTTAATGGAGTTTAAGAATAGATATAGTGTTCCTTAGTGATGATAAAAGATAAAGTAGACTTGATACCTGTTTTTTTATATGTAATTTTATTGTTAGCCTTTCTTTTTATTTAAACAGAAAAGAGGAAACGGTGTGGTAGGTCTTTCTGTATGTTTTTTGCTTTTATTAGTTAATGAATAAAGAAGCTGTTTCAGCCAGTGGTTTAGCAGAATGTGGCTAGGTAGGGAAAATAAAACTAAATGTTGGGAGAAAGAAGGCAGACTCAGAGAGAAGCCATGTAGCCCCGCCGGAGAAAGAAGTTGGAATTTTACCCAGGAAGCCACAGCCACGTGGCAATATACAGATTGATAGAAATGGGTTAAATTAACATGCAAGAGCTAGCCGATAAGAAGCTAGAGTTAATAGACCAAGCAGTGGTTTAATTAATACAGTTTTGTGTGATTATTTCGGGACTGTGCAGCCAGAAACAAACAAGCGGCCTCCTACAACACAAGAAAACCCTGGAAAAGAGCATTTACTTGCCAAGAACTCATAGGTTGATGCATAGAAGACAGAAAAACAGTAGACAGAATAACAGAAAAACATTTACCTCAGGAAAAAGTAAAGATGTATGCAGAACAAGGCATCAAAATAGAGGTAGGTAAGAGGGTATCACTAACATAATTCCTTATGACATCACTTGCATGGCCAAAAAGTCTAGGAAATGAGAAAGGGCTAAAACAAATGAGCCAAATCCCTGTTAAATTCACAGAACACAGAAAAACGCCAAAAGAGTAGAAGCACAACTCAGAGAGAGTGCAACTGTCAAACAAATGAAAATACAGTGTAGACAGACCAGTGTGGACAGCTGATGGCTGCAAAATAAGCACAACTGAGCCTGATCTGATGAGCTCTCCACATACTAGATGTGTATGGACCACATGATGGATCTGCTAACCTGTACAATTCATATCTTTGAATAACCAACAGGACTGAGTCACACATGCGTCCAGTTTATCACAGAGGAAGTGTAAGGACTGTAGAAAACCTATTACACTCCCAGTGCTGTATCTTATTCATAGAGCCCAATATACTCTCTGTACACCTTCACGCAGTGTTTTCCCCTGCAGCAGGACTGGTACTTGGGGTGGAATAATTTTTCTTTCAATGAACGAACTGTCTTCTTAATCTAATTTTTCATTAAGCATCTTCACATATACTTAATATGCATCAGTGGGATCATTCCATTCATTTTCTACAGACAACAAAAGCCCAGAAAATGACATTTGCCACCATGCTGTGAAAAACTAATAAAAGACAGATTTTGTTCTCAAAAAGACAAGCACAGGTCTAGGTTCCTGCAGCAGGGAGAAAAAATCAGAATACCTCAGAAATGTCAAAGAGACCTCATCTTAAAGCCCAGAACTATTCACAGACACATAGCAAACATCTTATTTGTAATGACATATAGAAAACAACAACAATAAATAATACATATGAGTTCCAAACGTGAGTAATAACAGCACAAACAGCTTTAAAAATACATGATGGCCTGCATGCATACCCGAGATGAGGGTGAAAAACAGCATGAAAAAAATTTCTGGGCCATACTGCCCACACCTACAATGGAACTACTATGGAGGAGGCAGCAGGTAGACCATGAGGTCAGGACAGTCCAGCACAGATGCCAGTTATTAACTTACATTCTCTTAGAAAAACAAAAATGGCCCTTGGGAGGCAGAGGCATGGGGATATCTATGAGTTCGAGGCCAGCCTGGACTATGAATCAACTTTCATACTTGAAGGATTGTAACACAGAGAAATCCTATTCCAAAAAATATAAATAAACAAAAAATAAACATAGAAAAAAATTCCACAGTGGACACAGTGGTAGGCTCCTGACATCACAGCACTACAGAAGCACAGGTCAGAGTATAAGCACCACAAATCTTGTCAAGGATACAAAAAGATGTCACATGTTTGAGATACAGAGCATTTTGAAGCCTGGCCTAGGTAATTTTAAAAGACACAGATTCATAATTTAAATATTAAAAATAGGTCCTTAACTAAGATAAGCATGCAAGAAATTGTAAATGTATAGCATAAAAAAACCTCAAGAGTAGAAAAGCTGTATTGTATACTAGAAAAAAAAACCTCAAGGAGCCACCTGCAAAATGATGCATGGTTCATAACTGGCAAAGAGATTCGATCAGAAACTTATATTGTGGATTCAAAAACCCAGCTCCAGCAAGCTGTCCATGGGAATCTATATGCCTCCAGTAAGCAGAAAGACTTACATTCATAGAGATGCAGACATATAAAGAAAACACTAAACTCATTCTTTCACACATGCACAAAAAACACACAAACTCACATATACAGAAAGAAAGATAGACAGAGGAGGACAGAGAGTAAGAGAAGGGAGGGATGAAGGAAGAAAAGGATGGAGGGGAGAGACAGATTCAACCCAAAACTGAAACAAGAGATTAAAAGTTAAAGATGACGGTCTCTCAAGGTAATACCACAGTCAAAAGCTATGTGACACCGAAGTACATTAATAATAGCATTATCCAGTGCTGGACATAAGAACAGAGATGAAAATAATCCTTTACATGTTATTAAAAGTGGAAACAGATAGCCTATTAACACCTGATCCTCCCAGGATCATCAATTGCAACAGGTTTATACTCTCTGCACATTACTTATACCTGAAACGTATACTCTTAAAAAACAGAGATATAGATCTCATCAATGGGATCTTCTCTAACCCCAAATCCTCCTGTCCCCCATGAACTCAGAGGAACTCTAAAAAACAGACAGCTACTACAAAGAGATGTCCAAGAGGTGAGTGCCAACCCACCTGGCAGGGCACCAAGCTCTCTAGGCCCTCAATACCAGGAAAAATCCCTGGGCACCTCCCCCATCTACCTCAGCTTCTCTACCCAAGCAGAAGGCAAGTGTCCTGCAGGTAGACTGCTCCAAAAACCACATCCCAACAATTTGACCCTATATAGCTACAATTCCTACTCTGCCCGCATACCTTCCTGTCCCCTACAACCTCAAAGGAACTCTGAACTACAGGGTGAAAATACACAAAGACGACCTTGAGGTGAGTTACCACCTACAGAGCAGGGTACCCCACACTCTAGACACTCCATATTAGGGCAAATCCCTGGGCCCCTTCTCCCACCTGCCTCAGCTTCTCTAGCCAGCCAGCAGGGAATCTTCCTGTAAGTAGCTGCTATAACACAACCATCCTATCAATTGGACCCTGTAAGCTATATATACCAATCTGTCCCCAAACCCTCTTATCCTCAAGGAACTTAGAGGAACTCTGAAAAGGGGTAAGTGAACACCCACCAGCAGGGCACTACAAACTCTAGGCCCTTCATACCAGGGTAAAACCCTGGACCGCATCCCATCAATTGGACCCTGTAAGCAACAAGTCCTAATCTTTCCCCTAACCCTCCTATCCCCCGTGACCTCTGTGGAACTCTGAAATGCAAGCTGCAGATACACAGACATGTCCAAGATGTAGACCCCTCAAAAATCCCCACGCCATCAATTGGACCCAGTAAGCTGCAAGTCCCACTCTGCCTCCAAGCACTCTAATCTCCTGCACCTCAGAGGAACTCTGAAGCACAGGCTGCAACTACACACAGAGGACCAATAAAGACTCTCAAGCACAAGCTATGATGGCACAGAGTGGACAAAGAGAGCAAACCAAGGAGTGGACCAAGAGAGTGTGCCGAAAGATATCTAAGTGGCTCTCTGAGACACAAGCACTGACAGACAGAGTAGAAGCATTTGACAAAATCCAACATCCTTTCATGACAGAAGTCCTGCAGAGATCAGGGATACAAGGAACATATCTAAACATATTAAAAGCAATATGCACCAAGCCAACAGCCAACATCAAATTAAATGGAGAGAAACTCAAAGCCATTCCACTAAAATCAGGAACAAAACAAGTATGTCCACTCTCTCCATATCTCTTCAACATAGTTCTTGAAGTTCTGGCTAGAGCAGTAGGACAACAAAAGGAGATCAAAGGGATTCAAATTGAAAAGGAAGAAGCCAAATTTTAGATGATATATTTGGTATTTGTAGATGATATATAAGTGACCCCCCCAAACTACTAGGGATCTCCTACAGTTGAAAAATACCTTCAGTAATGTGGCAGTAATTATAAGATCAACTCAAAAGATCACTAGTCCTCGTATATACAAATGATAAAGAAGCTGAGAGTAAAATCAGAAAAACATCACCATTCACAATAACCACAAATAGCATAAAAGATCTTGGAGTAGCAATAATCAAAGAAGTGAAAGGCCTGATGAACAAGAAATTTAAGTCTTTTATGAAATAAATGAATAAGATACCAGAAATGGAAAGGTCATCCATGCTTTTGGATAGGTAGGATCAACATAATAAAAATGGCAATGCTACCAAAAGCAAACTACAGACTCAATACAATCCCCATCAATCCCAACACAAATATTCAGAGAATTTGAAAGAACAATACTCAAATTCATATGGAAAAACAAAAAACCCATGATAGCCTGAACAATCCTGTACAATAAAGGAACTGTCAGAGGCCTCACCATCCCTGACATCAGACACTCTTATAGAGCTATAGTAATGAAAACAACTTGGTATTGGCATAAAAACATAAAGGTTGACCAACAGAATCTGATCAAAGACTTGGATATTAATCCACACGCCTATGAGCACCTGATTTTTGACAAAAAACTAAAATTACACAATAGTAAAAAGAGAGTATCTTTAACAAATGGTGCTGGCATAACTGTTTGTCAACATGTAGAATGCAAATAGACCCATATCTATCCCCATGCACAAAACTCAAGACCAAGTGGATTAAAGACCTCAATATAAATCCAACTGCACTAATCCTGATAGAAAAGAAAGTGGGAAGTAGCCTTCAAACATGGGCACAAGAGACTCCTTCCTAAATATAACACAGGTATCAGAGACATGGAGAGCAACAATAAATAAATGGGACCGCCTGAAACTGAGAAACTTCTGTAAAGCAAAGGATACAGTCAATAAGACAAAAATGCAGCTGAATGAATGGGGAAAAGATCTTCACCAACCCCACATCAAACAGGGGATTTATCTACAAAATATACAAAGGACTCAATAAATTAGACATCAAAATTCCAAATAATCCAATTAAAAATACAGTACAGAGAACTTGCAACAGAAAAATTTTAAATGACTGAAAGACACTTAAGGAAATGTTCAACATCCTTAGCCATCAGGGAAATGCAAATCAAAATGATTCTGAGATACCATCTTAAAGCTGTCATAATGCCTAAGATCAAAAACACTAATAACAGGTTATGCTGGAGAGAATGTGTAGTAAGGGCAATATTCCCCCATTGCTCGTGGGAATGCAAACTTGCACAACCACTCTGGAAATCATTATGATGTTTTCTAAGAAAATCAGGAAATAACCTAGCTCAGGACCCAGCAATATCACACTGAAAGGATGTTCAATCATATTACAAGGACATTTGTTCACCAATCATCATAAAAGCATTATTTTTAATAGCCAGAACCTGGAAACAATTTAGATATACCTCAACCGAAGAACTGATGAAGAATGGAGTACTACTCAGCAGAAAAACAAAAAAAGCAAAACAAAAAAATGATATCTTTTAATACACATGCAAATGGGTGGAACTAGAAAAAGTATCCCGAGAGAGATAACACAGACCCAAAAAGATGAACTGGTATGTACTCACTCATTAGTGGATACGAGCTGTAAACAAAGAATAACAAACATAGACCACAACCCTAGATAGTTAAGTAACAAGGCAAATGCTAATAGAAACATAAATAGATCCCCCTGGGAAGGGAAAATAGACAAGATCTCCAGACAAAATTGGGAACATGGGAGTTGAGTGAGAAGGGAGGGGGAGGGAAGGGTAAGGGGAAAATGTAAGTGGGAAAGAAAATGAGGAAATGGGATAATCAAGATGGAGGAAGGACAAAGATAGAGAGCAAGAAAAGAGATATTTTGATTGAGGGAACCATTACAGGATAGCAAGAAGCCTGGCACTAGAGAAATTCCCAGGAATCCACAAGGATGTCCCCAGCTAAGACCCTAAGCAATAGCGGAGAGGGTGCTTTAACTGGCCTTGACCTGGATTCAGATGGATGACTATCTTAAATGTCACCATGGAAAGATCATCCAGCAACTGATGGAAACAGAGGCAGAGACCTGCGGTGGAGCACTGGACTGAGCTCTCAAAGTTTAGCTGAAGCGTAGGAGGAGTGAGAAAATGAGCAACGAGATCAAGACCATGATGGGGACACCCACTGAAAAAAGTTTACCTGAGTTAATGGGAGCTCACTAATTCCAGCCAGACTGGGAAGGAACCAGCATTGGACCAAATTAGACCCTCTGAATGTGGGTGACAGTTGTATGGCTTGAGAAGACTTCAGGGCCACTAGTAGTGACACCAGGATTTATCCCTACTGCTTGTATTGGCTTTTTGGAACACATTCTCTTTGGACGGATACCTTGCTCAGCTTAGATACAGTAGGGAGAACCTTGGACAATCCTCAAAGCAAAGTGCTTTACCATCCCTGAGAACTGGATATGGGATTGGGGTGGAACAGACTTTGCAGGGAATAGGAGGAGAAGAGGGAGTAGAAACTAGGATTGGTATGTAAATAAAAAAAGATAGTTTTTTTTAAAAAATAAAACGAAAAATGATGAAAGAAATACAGAGTCCAAAGGATGGGGAAAATGTGGAGAAAAGCAGAGAAGAGAAAACAAAAGGAAAGAGGAAAAGGAGCTGCAAAGGGACTGGAAGGGGAGAAGGGAGTTGGAAATGGAGACATGAAACAGAAAGAGGAAAGCTGTAGGATGGGGAAGAAGCTTGGGAAAGCAGAGAACTCAGACATTGGAAGAGGAACTAGAGAACAGGGGTTGGGGAGAGAGACAGCAATAGGATCAGGGGAAAGGGTACTAAACAGGATATGGGATAAAGGGTTGGAAAAGACAATGTGCTGGGGAAAGACACATTAACACAAAATATGTTAGGAAAGATAGAAAGGGCTGGGGAGAAAAAGAAAGATTAAAGCATTGGAAAGGAGAAAGAGTTTAGAAAGGGAATGGTATACAAAAGGACTGGAGAACTGGTGCCAAGAAAAAGGGAAAAGAGAAGAGGTGGGACATGAATAGAAAGAAGCAAGGTAATGGGAACAGGGAAAGAAACCTGGAAAGGGAAAACAGGTGATGGTTTTGGAAAGGAAGGCAGAGATGGGGACTTTGGAAGGTGGTGAGGGAATTACAATGGAGGTTAAGGTGGGAAAGAAAAACGAAAGAACAGAAGGAACAAGAAAGAAGGGTTCTAAAAACTAGTGGGATGAAAAACTTAGCAGGGGTGGTGAGGGAAAAGCAGGGGAGGAGGGCACACAGGGAGAGGGGATAGTAAGGGGGGTTGGGCAGGGAGAAAGCAAATTAGAGAAAGAAAAACTGAGAGTGGGAAGGCAATAATGACAGATGAGGAGAGGAGGCCTGGAAAGGAGGAACAGAGACTGGAATTAGGTATAGTAGAGGGGAGGGGTGAAAGGCCTGATAAAGTTGCTGGGAAGTAAGAAAGGGGGAAAGGAGATTGGATAGGGGAAACAAAAAAAAAAAAAAATCACTCCCAACATATCCCAACAATCAGCTATAACATTTAAACACTACTAAGAATGAAAAGAACGGTTATAAACAACTCAAACATGTACTAAAAACGGACTTGGGAAAGCACACCACCGAGTCCGACCCCTTGGGTTAACGGGAAGGTTCCAGAAAGCCCTCAACAGGAAACGTTAAAGTGAGACTCCTCAGGAGAAAGGGAGTTGTTGGGATGGACGAATCTCAACAAACACTCTACTCACTGCCATGGTGAGCAGAGAGCTCCACTAGGCCAAAATCAGCACTCGGCATCCATGGAGAGGGCCCACAACTCTGAGAGAGTCCACGAGCTGGCCAACAGACCCCAAAGGACATGAGCACATCAGGGCAATAGCCTTCACAATGGCCCAAACTGTCAGTCAAACATACCAGGCCATTCTGGGAACCAGAAGTGAGAAACGTTCTACATCGCCCCCTACTGGCAGCGCAGGAACACAGCGCCTGTTGCCCCAGCCCACAGCCTGTGCTGCAGAAGCTGGTCCCATCCTGTTTACTAAGTAAACCTACCCTACTTCCAGAGGGGTCAGGGAAGAAACCTTTAGCATAGGAAAGGGCTGTGAAATGAGAGGCCTGGGGAAAAAGAGAAGTATTTGCAAGAGGCAAAAAAAAAAAAAAAAAAAAAAAAAATAGACCTAGGTACTTTGCAAATGGGGTGCAGAGAGGAAATGGGTGAGAAAGGGATAAAGGCATGGGAAGGGGAGAAACCACTGAAGTAGGAGGAGCAATCTTAGAAGACAGGAAGTGTGGGAATGTGGGAAGTATGGGGAGGGGTGAGAGGTGAAGGGAAAGGGGTCAGACAGAGAAGAGGCACAAAAGGAAGAAAGACAGTAGGGAAGGAGAAAGAGGCGGAAGAGAGAGAAAAAGGGTGGGAAATACAGAAAGAATAGTGAAAGGAGAAATGGGAGTGACGTTAAAATGGAAATCTAGCCAGGCTGCCAGCAGAGGACTTGAATCCCTGGCCTCCTGAAGCAGAAATAGGAGGAACTCTGAAAGTTTGAGAGCACCCTGGTCTACAAAAGGACTTCCAGGAAATCCGTGAGCACACAGACAAGTCTATCTATAAAGTCAAATAAAAGTAATAATGAAAATGATGATGATGATATTAATAATATGCACCAAAACAAAATATAATGGAAAATTAATGGTAACGGGAAAGGCAAAAAAAGACAAATAAAAAAGAATAGGAAAAAAAAATGTGATAAAGGTTCTCCTGCCTTGAAATAAGATAGACAGCTAATAATTTTTTTTAATGGTAGGAGAGAAATATAGTGAAAATGGAGAAGGAGGTAAAGGGAAGGCACAAATGGAACAGTGCTCATAATAGGGCAAACAGTAAGACATGGGGAAAGGGATGTGATGATTAAAGGGAAAAGGAAGAAAGGGCAGACGATATAGGGAAGGAATGAGGGAATGCAAAGAACTTAGAGAGGTAAGAACTTCCCCTTAGATGGGGAAGAAACAGGTCAAAAGAGATGCAGGAGAAGGAAATAGGCAACAAGAAAGATGGAAAGGGGTGTGGAAGAAGAAAGGAAGGGAAGAGAAGTTGGACTAGCAAAGGTTAAGGAAGAAAATGAGAAAGACACAGAAAATACCAAATCAGGAGACAAATTCCACCACTGCTAGGCAATGCCAACAAGCTCATGGGAGGTAGGCATCAGTAGGGAAAAGGGAAATTAGTAAGCACTGGACAGGGAGGACCAATGAACAAATGAACCGCTAAAGAAGAAACGAATAACGACATACAAGGAGTGTCACTGGAACAAGGGGGATCAGAAAGTGTATAAAGCCATGAAAATGACTTAAACTGATGAAATACTCATTAAGACACAAAGAGTCAGATATACAAAAAAAAAAAAAAAATCACTGACAAAAACTCTCCTAAAGGCAAACCTTAATTGCCTGACAGCATTAAGAATTGACGAGAATACAGACCAACAGAATCTTTTACATGTTCTTTCCTGGGAGAAATTGAACCTCACTTTAGAATAAGTTTTAACCCTATCCTACACAAGAGACCGTCACTCGTGAACACAGCTCTCACAAATAGTCACATACGGGTTCTACGGTCAGGTGCCTATTCCCAAAGCAGCAGCAGACAAAACAGCAAAACTCTATGAATTATCACAAATACTTACAAAATGGTTTTTTCATAAACTAAGTAGACATGCATACTCAGGTGAATAAATTATAGACAAGAGACCAAATAAAGACAATTCTGTATAGACAGGTTAACATCATCTAAATGTGTTTGAATGCTAACATCTGAAACAACATTCTTTCATTTCTTCAAAGACACCATGACTGAAAGGAGGAATGGCTATAACCTGGTGCAGGTGACTCAGGCCTGTGCTCCAGCCAGCTGTCTGAGGGTCTGAGGAGAGCACATGACAACTGACTACTTCCAAACCCACCTAGTGACAGAACAGTCACAGAGCTGACCTAGGCCACTGCTGAGAACATATGTCAAACTTAAAACAAAAGATGGGTAAGAATTGGGATTTTGATCATGAAAATGTTCTGAAACCATGGATTAGGTTAGAGGTTGTTAAGAGCTAGGGCTGTCTGGGGCTTTCCCTGAGGCCCTGATGAATGGAGAAAAACCTTAGTTTCTTGTCCAAATCCAGGTACATACTATACAGGTTAGAGTCATTTTAGTTGATTTTATAACAGCAATAAATGTACACAAATATATATAGGTATTTATGATTATAAGTTTATATACACATATATATGTATTTCTATTTTTTAAATTTAATGATTCCATGTTCTTATTCAAGGCATCATGAAGAAACACTAATTCAAGATCTTAAACTGTTTCCTTTTCTTCAGTCCCTTCCCTCCCTGTTGGTTAGACTTTTCATTTTTCAACATTGTAGCCTTGTTTGTGTTGAATCAGACTGATCACACTAATGAGGGGATTACATTACAATCAATTCATATGCATACTATGGGTCTAAGCAAACTTGCGTCTACATAGACAGCTCAAAGCCATCAATATGAAGCACATTTTGCCCTATTACAAAATGATTTGTCTTGAAAATCTCAACTATATGTTCTCATGTCTTTAAATTTATTGAAATATTTTCAGGTAACCAAAGGCAGACTTGTTGATTGAAAGTAGGGCTCTTTCTAAGTGCTTTAGCAATACACCCCAAGAACTAGAATACAAAAGCAACAGAAGCACCTGAGGGAAGAGACAGAGGTCTTTAGAATCCTGCTGTCCTATGTAATTGTACTCCCAACCCTTCTGCTTCTTCCTTCAGGCAGTCCCTCAGCCTGGCTTCTCTTAGTTTTCTCTATGTTATGGCCATACTTACTCCTCCTGTACTTGCATGTGCTCCTCCTCCTGTAGTCTGGGGTCCATATTGAGGAATCGGTTGTCCTACAATGGCAGGTTGTACTCTGCTGAGAGGTTCCTGAGAGAGAGAGATGACCAGGGGATGAGAAGTTAGAGAAGATAGTAAAGTTTGGCATCGGGAATGCTTATACAAGTTAACTCCTGGGACATGCAAGAATACTAGGAATTTCTACATACTATACACGTTTTCCTGAAAGGAAAAATGAGACAGTGTCAGCAAAAATTCTATTACAAGGGGATGAAGTCAGCAGAAAGTTGATCACATACTGATGCACAAAGGTAACAGAGAGTATTGCAAGTGAGACCCAAGCTGAGTGCACACAGGCCATAGGAATGAAAAGCACGGCCTTTCAGTATGGAAACACCTGGGATACCAGGAGCAAAGGCACTGCCCCCATTAGGTCCTGCCTCCAGGACGCAGCAGGCCTTGTCAAGCCTGTTTCTGGTTTTAGCCCAGGAATTAAGTTCCTTCTCAGCACATCTGTGTCTCAGAAAAAGACACAGACAAGTCAAGTGCAAGAACAGGGTCTGAAGAAGGAAAAAAAAAGAAATACTAAAGAAATATTTATAAAGGTACATTGAAGCTGAAATCCTGGACCTCAGAAAGCAAAAGAAAAAGAGGCCTGGCTCAGAAGGAGAAAAGGGTTGGCTATCTCTCAAACACTGAAAAATTGATGCATTTGTTGTATGTATACACACACATCTATATACACACACATTTATACATGAATACATACATACCTAGGTTCCAAGTGACAAGCAAAGGTATAAAATAGCAGCTATAAATGACCACACTCACAAAACAGCTTCTTTGGAGTAGAATTTGGCACAGGTTGAAATAAAATGGCTCTGAACACACAACCTGAAACTTTGAAACACAGCTGCAGCTCTCTTTACTCCGTTCCATATAAATTGAAAGGAAACCTTTCATGTGGGAATGTTAACGGACCCTGTATTCCAGAAATACAAAATACTGGAGGAGGAAGATGGCTTTAATCCACCAGTGTTGTATCTTGTTCACAGAGCCCAATATCCTTTAGCCTCAGATTTACCCCTGTATCAGGACAGGTACTTGGGGTGGAATAATATTTTCTTTCAATGGACTGTTCTCTTAATCTATTTTTTCTTTTAGCATCTTCACATATTCTTAATAGGCATCAGTGGGGATCATTCCCTCCATCTTCTCTAGACAACAAAAGCCCAGACAATTACATTTGCCACCATGAAGTAGAGGACTAATAAAAGCAAGGTTTTGTTCTCAAAAAGACAAGCACAGGTTCCTACAACAGAGAGACAGAAACAGAATACCTCAGAAGTTTC
The DNA here is from genome assembly GCF_950005125.1 of Chionomys nivalis. Classification (NCBI taxonomy): domain Eukaryota; kingdom Metazoa; phylum Chordata; class Mammalia; order Rodentia; family Cricetidae; genus Chionomys; species Chionomys nivalis. Next base: position 133,860,029 of record NC_080112.1, read on the forward strand.
AAGGAGACCTCATCTCATAGCACAGAACCACTTAAAGACACATAGCAAACATTTTATTTGTACTTATGTATAGACAACAACCATATTATATAATACATAGTGAGTTCCAAGCGTGAGTAAGAATAACAAAAACAGCTTACAAAAACATGATGGGAACAAGGTCTGCATGCGATCCAGATATGAGGGTGAAAAACATCATAAAAAATATTTCTGGGAAATGTGGCCCACGCTGACAATGGTACTACTAGGGAGGAGTCAGCAGGTGCCGCATGAGCTCAAGAAAGTCCAGAACCGGTGCCATATTCTAAGTTTTATTCTTTTAGGAGAACAAAAATGGAACTTTTAATCAAGCACTCAGGAGGCAGACGCATGGGGATATCTGTGAATTCAAGGCCAACCTGGACTACAAAGCAACTTCCACACTGCGAGGACTGTTACACAGAGAAACACTATTCCAATAAATAAATAAATATGGAAAAAATTTCCACACTAAACAGAATGGTAGGCTGATGAAATCATAGCACTGAAGAGCCACCAGACAGAGTATAAAGACCCTAAATCCTACAAAGCACAATAAGAAAATGTCACATGTTTTAGATACAAAGCATTTTGAAGCCTGACCTAGGTAATTTGAAAAGACGCAGACTCAAAAGTAAAACGTAAAAAACAAAAGACAGACCTTAACTATGAGAAGTATGCAAGAAATTGATAGTGTATACAAGCAAACAAAAACATCAAGGGTAGAAAAATTGTAAATGTATACAAGAAAAAAAAATCAAGAGGACATCTATAAAAAGATGCACCTTACAAAAACTGGCAAAGAGGTTCAATCAGAAACTTATGAATTCAAAGAACCAGCTTCAGGAAGCTGTCCTTGGGAATCTACATGCCTCCAGTAAATAGAGAGCCTTGCATTCCAAGAGATTCAGACATATAAAGGAAACACTGAACCTATTCTCTCACACATGTACACAAAGTACACTCAGACAGAAACAGAGAGAGAGAGACAGAGAGAGAGAGAGAGAGAGAGAGAGAGAGAGAGAGAGAGAGAGTAGGAGGAGAAGGGAGGGAAGGAAGGAGGATGCGATGCGTTAAGGGATGGAGGGGAGAGACTGATTCAACCCAAACTGAAACAAGCAATTCAACATTAATGAGTAGGGTGTCTCAAGATAATACTACAGACAAAGGCTAGGTGACATCTTTCCACTGAAATACATTAATAATAGCACTGTCCAGAACATAGATGAAAATAATCCTTTACATATTATTAAAAGTGGAAACAGATAGACTATTAACACCTAATCTTTTCAGGATCATCAATTGCAACAGATATATTCTCTCTGCTACACTACATCTACTCCAAAAGTATACCCTTAAAAATACATAGATCTACATCCCATCAATGGTGCCTTCAAAGCTACAAGTCCCACTCTGCTCCCAAAGTCTCCTATTCACTGCAACCTCAGAAAAACACAGGCTGCCAATACACAGAGATGCCCAAGAGGTGAATGCCAACCCACCCTGCAGGGCACCCCATTCTCTTGGTCCTCCATACAAGGGCAAAACCCCGGGAACCTCCACCACCTGCCTCAGCTTTTCTGGCCACCCAGCAGGCACACTTTCTGCAGCTAGGCTATTCCAACACCCCAAAACCATCAACTGGACCCTATAAGTTATTAGTCCCACACTGCCCCCAAACCCTCCTATGTCCCACAACCTCAGAGGAACTCTGAAACACAGGTTGCAAATACACAGAGAGGATCATGAGGTGAGTTACCAACCCCACTTCTAGGCTCTCCATAACAGGCCAAAACCCCCAGCCCATTCTCCCACCTTCCTCAGCTTCCACAGCCAGTCAATAGGGATTCTTCCTGCAGGTATGCTTCTCTAACACAACTTTCCAACCAACTGCACTCCTTAAGCTACAATTTCCACTCTGCCTCCAAGCCCTCCTATCCCCCAGTACATCAGAGAATCTGTAAATCCAGGCTGTAACTACACAGAGAGAACGCAAAGAGGTGAGTAATCGAAACCCAGTGGGGAATCCAACCTCGTGGCCCGGCATACCAGGGTAAAACCCTGGGTCCCATTCCAACTGTGCGAGAATCAGATATCCAAAAAATTCACTGACAAAAACTCCCCTAAAAACAAACCTTAATGTCCTGACAGCATTGAGAGTTGACGAGAATACAGACCAACAGAATCTTTTACATGTTCTATCCTGGGAGAAATTGAACCTCAGTGTTTTAACCCTATGCTATACAAGAGACAGACACTCGTAAACACTGCTCCCAGAAGCAGTCACATACAATATGCATGGTAAAGTGCATATTCTCAAAGCAGCAGCAGACAAAATAACAAAACTCTATGAATTATCACAAATACTCACAAAAGGGTTTTCATAATCTGAATAGACATGTCTTTTCACAATGGTATCTTTTCAAGTCAGCTTTTCAACGAGAATAAATTACAGACAGGAGACCAAATGAGGATATTTCTGTACAGACAGGCTAACATCAACTAAACGTGTAAGAATGCAAATATCAGAGACACCATTCTTTCATTTCTTCTAAATACCATTACTGAAAGGAGGAATGGCTATGACCTGGTGCAGGTGACTCAGGCCTGTCCTCCAGACAGCTGTCTGAGAGTCTGAGGAGAACACATGACAACTGATTACTTCCAAACCCACCTAGTGACAGAACAGTCACAGAGCTGACTTAGGCCACTGCTGAGAATATATTTCAAACTTAAAAGTCAAAAGATGGGTAAGAATTGGGATTGTGCTCATAGAAACATCCTGAATACCCTGGACTAGGTAGAAGGCTGTAAAGAGCTAGGCCATCCTGGGGCTTTCCCTGATGCCAAAATGTGTGGAGAAATAACTTAGTTTCTTGTCAAAACCAAGGCACATACAATATAGGTAAAAGGTATTTTAGGTGATTTCATAACTGTAATATATACACATGTTTTTAAATAAATATACAGATATATATTTTTAATTTTAATGATTCAATATCCTCGTCTTCTGAGTCATCATGAAGAAACACTAATTCAACATCTTAAGTTGTTTCCTTTTCTTCAGTCTCTTCTCTTCTTTTTGTTTAGAAATTTTACTTTTCAACACTTTAGCTCTGACTGACCACATTTATAAGTGTATCACATTACAGTCAAATCATATGCATACTATAGGTCTAAGCAATTCTGTGTCTATATAGACAGCTCAAACCCATCAATATGAAACACATTTGACACTGTTAGAAAGAAATTTGTCTTGAAACCCTCAACCATATGTTCTCATGTCTTTAAATTTATGGAAATATTTTCAGGTAACCAAAGGCAGACTTAGTGATTGAAACTAAAGACTCTTTCTAAGTGCTTTAGCAATACACCCCAAGAACTAGAATACAAAAGCAACAGAAGCACCTGAGGGAAAGAAAGAGCTCTTTAGAATGCTGCTGTCCTATGTAATTGTACTCCCAACCCTTCTAGCTCTTCCTTCAGGCAGTCCCTCAGCCTGGCTTCTCTTATGAGTTTTCTCTATGCTATGGCCATACTTACTCCTCCTGTACTTGCATATATTCCTCCTCCTGTAGTCTGGGGTCCATATTGAGGAATCGGTTGTCCTACGATGGCAGGTTGTATTCGACTGACAGGTTCCTGAGAGAGACAGGACCAGGGGACGAGAAGTTAGAGGGGATAGTAAAGGGCAAAGGAGAACAGGCAGATGATATAGGGAAGGAATGAGGGAACAGGAAGGACTTAGAAGAAGAGGCAGAAGGGGAAGAAACGCAGGTGAAAAGACAGTTGCCAGGGAAGCAATGGGCAACAAGAAAGGATGGGAAGGGTACAGAAGAAGAAAGGAAGGGAAAAGAATGTGGACAAGCAAAGGTTAAGGAAGAAAAGGAGAAACACAGGATATAAATAATCAGGAGAAAACTTCCACCACTGCTGTTGAATGCAATCCAGCTCATGGGAGGCAGGCATCAGTACGGAAAAGTGAAATTCGTATCTTCTGGACAGAAAGAACCAATGAACACATAAACCACAGAACAAAGAAACGAGTGAAGAACATACAAGGGGTGTCAGGGGAAAAGGGGAGCAGAAGCATATAAAGCAGTGATAATGACTTAAACTGATGATACACACATTAGGCCACTGTCTAAGAATTAGATATACAAAAAAAAAAATCACTGACAAAAAGGTCTCCTAAAGGCAAATCTTAATATACTGACAGCATTAAACGATGAGGACAATACAAACCAAAAGAATCTTTTACATGTCCTATTCTTGGAAAAATTGAATCTCATATTAGAATAATTAACCCTATGCTATACAAGAGACAGTCAATCACAAGAGAGGTTGTAATCACAGCTCTCAGAAACAGTCAAATACAATTTTGGCGGCCAGGTGCCTATTCCCAAAGCAGGAATAGGTAAATTACAAAATGCTATGAGTTATCACAAATACTTACAAAAGGGTTTTCATAATCTCAGTAGACATGCATTCTTGGAATGGTATCTTTTTAAGCCTGTTTTTCAACGTGAATAAATTACAGACAGAAGTCCGAATAAGGATAATTCTGTACAGACAGGTTAACATCTTCTAAACATGTAAGAATGCAAATATCAGAGACACCATTCTTTTTTTTTTTTTTTTTTTTTTTTTGGTTTTTTCGAGACAGGGTTTCTCTGTGGTTTTGGAGCCTGTCCTGGAACTAGCTCTTGTAGACCAGGCTGGTCTCGAACTCACAGAGATCCGCCTGCCTCTGCCTCCCAAGTACTGGGATTAAAGGCGTGCGCCACCACCGCCCGGCTGACACCATTCTTTCATTTCTTCCAAGACACCACGACTGAAAGGAGGAATGGCTATGACCTGGTGCCGGTGACTCAGGCCTGTGCTCCAGCCAGCTGTCTGAGAGTCTGAGGAGAGCACATGACAACTGACTACTTCCAAACCCACCTAGTAACAGAACGGTCACAGAGCTGACCTAGGCTACTGCTGAGAAGATATTTCAAACAGAAAACTCAAGAGATGGGTAAGAACTGGGATTTCGCTCATAGAAACATCCTGAATACCCTGGACTAGGTTAGAGGCTATTAAAAGCTAGGCCTGACTGGAGCTTTCCCTGAGGCCCTGAAGTATGAAGAAATAACTTAGTTTCTTGTCCAAATTCAGGTACATACTATACAGGTAAGAGTCCTTTTAGGTGATTACATAATGGATATATATATATAAATATATATATATTTATATATGTTTATAAGTTATACATATGTATTTTTAATTTTAAAATACTTCTGGCCTATGTGATTGTACTCCCAACCTTTCTGCCTCTTCCTTCAGGCACTCCCTCAGCCTGGCTTCTCTTAGTTTTCTCTATGCTATGGCCATACTTACTCCTCCTGTACTTGCATATACTCCTCCTCTGCCTCCTGTAGTCTGGGGTCCATATTGAGGAATCAGTTGTCCTACAATGGAAGGTTGAATTCTGCTGACAGGTTCCTGAGAGAGAGATGACCAGGGGATGAGAAGTTAGAGAAGATAGTAAAGTATGGGATAGAGCGTGCTTACACAAGCTGACTGCTGGTACAAGCAGGTTTATTAGGAAATTCTACATCATATATACAGTTTTCCTGAAAGGAAAAATGGGACAGTGTCAGCAAAAATTCTCCTACAAGGGCACGAAGTCAGCAGGAAATCAATCAAGTAATGATGGTCAAACATAAGAAAGAGTATTGCAAGTGAGACTCAAACTGAGTGCACAGAGGCCATAGGAATGAAAAGCATGGCCTCTCAAGATGGGAACACCTGGGATATGAGGAGCAAAGACACTGCCCCCATTAGGTCCCGCCTCCAGGACACAGCAACCTTGTCAGGCCTTGTCAAGCCTATGCCTAGTTTTAGTCCATGAATTAAATTCCTTGTCTGCACATCTGTGTATCAGAGAAAGCTGCAGACAAGTCAAGTGCAACAACAGGGTCTGAAGAAGGAAAGAAGAAAGAAATACAAAAGTGATGTGGGAGTGATTTCTTTCTAATCTGTTGCTTTCATTGGTTAATTAATAAAGAAACTGCCTTGGCCCATTTGATAGGCCAACCCTTAGGTGGGCGGAGTAGACAGAACAGAATGCTGAGAGAAAGAAGCTGAGTCAGTCAGTTGCCATGATTCTCTCACTCCAGACAGACACAGGTTAAGATCTTTCCTGGTAAGCCAGCTCGTGGTGCTACACAGAATATTAGAAATGGGTTAATCAAAGATGTGAGAATTAGCCAATAAGAGGCTAGAACTAATGGGCCAGGCAGTGTTTAAAAGAATACAATTTCCGTGTAATTATTTTGGGTATAAAGCTAGCCGTGTGGGAGCCAGGTGCCAGGAACTTAGCCCGCCGCTCCTATTACAACACAAAAGAAAAACATTATAAAGGTACAGCCTGGAACTCAAGAGGCAAAGGAAGAAGAAGCCAGGGTCAGAAGGAAAAGAGGGTTGGCTACCTCAAGCACCAAAAAAATGGTGCATGTATTGTATGTATATATACACACAGTTATATGTACATACATATATAGGTTTGAAGTGACAAGAAAAGGCATAAAATGGCAACTCTGGCAAAACAGCCCCTTTGGTGTAGAATTTGACATAGTTCTGAAAAAAAATGTTGCTGAACACGCAACCTGAGACTTTAAAACACAACTGCAGCTCTCTTTACTCCATTCCATACAAACTGAAGGGAAATTTTACATGCTGGAATGTCAAAGGACCCTTTATCCCAGAAATATGGAATGCTGGAGGAGGAAGATGACTTCCCAGCAATGGAAGGCCTAACATAGCAAAACTAAAGAGGCCTACAGCAAGGCGACAAAAACAGAACACCTCAGAAGTGTCAAGGAGACCTCATTTCATAGCCCAGAACTACTCACAGACACATAGCAAACATCTTATTTGTAATGATGTATACAAAACAACAATATATAATACATGGTGAGTTCCAATCGTGGTTAAGAACAGCACAAAACAGCTGTTCAAAAAATGACAGTAACAAGACCTGCATGAGTACCAGAGATCAAGGTGAAAAATAGCATGAAAAAATACTTCTGGACCATGCTGCCCACACCTACAATGGAACTACTATGGAGGAGGAGCAGGTGGACCATGAGGTCAGGACAGTCCAGCACAGGTGCCAGTTTCAAAGTTACATTCTCTTAGGAAAACAAAAATGGTCCTTTTAATTCAGCACTAGGAAGACAGAGGCTGGAAATATCTGAGGGTTTGAGTCCAGCCTGGACTACAAAGCAGCTTCCAATCAGACAAAGTTATTACACAGAGAATCCCTGTTCCAAAATACATAAATAAAAATTAAAAATAGAAAATAAAGTTCCACAGTGTACAGAGTGGTAGGCTCCTGACATCACAACACTATAGAGGCACCATCAGAGTATAAAGGCTCTCAGTCCTGTCAGGGATACAATAAGAGAATGTCACACGTTTTAGCTACAGAGATTTTGAAGTCTGACCTAGGTAGTTTTGAAAAGACACAGATTCAAAATTAAAATGTAAAAAAAACTAAAACAAAACAAAATAGGCCATTAACTAATAGAATCATTCAAGAAATCATAAATGTATACAAGGAAAATTCCTCAAAGATAGAAAAATTGTCAAGCTATACAAGAAAAAAAAAACTCAAGGGGCCATCTGCAAAATGATGCATGGTACAAAAACTGGCAAAGAAGTTCAATCAGAAACTTATATTTTGGATTCAAAAAATCAGCTCCAGGAAGATGTCCATGGAAATCCATATGCCTCCAATGAGTAAAAAAGGCTTGCATTTCAAGAGCTGCAGACAAATAAAGACAAATAAATTCTCTCACACATGCACACACAAAAACACACACATTCTCTCTCTCTCTCTCTCACACACACACACACAGACACACACACACAGACACGGGGGGGGAGAGAGAGAGAGAGAGAGAGAGAGAGAGAGAGAGAGAGAAGAGAGAAGGGAGGAGGGAGGAGGGAAGGGAGGGTTGGAAGATGTAACAGGTGGAGGAGACATACAGATTCAACCCAAAACTGAAACAAGAATTTCAAACGTTAATGAGGATGGTCTCTTAAGATAATACCACAGTCAAAGGATATGTGACATCTATACACTGAAATACATTAGAAGTATGCAGTGCTGGACATAAGAAGAGAGATGAAAATAATCCTTTACATATTATTTGTCTTGAAACCCTCAACCATATGTTTTCATGTCTTTAAATTCATTCAGACACTTTCAGGTAACCAAAGGCAGACTTGTTGGTTGAAAGTAAAGACTCTTTCTAACTGCTTTAGCAATACATCCCAAGATCTAGAATACAAAAGCAACAAAATCAACTGAGGGAAGAGACAGAGCTCTTTAGAAACCTACTGTCCTATGTAATTGTACTCCCAACCCTTCTGCCTCTCCCTTCAGGAAGTCCCTCAGCCTGGCTTCTCTTAGTTTTCTCTATGTTATAGCCATACTTACTCCTCCTGTAGTCTGGGGTCCATATTGAGGAATCGGTTGTCCTACAATGGCAGGTTGTATTCTGCTGAGAGGTTCCTGGGAGAGAGAGATGACCAGGGGATGAGAAGTTAGAGAAGATAGTAAAGTTTGGCATCGGGAATGCTTATACAAGTTAACTCCTGGGACATGCAAGAATACTAGGAATTTCTAGATACTATACACAGTTTTCCTGAAAGGAAAAATGAGACAGTGTCAGCAAAAATTCTCATATAAGGGACAAACTCAGAAGAAAAAAGATTAAGTAATGATGCACAAAGGTAACAGAGAGTATTGCAAGTGAGACCCAAGCTGAGTGCACACAGGCCATAGGAATGATGATCATGGGCTTTCAGGATGGGAAGACCTGGGTTCTAAGGACCCAAAGATATCAGCCCTGTTAGGACCTAACTCTAGTCCTCTGCTTGTCTTGTCAAGAGTGTGCCTGCTTTTAGACCAGGAATTAAGTATATTCCCTGCACACATTTGTCTCAGAGAAAGCTGCAGACAAGCCATGTGCAACAACAGGGTCTGAAGAATGATAAAAATACATTGGGCCTGAAATCCTGGAGCTCAAGGGTCAAAGGAAGAAAGGCATGGTCAAAAGGAGAAGAGTTTGTCTATTTCTCAAGCACTGAAAAATCATCATACATACATACATACATACATCATACATACATAGACACATACATGCATACAAGAGCAGACTGCTGGTACAAGCAGGTTTATTAGAAAATTCTACATCATATATACAATTCTATGAAAGGAAAAATGAGACAGTGTCAGCAAAATTTCTCATATAAGGGACAAACTCAGAAGAAAAATACATACACACAAATAGGTTTGAAGTGACAAGAGAAGGCATAAAATGGCAGCCATAAGTAACCACACTCATAAAACAGCTTCTTTGGAGTTGAATTTGACACAGGTCTGAAACAAAATGGCACTGAATACACGACCTGAGACTTTGAAACACAATTGAAGCTCTCTTTACTCCATTCCATATAAACTGAAGGGAAACCTTACATGTGGGAATGTCAAAACACCCTGTATCCCAGAAATATGGAACTGGATGCAGAAGACAGCTTTAGTCCAGAAATGTGAGGCCTAACTAAAGAGACCTGTTCTCAAGGACGAATGAAGGGAAGTAGTTTTCAAGTCACACAGGTAGCTAGGAAGGGACCAATACTCTAGACGTTCAATCAGCTTAACTATTTATTCCCCTGATCTCCTAACCATTCCCACAGAGTCTGCAAAATCCTCTGTATTTGCATGGTCCCCTCTAACCCTTAGCTCTGGCTTTCTTGGAAATATGAGTTCTTTCACTATAATAACGAGGATATGGGACTGTATTTTCAAGAGGGAAACTCCTGAATCTATGGTGTATTATTTACAAACATTGCCAACCACAAGACATGAGGAACACCGTCACAAATTCCAAGAGCAAAGCAAAAACCCTGACAAACACCATTTACCTGTCAAGAACTCACAGGCTGATTCACAGAAGACAGAAAATCAGAAGCAGCAATGCAGGTGGTTATTGAGGAAAAAGTAAATATATTTGCAGAACAAGGCATCAGAATAAAGAGGTGGTTGAGCAGTATCCCAACCATAATTCTTTACAGCATCACTTGCATGGCAAAAGAGGGTTAGTAAATGAGAAAGGCCTAATACCAATGAGCCAACTCCCATGTCAAATTCACAAAACACAGGAGAGATGCCAAGAGAGTAGAACTCCTAAGACAGAGTGTGACTGTCAAAGCAATGAAAACACGGGGTAGACATGATTATTGTGGACAACTGATGGCAGGAAAATAAGGGTAAATGAGCCTGAGCAGATGAGCTCTCCACATACTAGATGTGTATGGACCACATGATGGATCTGCTAACCTGTACAATTCAGAACTTTCAATAACCAACAAGACTGATTCACACATCTGTCCAGGTTATCACAGAGGAAGTGCAAAGGCCATGGAATAACTATTACAGTCCCTCACTCTGTGTATCTTCTACACAGAGTCCGATATCCTGGTTGTACATCTTCACGCAGTGTTTCCCCTCTACAACAGGACTGGTACTTTTCATGGAGTAATATTTTCTTTCAAAGGACTGTCTTCTTAATCTAATTTATCTTTTAGCATCTACACATATTCTTAATATGCATCAGTGGGGATCATTCCCTCCACCTTGTACAGACAGCAGAAGCCCGGAAAATGACACCATGATGTGGAGGACTAATAAAAGCAAGCTTTTGTTCCCAAAAAGACAAGCACAGGTCTAGGTTCCTACAACAGAGAAATAAACACAAAATACCTCAGAAGTGTCAAGGAGACTTCATTTCATAGCTAGAAATACTCACACACACATACCAAACATAATATTTCTAATGAAATATAGAAAAAACCCAACAATACACAATACTGAGTGAGTTCAACCACAAACAGCTTAACAGAACATGATGGGAACTAAGCTTGCACGCGTACCAGACATGGTACCAGACAACAAGGCATGCATGAGTATGGGAGATGATGGTAAAAAACAGCATGGAAAAAATATTTTGTGTGATGTGTCCCACACCTACAATGGAACTACTATGGAAGAGGCAGCAGGTGAAACATGAGCTCAGGACAGTCCAGCACAGGAGCCAGTTTCTAAGTTACATTCTCTTAGGAAAACAAAAATGGCCTTTTCAATCCAATACTCAGGAAGCAGAGGCATGGGGATATATGTGAGTTCGAGGCCAACCTGAACTATGAACTTCCACATTGCAAGGACTCTAACACAGAGAAAATCTAATAAAAATCTAATAAAAAATAAAAATAGAAAAATCTTTTTCACCATGGCCAGAGTGGTAGACTCCTGAAATCAAAGTACTGCAGAAGCACTGTACAGAGTGTAAAGGCTCCCAGTCCTGCCAAAGGCACAATAAAAAAAAAGTTACATGTTTTAGATACAGAGCATTTTGAAGCCTGACCTAGGTAATATTAAAAGAGGCAGACTCAAAATTAAAATGTAAAAGAACCAGGACCTTAACTACGATAAGCATGCAAGAAAATCTAGACACCATAGAAAAATTGTTAATGAATATATTTAAAAAAAATTAAAGGAGCCTGCTGCAAAATGGTGCTTGGTAGAAAAACTGTACTTGGCAACCTATATGCCTGCAATAAGTAGAAAGGCTTGCATTCAAAGAGACACAAACATATAAAGTAACACTAAGCTTATCCTCTCACACATGCATACAAAACACACACCCACACAAATATACAGAAAGACAGAGACAGAGAGGGGAGAAGGAGGGAGGAAGGGAGAGAGATAAAAAAGGAGAGAAGTAGGCAGGAAGGGAGAGATGGAGGAAATAAGGAATAGAGGGAAGAGACAGATTCAACACAAAACTGAAACAAGAGATTCAACATTAATGACGACGGAGAAAAGATATATGACATCTATACACCGAAATATGTTAATAGCAGCACTATGCAGTGCTGGACATAATAACAGAGATGAAAATAATCCTTTACATATTTAATTAAAAATGGAAACAGATACACGATTAACACCTGATCCTACCAGAATCATCAACTGCATATGCTCTGCTACACTACTTCTACCCGAAAAGTATACCCTTAAATACAGAGATCTAGATCTCAACAATAGGATTGTATAAGCTACAAATTCCCCTCTGCCCCAAACACTCCTGTTCCCCGCCATCTCAGAGAAACTATGAATTAAAAAAAAAAGACTGCAACTATACAGAGATGTACAAGAGGTGAGTGCCAACCCACCCAGCAGGACACCCAACTCTCTAGGCCCTCCACACCAGGGCAAAACCCCGTGCATGTCCACCACCTGCCTCAGCTTTTCTACCCAGCCAGCATGCAAGCTTCTTGCAGGTAGGCTGCCCCAACACCCTGTAAGCTACATTTACCACTCTGCCCTCAAATACTCCAATCCTCCATAACCTCAGTGGAACTCTGAAACACAGGCTGCAACTACACAAAGATGTACAAGAGGTAGGCTCCTCCAAAATCCCCACCCCATCAACCGGACCCAGTAAGCTGCAAGTCCCACTCTGCCCCCAAGCACTCCAATCTACCCTGACCTTGGATGAACCTTGAAGCGCAGAATGCAACTACACAGAGGACAACAAGAGAGAAACTCGGAAGCACAGGCTGTGACTTCACAGAGGGGACCAAGAGAGCACACCAAGAGAGTAGACCAAGGCAGTAGACACGAGCAGTGTGGACAGCTGATGGCACTAAAATAAGCACAACTGAGCCTGATCTCATGATCTGACTAGATGTGGATGGACCACATGATGGATCTGCTAACCTGCACAATTCTTATCTTTGAAAAACCAACAAAACTGAGTCACACATGTGTCCAATTTATCACAGAGGAAGTGTAAGGGCCACGGAATACCTATTACATCCACAGTGCTGTATCTTGTTCACAGTGACCAAAACCCTGTCTATACACCTTTACCCAGTATTTCCCCCTGCAGTAGGACTGGTACTTGGGATGGAATAATATTATCTTTCATTTGACTATCTTTATCTTTTTTAACCTAATATTTCTTTCAGCATTTGCACATATTCTTAATATGCATCCATGAGGATCATTCCCTCCATCTTCTACAGACAACAGAAGCCCAGACGATGGCATTCGCCACCATGATGTGGAGGAATAATAAAAGCAAGTTTTTGTTCCTAAAATGACAAGCACAGGTCTACATTCCTACAGCAGAAAGACAAAAACAGAACACCTCAGAAATGTCAAGGACACCTTATCTCATAGTCCAGAACTACTCACAGACACATAGCAAACATCTTATTTGTAATGACATACAGAAAATAGCAACAATATATAAAACATATAAGCTCCAAATGTGAGTAAGAAAAATACAAACAGGTTAACAAAACACGATGGGAACAAGGCCTGCATGTGTACCAGACAGGAAGGTGAAAAACAGCACCAAAAAATATTTCTGGGCCATGCAGCCCACACCTACAATGGAACTACTATGGAGGAGGAGCAGGTGGACCATGAGCTCAGGACAGTCCAGCACAGATGCCAGTTTCTAAGTTACATCCGCTTAGGAAAACAAAAATAGCCCTTTAATCCAGCACTAGGGAGACAGAAGCATGGGGAAATATGTGAGTTCTAGGGGACAGAGCTATATAAAGGAAACTTTTAAACTCATTCTCTCACACATGCATACAACACACACACATATGCATACAAAACACATACACTTACACAGAAAGACAGAGAGGGGGGAGAAAGGGAGGAAGTGAGATATAAGGGAGGAGGGAAGAAGGGAGGAAAGGAAGGATGGAGAAGTAAAAGATAAAGAAGACAGATTCAACACAAAACTGGAATAAAGAGTTTCAATGTTAATGAGGAGAGTCTCTCAAGATAATACCACAGTCAAAGGCTATGTGACATCTATACACTGAAATACATTAATAGTAGCACAATCCAGTGCTAGACATAAGAACAGAGATGAAAATAATCCTTTACATATTATTAAAAGTAGAAACACATAGACTATTAAAATATGAACCTCCCAGGATGATCAATTGTAACAGGTATATATGCTCTGCCACATTACTTCTACCCAAAAGTATACCCTTAAATACAGAGATCTAGATCTCTTCAATGGGATCTTATATGCTACAAGTCCCATTCTGCCCCCAAAACTCCTAGCCCTCGACCTCAGAGGGAATCTGAAAAACAGGCTGCAAGGACACACAGATGTCCAAGAAGTGAGTGCCAACCCACCCGGCAAGGTACCCCATGCTCTAGGCCCTCAAAACCAGGGACAAAACCTGGGCACCTACCCCACGTGCATCAGCTTTTCGAGCCAGGCAGCAGGCAAGGTTCCTGCAGGTAGGCTGCTCCAGTACCCCCATCCCATCGATTACACCCTGTAAGCTACAAGTCCCACTCTGCCCCCAACCCTCCTGCCCCCCCCCCCCGCAACCTCAGAAGAACTCTGAAACACAGGCTGCAAATATACTGAGAGGACCATGAAGTGAGTTACCACCTACCCAGCAGGGTACCCCACTCTCTAGGCCCTCTATACCAAGGGAAAACCCTGGGCCTCTTCTCTCTCATGCCTCAGCTGCTCTAGCAAGCCAGCAGGATCTTCCTGCAGATAGGCTGATCAAACACAACCATCCCATCAACTGGACCATGTAAGCTAAAGGCCCATTCTGATCCTAGCCCTCCTAGTCCCTGAGACCTCAGAGAACTCTGAAACACAGGCTGTAACTACACAGAGAGAGGACCAAGAGGTGAGTGATGACCCACCCAGAGTGGCACCCCACTCTCTAGACCCTCTATACCAGGGTAAAACCCCAGAAGTCATCCCATGAATTGGACTTGTTAAGCTACAAATTCCACTCTGCCCCCAAACTCCTATCCCTCGCAACTTCAGAGGAACTCTGAAACACAGGCTGCAAATACCTCCACAGACATGCCCAAGAGGTAGGCTCCTCTGAAATCCCCCACCCCATCAATCAGACCCAGTAAGCTGCAAGTTCCACTCTGCTTCCTGCGACCTCAGAGGAACCCTTTAAACACAGGCTGTAACTGCACAGACGGGACCAAGAGAGAAACTCTGAAGTACAGGCTGTGACTTCACAGAGAGGACCAAAGGAGCAAACCAAGAGAGTGGACCAAGAGACCAGGCCAAGGGAGTCCTCAGTGACTCCCTGAGACACACACACTGATAATACAGAGTAGACCAAGAACAGTTCTGTAAGACACAGACAGCTACTGCAAGGATGGGACCAAGAAACAATGCCAAGAAAGGCACCAAATGGAATAAATCAATAAATCTATTAAAGAAATCTGCCGTAGGAAGCATTACAGCTTGTATTTACCCGCTTAATGGGGCGTGGTCTCTTATACTATTTACGGGGAAGCTCAACATACATGTGCCCCTTCTCTCTTGTTCCCCTTTGGATCGCGTGATGTGATTCAACCTGTCAAGCGAAAGACTCTGATTTGTGAGTTTACCCCTTAATAAATGACTATCTATTTCTAGATTCTGAGCTAGTGTGGGATTTCTTTTAAGCGTCCAACTGCCATAACAGACACCCAAGGGGAAAACGTCAAACATGTGAAGCAAACACTTCAAACAGTTCAAGACTTGAAAACTGAAAGAGGGGCAATAAAGTAAACACAAAACAAGGGAATTCTGGAGATGGAAACTCTGGGTAAACAAGGGGGAACTACAAAGGCAAGCACAACAAACAGTATATGAGATGGAAGAGGGGATCTCAGGTGTTTTTGATACTATGGAGGAAATAGATTCATCAGTCAAAGAAAAACATTAAATACAACAAATTCTTAGTGCAAAACATACAGGAAATCTGGCACACCATGAAAAGGACTGAACCTAAGAATAATAGGGATGAAAGAAACAGAAGAACTCCAGCTCAAAGGCACAGAAAATATATCCAACAAATGATAAAAAAAAAAAAAAACTTTCCCAACCTAAAGAAGGAAATCCAAAGGTATAAGAAGCTTACAGAACACCAAATAGACTGGACCAAAATAAAAATTTCTGCTCAACATATACTAATCAAAATAGAAACATACAGAAGAAAGAGTATTAAAAGCTGCAAATGAAAAAGTTCAAGTAACATATAAAACAGATAAATCAGAATTCCACCTGACTTTTCAATGGAAACCATGAAAGTCAGATGGTCCTGTACAGATTACTGCAGACACAAAAAGACCACGAATGCAAGTCCAGAAAACTATACCCAGACAAAAGCTTCAATCACCATCGATGGAGAAAACGAGAAATTCCATGAGAAAACCAGATTTTAAAAAACACCTATCTACAAATCCAGCCCCACACAAAGTACCTGAATGAAAACTACAACCCAAGGAAGCTAACTGTACCCACAAAAACACAGACAACAGATAACCCCATACCAACAAACCCCAAAGAAGGGAAACACAAAAACACTGCCACCAAAAAAGTAACAGGAATTTACAGTCATTGGTCATTAATATCTCTTAATATCCATTGACTCAATTCACCTATAAAATGACACAGGCTAAGAGAATGGATATGAAAGGAGGATCCACCCTTCTGCTGTAGAAACACTCCTCAACCTCAAAGACAGACATCACTTCAGAGTAAAAGGTTGGGAATAGATTTTCCAATCAGATTAACCTAAGAAACAAGCGTATGTTGCTATCCTAACATTCAAGAAAATGTACTTCAAACTAAAATCAATTAGAAATGATGGAGAAGGACACTTTATATCAAAATACATATCACACTACAGAAACAATCAATCTAGATGAAATCTCAATTCTGAATATCTAAGTCCCAAATACAAGAGCACCAACACAAGTAAAAGAAATATTGTTAATGTTTAAAATACAAATCAGACCCCACACACGAAGAGTAGGAAATTTCATCACCCCACTCTCCACAATGGACAGGTCACCCAGACAGAACATTAACAGCGAAAGAAGGGAACAAAGAGCAGGGATACAAGGAACATACCCAAACATAATAAAGGCAATATACAGCAAGCCAACAGCCAACATCAAACTAAATGGAGAGAAACACTTAGCTATCCCACTGAAATCAGGAACAAGACAAGGTTGTCCACTCTCTCCATATCTATTAATATAGTTCTTGTAATTCTAGCTAGAGCAATAGGACAACAAAAGGAGATCAAGAGGATTCAAATCAGAAAGAAGTCAAACTCAGCTATTTGCTGATGATATGATAATTTACCTAAGCTACCCCAAAAATTCTACCAAGGAACTTCTACAAATAATAAACACTTTCAGTAATGTAGCAGGATAAAACATCAACTCAGAATAAAAATTAGTAGCCCTCCTGTACACAGATGATAAATAGGCTGAGAAAGAAATCAGAGAAACATTACCCTTTACAATAGCTACAAATAGCATAAAATAATATCTTGGATTAACTCTAACCAAACAAGTGGAAGACTTGTATTCAAGAACTTTAAATCTTTGAAGAAAGAAATTAAAGAAGACACCAGAAAGTGCAAAGATCTCCAATGCTCTTGGGTAGGTAGAATTAACATAGTAAAATGGCAATCTCATCAAAAGAAACCTACAGATTCAATGTGATGTCCAGCAAAATTCCTCACAGACCTCAAAATAAAGATATTCAACTTTATATGGAAAAGCAAAAAACCCAGGATAGCCAAAACAATACTGTAGACAATATAAGAACTTCTGAATGCATCACAATCCCTGATTTCAAACTCTACTCTAGAACTACAGTACTAAAAACAGCCTGATGTTGGTGTAAAAACATACAGGAAGAACAACTGAACTGAATCAAAGACCTGGATATTGATCCAAGCACCAACAAACACCTGATTTTTGAAAAAGAAGCAATAAGTATAAAATGGAAAGAAGAAAGTATATTTAATAAATGGTGTCAGCATAATTATATATGAACATGTAGAAGAATGAAAATAGATTCATACCTATCATCATACACAAAACTCAAGTCAAAATGGATCAAAGACCTCAACATAAAGCCAGCTACACTGAACCTTATAGAAGAGAAAGTGTGAAGGACACTTGAACACATTGGCACAGGAGACCACTTCCTAAATACAACCCCAGTAGCAAAGACACTGAGAGAAACAATTAATAAATGAGAACTCTTGAAACTGAAAAGCTTCTGTAAAGCGAAGAACACGGTCAACAAGACAAAATGGCAGCCTACAGAATGGGAAAAGATCTTCACCAGCCCCACATCAGACAGAGGTCAGACCTCCAAAATAAACAAAGAACTCAAGAAATTGGTCATGTCATCATAACAACAAATAATCCAATAAAAAATGGAGTACAGATCTAAACAGAGAACTCTCAACTAAAGAATCTAAAATGGCAGAAAGACACTTGGAAATGCTCAATACCCTTAGTCATCAGAGAAATGAGAAAAAAAAAACAACTCTGAGACTCCATCTGACACCTGTAAGAATGGCCAAGATCAAAACCACTGACGACAATGTGGGGTAAGGGGAACACTCCTGCATTGCTGGTGGGAATGCATGATTTAAAAAAAAAAAAAAAAAAAAAAAAAACAACCTTCCTCAAGACCCAGCAATACCACTTTTGGGTATATATCCAAAGAATGCTCAATATCAAGTCACAAGGACATGTGCTCAACTATGTTCACAGCAGCATTGTTTGCCATAACCAGAACCTGGAAACAACCTAAATGCCCTCAACTGAAAAATGGATAAGGAAAATGTGGTACATTTACATGATGGAGTGATACATAGCAGGAAAAACAAAACAAAACAAAACAAAACAAAAACGGTATCTTGAAATTTGCAGGCAAATGGATGGAGCTATAAAACATTATACTGAGTGAGGTAACCCAGGCCCAGAAAGAATTATCATATATACTCACTCATAAGTTGTTTTTAAACATAAATCAAATAAAACAAGCCTACAAATCACAGTCCCAGAGAACTTGGACAACAATGAGGACCCTAAGACACATATACTTGGATCTAATCTACATGGGAAGTAGAAAAAGACAAACTCTGCTGAGGAAATTGGGAGCATGGGGACCATGGCAGAGGGTTGAAGGGGAGGGAGGTCAGAGGCAGAGAATGGAGCAAAGCAAAATGTAGAGCTCAATAAAAGCAATTTAAAAAGAGAAAGAATGAAGTGAAGGAATGTGGAAAGTATGGTGGAGGTGTAAGAGGTGAAGGGAAAGGGGTCAGACAGAGAAGAGGCACAAAAGGAAGAAAGACAGTAGGGAAGGAGAAAGAGGCGGAAGAGAGAGAAAAAGGGTGGGAAATACAGAAAGAATAGTGAAAGGAGAAATGGGAGTGACGTTAAAATGGAAATCTATCATCACCCGGCTGTGCCGAGGTTTTTTTTTTTTTGATTTTCGAGACAGGGTTTCTCCGTAGCTGTTGGTTCCTGTCCTGGAACTAGCTCTTGTACACCAGGCTGGCCTCGAACTCACAGAGATCCAGACTGGAGAGATGGCTCAGCAGTTAAGGGCATTGCCTGCTCTTCCAAAGGTCCTGAGTTCCATTCCTAGCAACCACATGGTGGCTCACAACCATCTGTAATAAGGTCTGGTGCCCTCTTCTGGCCTGCAGACATACACACAGACAGAACATTGTATACATAATAAATAAATAAATATTTAAAAAAAATGGAAATCTAGCCAGGCTGCCACAGAAGACTTGAATCTGAGGCTTCCTGAATCAGAAATAGATGGAACTTGTTAGTTTGAGAGCACCCTAGTCCACACAAGGACATCTACATGGACAGGCCTAATGGTAAAAGCAAATGAAAATGATAAAAAGATGATGCTAATGATGCTGACTATATTAATAATAATAACAAAAACAAAATATAATACAAAACTAACTTTGGGTGGAAAGGCAAGAAAAAAAGAATGAAAAGAAGGAAGAAAGAAAGAGAGAGAGAGAGAGAGAAAGAAAGAAAGAAAGAAAGAAAGAAAGAAAGAAAGAAAGAAAGAAAGAAAGAAAGAAAGAAAGAGAGAGAGGGGGGGAGGAAAAACATAGAAGTGGGAAAAATGGAAGAAAGGCTCTCCTGCCTTGAAACGGGGAAAACGGTTTATAAATTTTTAATGGAAGGAGGAAGATACACTGGAAAATGAAGGAGGAAAAGGAGAAAGGCACAAAGGGAATGTTGGTGAAAATAGAGAGAGGTAGTAGTAAATGGGGAAAGCGGCGCTTCCTTGCAACAGGATGGAATGATTAAAAGGCAGTGGAAGAACAGGCAGATGATATGGGGAAGGAGTGACAGAAAGGAGGACTTAGAAGAAGAAGCAAACAAAAGGGGAGGAGACACAGGTCAAAAAAGATGCAGGAGAAGGAAATATGCAAGAAGAAAGATGAGAAGGCGTGCAGAAGAAGAAAGGAAGAGAATGTGGACAAGAAAAGGTTAAGGAAGAAAAGGAGAAAGACACAGAAGATAAAATATCAGGAAAAAAATTCAACCACTGCTGGGCAGTGCCATCCGGCTCATGGGAGGCAGGCATCAGTAGAGAAAAGGGAAATTCCTGAGTACTGGACAGACAGGAGCAATGAACAAATGAACCACTGGGACAAGGGGGATCAGAAAGCGTATAAAGCAATGAAAATGACTTAAACTGATGATACACACATTAGGACACTGTCCAAGAATCAGATATGGAAAAGTCACTGACAAAAAGCTCTCCTAAAGGCAACTCTTAATATCCTGACAGCATTAAGAGTTGACGAGAATACAGACCAACAGAATCTTTTACATGTTCTATCCTGGGAGAAATTGAACCTTACTTTAGAATAAGTTTTAACCCTGTGCTATGTAAGATACAGTCACTCGTAAACATAGATCTCAGAAACAGCCACATATGATTTCTACAGCCAGGTACCTATGCCAAAGAAGCAGAAGAAAAAATGTCAAAATTCTGCAAGTTATCACAAATAGTCACAAAAAGGTTTTCATAATCTCAGGAGACATGCATTGTCGGGATGATATCTTTTTATTTCTGTTTTTAAATGTGAATAAATTAGAGACAGTAGACCTAACAATTATAATTCTGTACAGACAGGCTAACATCAACTAAACACGTAAGAATGCTAACATCTGAAACAACATTCTTTCATATCTTCAAAGACACCACGACTGAAAGGAGGAATGGCTATGACCTGGTGCCGGTGATTTAGGCCTGTGTTTCAGCCAGCTGTCTGAGAGTCTGAGGAGAGCACACGACAACTGACTACTTCTAAACCCACCTAGTGACAGAACAGTCACAGAGCTGACCTAGGCCACTGCTGAGAATATATTTCAAATTTATTAGTCAAAAAGATTGGGGAATGATTGGGATTTTGCTCGTGGAAACATCCTAATACCTTGAACTAGGTTGGAGGTTTTTAAGAGCTAGGCTGGTCTGGAGCTTTCCCAGAAGCTCTGGTGATTGGAGAAATAACTTACTTTTTTTGTCCAGTTTCAGACAAATACAATACAGTTAAGAGACATTTTACATGATTTCATAACTGTAATATATGTACATATATGTATAAGTATATATAGACAAATATATTTTTTAAATTTAATGATTACTGTTCTTGTCCTGTGAGGCATCATGAAGAAAAGATAATTTGAGATCTTAAGCTGCTTCCTATTCTTTAATCCCATATTTCCCTCTTGTTTAGAATTTTAATTTTTGCCTGTGTATTCTTGTTTTTTTTGGATTAGACAGACCACATTTATGAGGGTATCAGATTACAGGTAAATTATATGAATACTATAGGTCTATGCAATCTTGTGTCTACATAGACAGCTCAAAACAATCAAGATGAAACACAATAGACCCTGTTTGGTAATATTCTGTCTTGACACTCTCAACCATATATTCTCTGTCTTTAAATTTATTGGAACATTTTCAAGTAACCAAAAGCAGACTTGTTGATTGAAAGTAGGGATCTTTTGCTTTACACCAAAAGAACTAGTATACAAAAGCAACAGAAGCACCTTCCTTCAGGCAGTCCCTCAGCCTGGCTTATCTTAGTTTTCTCTATGCTATGGTCATACTTACTCCTCCTGTACTTGCATATGCTCCTCCTTCTCTTCCTGTAGTCTGGGGTCCATATTGAGGAATTGCTTGTCCTACAATGGAAGGTTGAATTCTGCTGACAGCTTCCTGAGAGAGAGAGGACCAGAGGATGAGAAGTTAGAGAAGACAGTGAAGTTTGGGATGAGGTGTGCTTACACAAGTTGACTGCTGGTACAAGCAGGTTTATTAGGAAATTCTACATCCTATGCAAACTTTGCCTGAAAGGAAAAATGGGACAGTATCAGCAAAAAATCTATTACAAGAGGGCAAAGTTAGCAGTAAGTCGATCCACTAAATGTGCACAAAGGTAACACAGAGTATTGCAACTGAGACCCAAGCTGAGTGCACAGAGGCCATAGGAATGATAAGCATGGCCTCTCACGATGGGAAGACTTGGGTTCTCAGGACCTAAGACACCGCCCCCTTTAAGAACTGAATCCAGGCTACTTTTGGCCTTGTCAAGAGTGTAACTGGCTGTAGACCAGGAATTAAATTCATTCTTCGTATATCTGTGTCAAAGAGAAAACCGCAGGCAAATAAAGTTCAACACCAGGGTCTTAAAAGGATAAAAGAAATACATTAGAAATATTCTAAAGATGTTTTGGGTCTGAAATGCTGAATTTCAAGGGGAAAAGTTAGAAGAGACAAGGTTCAGAAGGAAAAGAACGTTGGCTAACACTCAACAACAAAAACAACGATGCACGTGATGTACGTATACATACACACATACATACGTATACTCGTAGATGCATACACACACATACATATGTACATATATATAGGTTTGAAGTGAAAAGAAAAGACATAAAATAGCAGCTATAATTAACCACATTCACAAAACACCTTCTTTCCTGTGGAGTTTGATACAGGCCTAAACACACAACCTGAGACTTTGAAACACAGCTGTCGCTCTCTTTACTCCATTTATATAAATTGAAAGGAAACCTTACATTGGAAATGTCAAAAAGATCCTGTATCAGAGAAACCTGAAATACTGGAGGAGGAAGACAGCTTATAGTCAAGAAACGTGAGGCCTAAACTGGGAAAACTACAGAGACATGCTCTCAAGGACAAATGAAGGGACATAGTTTTCAAGTCACACAGGTAGCTCTAGGTATACACTATACAGGTAAGAGTCATTTTACGTGCTCTCATAATTGCAATATATATACACACACATATATGTGTATATATATATATATGTTTATAAGCATATATATATATGCACATATATATTAATTTTAATGATTTAGTGTTCTTGTCCTCTAAAACATCACAAAGATAAACTAATTTGAGATATTAAGCTGCTTCCTTTTCTTCAGTCCCTTCTCTCCTTCTTGTGTAGAATTTAAATTTTTCCCCTGTTTGTTTTGCGTTACACTAAAGATATTTATGAGGGTATCAGATTAGAGGCAAATCATATGCATACAATGGGTCTAAGCAATGTTGTGTCCACACACACAGCTCAAACCCATCATAATGAAGCACATTTGAACCTGTTAGGAAATATTTTGACTTAAAACTCTCAACTATATGTTCTCATGTCTTTAAATTTATTGAAACATTTTCAGGTAACCAAAGGCAGACTTATTGATTGGAAGTAAAGACTCTTTCTAAGTGCTTTAGTAATACACCCCAAGATCTAGAATACAAAAGCAACAAAAGCACCTGAGGGAAGAGAGGGAGCTCTTTAGAATCCTGCTCTCCTATGTAATTGTACTCCCAACCCTTCTGCCTCTTCCTTCAGGCACTCCCTCAGCCTGGCTTCTCTTACTTTTCTCTAGGTTATGGCCATACTTACTCCTCCTGCACTTGCATGTGCTCCTCCTCCTCCTCCTTCTGTAGTCTGGGGTCCATACTGAGGAATCACTTGTCCTACAATGGCAGGTTCTGTTGGACTGACAGGTTCCTGAGAGAGAAAGATGACCAGAGGATGAGAAGTTAGAGAAGACAGCAAAGTTTGGGATCAGACAGCAAAGTTTGGGATTAGGCATGCATATACAAGCTGACTGCTGGTACATCTAGGTTTATTAGGAAGTTCTGCATCCTATATACAATTCTCCCAAAAGGAAAAATAGGACAGTGTCAGCAAAAATTCTCATATAAGGGACAAACTCAGAAGAAAGATGATTAAATTATGATGCACAAAGGTAACACAGAGTATTGCAAGTGAAACCCAAGCTGAGTGCACACAGGCCATAGGAATGATAAGCGCAGTCTCTCAGGATAGGAAGACCTAGGTTCTCAGAATCCAAAGATACCATTCCCATTAAGGCTTGATTCCAGGCCACTGTTGGCTTTGTTATTGTGTGCCTGGTTTTAGACCAGAAATCAAGTTCCTTTTCCACACATCTGTGTCTCAGAGAAAGCCACAGATGGGTCAAGTGCAACAAGAGTATGTGAAGCATGAACAAAGAAACAAATACAATAGAAATATTGACTGAACAGCACAACTGAAAGCTCTAGAACAAAAAAGAAGAAGACTCACCCAGCAGGAGCGGAAGACAGGAAATGATCAAATTGAGGGCCCAAATCAACAACAACAAAATAAAAAACAAAGAAATGAATAAAAAAAAAATCAATGAAACAATGAGTTGGTTCTTTGAAAAAATCAACAAGATACATGAACACTTATCCAAACTAATCAAAAGGCAGAGAGAGAACATGAAGTTAACAAAATAAGAAATGAAAAGGGAGACAACAACAGACACTGAGGAAATTCAGAGTATCATTAGGGCTGGTTTACCATACGAAAAACTATCAATGTAATCCATCATATAGAAAAACTAGAAATAAACATATGATCATTTCATTAGATGCTAAAAAAGCCTTTGACAAAATCCAACACCCCTTCATACAAAGGTCTTGGAGAGATTATAGAAACAAGGAACATATCTAATATAATAAAAGCAATATACAGCAAGCTAACAGTCATTATCAAATTAAATGGAAAGAATTCAAAGTGATTCCACTAAAATTAGGAACAAGACAAGGCTGTCCACTCTCTCCATATCTCTTCAACATAGTTCTTGAAGTTTTAGCAATAGTAATAAGACAACAAAAGGAGATCAAGAGAATTCAAATTGGAAAAAAAGAAGTCGAACTTTCATTATTTGCAGATGATATGACAGTATATATAAGTGAACCCAAAATTATACCAAAGAATTCCTACAGCTGATAAATACCTTCAGTGATGTGGCAGGATACAAGATCAACTCAAAAAAAAAAATGAGAAGCCCTCCTAAACACAAATGATAAAAAGCTGAGAGGAAAATCAGAGAAACATCACCATTCACAATAGTCACAAATAACATAAAATATCTCGGGGTAACACTAACCTGATGTGGGAGTTTTTTATTTTATGTTGATTTTATTGGTTAAATAAAGAAACTGCCTTGGCCCTTTGATAAGACAGAAAATTAGGTAGGCGGAGAAAACAGAACAAAATGTTGGGAGAAAGAAGCCGAGTCAGGCAGTCACCATGATTCTCCCATTCTAAACAGATCTTTCCTGATAAGCCAGCTCATGATACTACACAAAATATTAGAAATGGGTTAGATCAATATATAAAAATTAGCCAATAAGAAGCTAGAACTAATGAGCCAAGCAATGTTTAAATGAATACAGTTTCCATGTAATTATTTTGGGTAAAGCTAGCCAGGTGGTGGGCCACAGCCTGCCGCCTCTCTTAATAGAACACTAACCAAAGAAGTAAAAGACCTATATGACAAGAACTTTAAGTCTTTGAAGAAAGAAACTGAAGAAGATACCAGAAAATGGAAAGACCTCTCATTATCTTGAATAAGAAGGATCAACATAATAAAAATGGCAATCCTACCAAAACCAATCTGTAGATTCAAAGCAATCCCCATCAAAATCTCAACACAGTTCTTCACAGACCTCAAAAGAATGGAATTCAGCTTCATATGGAAGCCAAAACAATCCTGTACACTAAAGGAACTTCCGGAGGTATCACCATCCCTGACATCAAGCTCTATTACAGAGCTACAGTAATGAAAACAGCTTGGTATTAAAATAAAAACATACAGGTTGACCAATGGAATTGAATATAAGACTCAGATATTAATCCACACACCTATGAACACCCGATTTTTGACACAGAAGCTAAAATTACAAAATGGAAAAATGAAAGCATCTTCAACCAATGGTGCTGGAATAACCGGATGTCAACATGTAGAAGAATGAAAATCCTTATCCATCATCATGTACAAAACTCAAGTCCAAGTAGATTAAAGACCTCAATATAAATCTGACCACACTGAACCTCATAGAAGAGAAAATGGGCAGTATTCTTCAATGCATGGGCACAGGAGACCGCTTCCTAAATATAACCCCAGGAGGACAGACTCTGAGAGCAACCACAAATAAATGGGACCTCCTGAAACTGAGAAGCTTCTTTAAAGCAAAGGGCATAGTCAATAAGACAAAGAGGCAGCCGACTAAATGGGAAAAGATCTTCACGAAACCCCACATCAAACAGAGGATTTACCTACAAAATGTACAAAGAACTTATTAAATTAAACATCAAAATTCAAATAATCCAATTAAAACTACAGTACAGATCTAAACAAAGAACTCTTATCAGAAGAATTTCAAATGGTGGAAAGACACTTAAAAAAGATATTCTATGCCCAATCCTGCCTCTTCCTTTAGGCAGTCCCTCTGGCCTGGCTTCTCTTAGTTTTCGCCGTTATGGCCATACTTACTCCTCCTGTATGTGCACCTCCTCCTCCTCCTGTAGTCTGGGATCGATATATAAAAGTCGGTTGTCGTATTATACTGGAAGGTTGTTGTCTACTGACAGGTTCCTGAGAGAGAGAGATGACCAGGGGATGAGAAGTTAGAGAAGACAGTAAAGTTTGGATCAGGCGTGCTTACACATGCTTACACAAGGGATTTCTACATGCTATACACAGTTTTCCTGAATGGAAAAATGGAACACTGTCAGTGGAAATTCTCCTACAAGGGGAAGAAGTTAGCAGTGAGTCGATCAAGTAATGATGCACAAAGGTAACACAGGGCATTGCAAATGAGACCCAAGCTGAGTGCACACAGGCCATAGGAATGATAAGCACGGCCTTTCAGGATGGGAAGACCTGGGTTCTCAGGACCCAAAGATTAGGGCCTGACTCCATGCCACTGCTGGTCTTTGCAAGCGTGTTCCTGGTTTAATATCAGGAATTAAGTTCCTTCCCTGCACATCTGTGTCTCAGAGAAAGACACTGACAAGTAAAGTACAAGAACAGGGTCTGAAGAATGAAAAAAGAAAGAAATACAAAAGAACATTGTATACGAACATTGGGTCTGAAATCCTGGATCTCAGGTAGCAAAAAAAGAAGAGGCCAGGATCAGAAGGAGAAGAGGGCTGGCTATCTCTCAAGCACTGAAAATATCGATGCATGTGGTATATGTATACATACACATCAATATATACATACACACACACATATATATACACATACATATATGTATAGGTTTCATGTCAAAGGAAAAGGCATAAAATAGCAGTCGCAAATAATCACACTCTCAAAATGCTTCTTTGGAATAAAATTAGACACAGGTCTGAAATAAAATGGCACTGAAACACAACCTGAGACTTTGAAACGCAACTGGAGCTCTCTTTATTCATTCCATAGATATTGAAAGCAAACCTTTCATGGGCGTATGTCAAAGGACCCTGTTTCCATGAACTATGGAATACTGTAGGAGGAAGATGGCTTTAGTCCACCAGTGCTCTATCTTGTTCACAGAGCCTGATATCCTGAGTGTATACCTTCAACCACAGTTTTCCCCCTGCATCGGGACTGGTACTTGGGGTGACATAATATTTTCTTTAAATGAACTGTCTTCTTAATCTATTTTGTCCTTTCAGCAGCTCCGCCTATAAATACGCAACAGTGGGAATCATTCCTTCCATCTTCTACAGACAACAAAAGAACAGACAATGACATTCACCACCATGAAGTCAAAGACGAATAAAAGCAAGGGTTTTTTTTTCCCCAAAAAAGAGAAATATGGGTTGAGGTTACTATAGGCAAAACACAAAATCAGAATACCTCACAACTGTCAATAAAACCTCATCTCATATCCCAGAACTACTTACAGACACATAACAAACACCTTATTTGTAATGATGTATAGAAAACGACAACAATATATAATACATAGTGAGTTCCAAGCTTGAGTAAGGGAACAAAGTCTGCATGCATACCAATATGAGGGTGAAAAATATCATGAAAAAATATTTCTAGGCCATTAAGCTCACACCTACAATGGAACTACTATGGAGGAGGAAGCAGGTAGACCATGAGATCAGGACAGTCCAGCACAGGTGCCAGTTTTTAAGATTTATTCTTTTAGGAAAACAAAAATGAAACTTTTAATCCAGCACCAGGGAGGCAGAGGCAAGGTTATATCTGTGAGTTCAATGCCAGCCTGGACTATGAAGCAACTTCCATACTGCAAGGACTGTTACAAAAGCTTAAAAAATAAAAAATATATAAAAAGTTCCGCACTGACATAGTGGTAGGCTCCTGAAATCACATCACTGTAGAGGCACCAGTCAGAGTATAAACAACCTAAGTTCTCCAAGGACACAATAAGAAAATGTCACATGTTTAAGATACAGAACATTTTGAAGTCTGACCTTGGTAATTTAGAAAAGATGCAGATTCAAAATTAAAATGTAAAA
The DNA here is from genome assembly GCF_950005125.1 of Chionomys nivalis. Classification (NCBI taxonomy): domain Eukaryota; kingdom Metazoa; phylum Chordata; class Mammalia; order Rodentia; family Cricetidae; genus Chionomys; species Chionomys nivalis. Next base: position 133,888,883 of record NC_080112.1, read on the forward strand.
AAAAAAAATCCTGGACCTTAACTTAGAGAAGTGTGTAAGAAATTATAAATCTAAACAAGAAAACAAAAACCTCAAGGGTAGAAAAATTGCAAATGTATTCAAGAAAACAAACCTCAAGGGGATGAAAAAACAAAATCCCATACTAGCTCTGAATTGAGAAATACACAGATATTTATTTAGGGGTAGACTCACAAATCAGAAACCTCATCTTGAACGGAGATCAGAAACCGAATCCCACAGCCAGAAGAGACTGGATACATGTTCTACACCAGCATAAATAGTATAAGAGGCCACGCCCCAGTGGGTGGGTATCTATTGGCTGTAAGACTTCCAACAGCACCTCCCCCTTTTGTTTAAGTAAGACAGTTCTAAGCCTAATACAAAATTATATACAATAAAAACAAATATATTCAATAATTATCTTATCCTAACTAGTTTAAGTATTGTATAATAAATAACTTGGCCAAGTCATGAGGGGATAGTAACCACAACTATCTAGTCTTCAACCCCATTAAAGATCCAAGAAGGGAAATAATATTACTTGAGTAAGCAGGAAGGGTAATAAAGCAACTTCCAAAATATGCATCAAATGACAAGGACAACTGGCTACCTGGGCAATCACCCAAAGTCTCATTTGCAATGTCGAAGCAACCAACTTTAGTTAAGGCCTAGAATAACTGACATAGCATTTTCAGAGGCAGGAAATTTTTCAAAATCATCTTGCCCTATCTTGGGAAGATTTGACAGTCCTGCTTATCCATTTCCAGATACCATGAATCTTGACAGTGGTTGAGGCATGGGCAGTTCCTTGCTCAAAGGCCAGTTTTGTCAAGAAGAAAACAAGCTCAAAGTGGAATATCTTTGTTGCTCAACATTCTCTTGAGAATAGATCGGTGCTGCCAGGAGCAACTATGTCTCACTTCAACAGAACTGTAAGTTATTTAAATGCCATATTCTACAGCCCTTTAAGTGGTTGAAGATTATATATCTATGCAGAATATAATCTCTATGTAGCTAAAGAACCTGATTAGTCTAACTATATTTTTGTCATATATTAATATGATAATCATAGATGACTATTGATCTATAATTCTTAATACCTATATAACTTAAAGACTAAGACTTCATATTAGAATATTATGCAATAAACAAATTGCATACAAATGAGGACAATGACCTCAAATTGTAAACAATGTATAAGTATCTTGATCAGAGGTAGAAATGTACATTGCAATATGATAAATATCTATCAATATATAAAAAATGTTTTAAGCAGAGGTAGAAGCATGCATGCATACAATATTCCATATAATTTAACTTTGTATCAATATATAAGAATCTATACAAATGTAATTGCCTACAAATATTAACTCACAAGTATTAACCCTATTACTCACTAGGGGACATTTACAAAAAGATGCATGTTACAAAAACTGGCAAAGAGATTCAAACAGAAACTTATAGATTCAAAGAACCACCTCCAGGAAGCTGTCCTTGAGAATCTATATGCCTTCAGTCAATAGAGAGGCTCGTATTCCAAGAGAGCCAGACATATAAAGAAAATACTAAACCTATTCTCTTACACATGCAGACAAATGTTTGTTTTGGATTAGACTGACCACATTTCTAAGGGTATCAGATAACAGAAAAATCATGTACATACTATGGGTATAAGATATCTTGCGTCTACATAGACAGTTCAAACCTATCAATATGAAGCACATTTGAAGCTGTTAGGAAATATTTTGTCTTGAAACTCTAAACCATATGTTTTTATGTCTTTAAATTTATAGAAACATTTTCAGGTAAACAAAGGCAGACTTCTTGACTGAAAGTAGAGACTTTTTCTAAGTGCTTTAGCAATACACATCAAGAACTAGAATACAATAGCATCCCACTCTCTAAACATCCATACAAGGGCAAAACCTAGAGCACCTCCCAACCTGCCTTAGCTTGTCTAGCCAGGCAGCAGGCAATCTTCCTCCAGGTGGGCTGACCTAACACCCCATCCCATCAACTGTACTCTCCAAGCTACAAGGCACATTCTGACTCCCAAATTTCCTATCTCCCGGGACCTCAGAGGAACTCTGAAACACAGGCTGCAAATACACAAAGATCATGAGGTGAGTTACCACCTACCTAGCAGGGTACCCCACACTCTAGGCCCTTTATTCCAGGGCATAAGCCTGGGCCCCTTCCCCCATCTGACTCAGCTTCTCTAGCAAGCCAGCAGGGAATCTTCCTGCAGGTAGGCTGCACTGATACCCCCATCTCATCAATTGAATGCTGTGAGCTACAAGTTCCACTCTGTCCCCAAAACCTCCTATCCCCCAGGACATCACAGGAACTCTGAAACACAGGCTGAAAATACACAGAGATGCCGAAAGGTAGGCTCCTCCAATGTCTCCCACACTATCAATCTCAACCAGTAAGTTACAAGTCGCATTCCCCCTCCAAAGACACCAATCTACCATGACCTCAAAGGAACTCTGAATCACAGGCTGCGACCACACCAAGAAACCAAGAGAAGAACTCTGAAGCACATGCTGTGACTGCACAGAGTTGACCAAGAAAGCAAACCAAGAGAATAGACCAAGAGAGTGAACCAATGTAATTCAGCATATAAACAAACTGGAAGAAAAAACATGATAATCTCATTAGATGTTGAAAAAGCATTTAACAAAATCCAACACCTCTTCATGATAAAGGTCTTGGAGAGATCAGGGATACAAGCAACATAACTAAATATAATAAAAGCAATATACAGCTGCTGACAGCCAACATGAAATTAAATGAAAAGAAACTCAAAGTGATTCCGCTAAAATCAGGAACAAGACAAGGCTATTAAGTCTCTCCATATCTATTCAACATGGTTCTTTTTTTTTTTTTTGCTATTTTTTATATTTTTATTTTTTGTTTTTAAAGTTGAACTTCAAAGTTTCACACAAGAGTAATTGCCTAGGCTGGAGAGATGGCACAGAGACTGCTTTTTCAGAGGTCCTGAGTTCAATTCCCAGCAACCCAACGGTGGCTCACAACTGAGGTTCCAGCAATAGCAATGACACACACACACACAAAGAGATTAATGGGATTCAAATTGGAAAGGAAAAGTCAAACTTTTGCTATTTTCAGATGATATGATAGTATAAATAAGTGACCCAAAAAAAAAAAAAAACGCTACAAGGGAATTCCTAATGCTAATAAATACCTTCATGAATGTGGCAGGATACAAGATCAACTAAAAAAAATCAGTAGTAAAGATCAACTCAAGCAATCTGTACTACGTCTAAATACAAATGAAAAAGAACCTGAGAAACAAATCAGAGACACATCATCTTTCACAATAGTCAAAAATAAAACAAAATATCTTGGGGTAACACTAACTAACCAAAAAGTGAAAAACCTGTTTGATAAGAACTTAAGGCTAAGAGTTTTAAAAAGATGCCAGAAAAGGGGAAGATCTCCCATGTTCTTGGATAGGTAGGATCAATATTTTAAAAAAACATGGCAATCTTATCAAAAGCAATCTATAGACTCAATGCAATCCCCATCAAAGTCCCAACACAATTCTTCACAGACCTTAAAAGGACAATACTCAACTTCATATGGAAAAACAAAACAAAAAAATACATGGAGAGCCTAAATAATCCTGTACAATAAAGGAACTTTTGGAGGCATCACCATCCCTGACATCAAGCTTTCTTATAGAGCTACAGTAATGAAAACAGCTTGGTATTGACATGAAGACATACAGGTTGACCAATAAAATTGAATAGAAGACCCAAGTATTAATCCAAACACCTGATTTTTGACAAAGAAGGTAATATTGTACAATGGAAAAAGAAAGCATCTTCATCAAATGGTGCTGGCATAACTGCTTCTCAACATGTAGAACAAAGCAAATTAACCCATATCTATCCCCACATAAAACTCAAGAACAAATGGATAAAAGACCTCAATGTAATTAACTCCGGCCACACTGAACCTGATAGAAGAGAAAGCGGGAAGTAGCCTTCAAGCATGGGCACAGGAGACCCCTTCCTACATATAACAACACCAGTAGAACAATGAGTGCAACAATAAACAAATGGAACCTCCTGAAACTGAGAAACTTGTGTAAAGCAAAGGACACAGTCAATAGGACAAAAAGATAGACTACTGAATGGGAGAAGATCTTCACCAACACCACATCAGACGGAGGATTTATCTACTTTGGAAATCAGTGTGGCATTTCTCAGAAAATTGGAAGTCAACCTACCTCGGGATACAGTAATACTACTCTTGGGAATATACCCAAAAGATGCCCAATCATACTACAAAAGCATTTGTTCAACTATGTTCATAGCAGCATTATTTGTAATAACCAGAACCTGGAAACAACCTAGATGCCCCTTAACTGAAGAATGGATAAAGAAAGCGTGGAACATATACACATTAGAGTACTAAAAGTGGAAAAAACAAAACAAAACAAAACAATGACATCTTGAATTTTGCATGCAAATGGATGGAAGTAGAAAAAAACTATCCTGAGTGAGATAATCCAGACCCAGCTGGATTGGGACTGAATGAGCATGGGATCAAACTGGACCCTCTGAATGTGACTGACAATTGGGGCAGACTGAGAAGCCAATGATATTGGCACTGGGATTTGTCTCTACTGCATGTACTGGCTTTTTGGGATCCTATTCAATTTGCATGCATACCTTCCTAAGCCTAGATGTAGAGGGGAGGGTCTTGAACTTCCAAGAGGTCAAGGTACCTTGCCCTCTCTCAGGACTGGAGGGGGAGGGAGGAGGAGTATGTACAGAGCTGGAGGGAAGTGGGAGAAGAGGAGGAAGTGGAAATTTTGATTGGTATTATTTATAAAATAATAAAAAGTTAAAAAGAAAAACATAAGAAATTACATACCAAAATCCCAAATGAACCACTTCAAAAATGGAGTACAGATCTAAAGAGAGAACTCTCAACAGAAGTATCTCAAATTGCCGTAAGACACTTAAGGAAATGTTCAAGATCCCTTAGCCATCAGGGAAATGCAAATCAAAATGACTCTGAGATACCATCTTGCACCAGTCAGAATGCCTCAGATCAAAACCACAAATAATAGCTTATGCTGAGGAGGATGTGTAGTAAAGGGAACAGTCCTTCATTGGGGTGGGAATGAGAACATGTACAACCACTCGGGAAATCATTATAGTGTTTTCTAAGAAAAAGGGAATCAACCTACCTCAGAACCCAGCAATAATATCCCTCTTAGGCATATACCCAAAGGATACTCAACCATACTACAAGGACATTTGGTGAACAATGTTCATAGAAGCATTATTTTTCATAGCCAGGACCTGGAAACACCCTAGATACTAAAGAATGGATGAAGAAAATGTGGTACATTTATAGAATGGAGTACTACTCAGTGGTTAAAAAAAAATGATATCCTCAAATATGCATGCAAGTGGATGGAACTAAAAAAGAAAAAAACAGGCCGGGCGGTGGTGGCGCACGCCTTTAATCCCAGCACTTGGGAGGCAGAGGCAGGCGGATCTCTGTGAGTTCGAGACCAGCCTGGTCTACAAGAGCTAGTTCCAGGACAGGTTCCAAAACCACAGAGAAACCCTGTCTCGAAAAACAAAAAACAAACAAACAAAAAAAAAGAAAAAATGAAGAAAAACAATCCTGAGGCAGATAACCCAGACCCAAAAAGTTGAACATGGTATGTACTCACTCATAAGTGGATACTAGCTATGAAGAAAAGAATAACAAGCATATACTCCACAACCCTAAAGAAGTTAAGTAACAATGTGAACCTTAATAAAACTATATAGAGACCCCCTGAAAAGGGGAAAAAGACAAGATCTCCTGACAAAATTGGGAGCAATGGAGTGCGGTGAAAAGGGCGGGTAAAGGAGAGAGGAGGAGAGAATGAAAAGAAAAATAGAGGGAATTGGATAGGGGAGGAAAATTGCAGGAATAGGATAGTCAAGATGGAGGAAGGACAGAGATGGAAAGCAAGGAAAGAGATATTTTTGATTGAGGAAAATATTATGGGCCCAGCAAGAAACCTGGCACTAAAAAATTCCCATGAATCCACAAGGATGACCCCAGCTAAGACCCTAAACAATAGGAGAGAACTGACCCTGCCCTGGAGTCAGATTGATGACTGTCTTAAATGTCACCATAGAAACTTCATCCAGCAACTGATAGAAACAGAGGCAGAGACCCACAGTGGAGCATTGAGCTGAGCTCCCAAAGTGCAGTTGACGAGTGGGAGGAATAAGAATACGAGCAAAGAGGTCAAGACCACGATGGGGATACCCACTGAAACAGCTAATGGGAGCTCATCAATTCCAGCCTGACTGGGAAGGAACCAGCACTAGACCAAAGTAGAACATCTGAATGTGGGTGACAGCTGTATGGCTGGGCTACTGGCAGGGGTAGCATCCGGTAGCATGTTCTGGCTTTTTTGAACCTGTTGTATTTGGATGGATACCTTGCCCAGCCTAGATATATTAGGGAAGACATTGGACCTTCCTAAAACAATGTCCCTTACCTTCTCTGAGAAGTGGACAGAAGTGGGGTGGAAAAGAACATAGAGAAGATGGGAGTAAAGGAGGGAGCAGCAACAGGGATTGTTTTACAAAATGAAAAAATATAGTTTTTTCTTTTTTAAAAAAGAAAAAGAAAAAATATAAAATCATAAAGAATACAGAGACCATCAAAGGATGGAGAAAATGTTTGGAAAAACAGATCAGAAAAAAAGAGGAAAGTGGAAAAGGAGCTACAAAGGGATTGGAAGGGGAGAAAGGAGTTGAAAATGAAGACATGAAAAGAAAGAAAAAACTTGTAGAATGAAGAAGAAGCTTGGGAAAGGAGAGAACTCAGAAATTGGAAGAGGAACCTAGAGAACGGGTTGGGGAGAGAGACAGCAATAGGATCAGGGGAAAGGGTACTAAACAGGATATGGGATAAAGGGTTGGAAAAGACAATGTGCTGGGGAAAGACACATTAACACAAAATATGTTAGGAAAGATAGAAAGGGCTGGGGAGAAAAAGAAAGATTAAAGCATTGGAAAGGAGAAAGAGTTTAGAAAGGGAATGGTATACAAAAGGACTGGAGAACTGGTGCCAAGAAAAAGAAAGGGAAAAGAGAAGAGGTGGGACATGAATAGAAAGAAGCAAGGTAATGGGAACAGGGTAAGTAACATGGAAAGAGAAAACTAGTGATGGTTTTGGAAAGGAAGGCAGGGATAGGGACTTTGGAAGGGGATGAGGGAATTACAATGGAGGTTAAGATGGGAAAGAGAAAGAAAATAACGGAAGGAACAAGGTAAGAGGGTTCCAAAGATGAGCAAGATTTAAGACTTAGAAAGGGCATTAAGAGGAAAACCAGAAAAGCAATGGGTAAGCTGGAAAGGGCTGGAGGTATTGGAAAGATGGGTACACTAATGTGAAGACAGGTAAAGGAGCTGAATAATTCCATAGTCAGAAATAGGACAGGAAGGTGGGAGACGGAAAAAGAGAAGGGAGAGTCTTGGAAAGCCTGAAAAAGGGAAGGGAGAAAAATGGAAAGGTACTGGTAAGGAGAAGGGAGGTTGGAAAGACACAATAGAGGTGGTCAGGGGAGAGCAGGGGAGGAGGGCACACAGGAAGAGGAGATAGTAAGAGAGAGGGGCTTGGGCAGGGAGAAAGCAAACTGGGGGCAGATAAACTGGGAGGGGGAAATTTATAATAATAGTAATAATAATAATAATAATAATAATAATAATAATAATAATAATAATAAACTGGGAGGGAGAGGCAATAATGACAGAACAGGACAGAGGAAGCCCTGGGAAGGAGACACAGTAACTGGAATTAGACATGGTGGAGGGGAGGGGTTAAGGACATGTTAAAGGTATTGGAAAGTGAGGAAGGGGGAAAGGAGATTGGATAGGGAGAACAAGGAAAAAAATCACTCCCAACATATCCCAACAATCAGTTATAACATTTAAACACTACTAAGAATGAAAAGAACGGTTATAAACAACTCAAACATGTACTAAAAACGGACTTGGGAAAGCACACCACCGAGTCCGACCCCTTGGGTTAACGGGAAGGTTCCAGAAAGCCCTCAACAGGAAACGTTAAAGTGAGACTCCTCAGGAGAAAGGGAGTTGTTGGGATGGACGAATCTCAACAAACACTCTACTCACTGCCATGGTGAGCAGAGAGCTCCACTAGGCCAAAATCAGCACTCGGCATCCATGGAGAGGGCCCACAACTCTGAGAGAGTCCACGAGCTGGCCAACAGACCCCAAAGGACATGAGCACATCAGGGCAATAGCCTTCACAATGGCCCAAACTGTCAGTCAAACATACCAGGCCATTCTGGGAACCAGAAGTGAGAAACGTTCTACATCGTCCCCTACTGGCAGCGCAGGAACACAGCGCCTGTTGCCCCAGCCCACAGCCTGTGCTGCAGAAGCTGGTCCCATCCTGTTTACTAAGTAAACCTACCCTACTTCCAGAGGGTTCAGGGAAGAAACCTTTAGCATAGGAAAGGGCTGTGAAATGAGAGGCCTGGGGAAAAAGAGAAGTATTTGCAAGAGGCAAAAAAAAAAAAAAAAAAAAAAAAAATAGACCTAGGTACTTTGCAAATGGGGTGCAGAGAGGAAATGGGTGAGAAAGGGATAAAGGCATGGGAAGGGGAGAAACCACTGAAGTAGGAGGAGCAATCTTAGAAGACAGGAAGTGTGGGAATGTGGGAAGTATGGGGAGGGGTGAGAGGTGAAGGGAAAGGGGTCAGACAGAGAAGAGGCACAAAAGGAAGAAAGACAGTAGGGAAGGAGAAAGAGGCGGAAGAGAGAGAAAAAGGGTGGGAAATACAGAAAGAATAGTGAAAGGAGAAATGGGAGTGACGTTAAAATGGAAATCTAGCCAGGCTGCCAGCAGAGGACTGAAGCAGAAATAGGAGGAACTCTGACAGTTTGAGAGCACCCTGGTCTACACAAGGACTTTCAGGAAATCCAGGACCACATGGACAAGGCTATCTGTAAAAGCAAAAAAAAAAAAAAAAGTAATAAAAGTGATGATATTAATAATAAACATGAAAATTAAAAATACTAAGAAAATTAACAGTAACAAGAGGCAAAAAAGACTATTAAACACAAAAACGATTATAAAAAATTTGGAAAAGTGAATAATGTGAGAAAGTTTCTCCTGCCTTGAAATAAGAAAATCTATTAAGAATTTTTTAAATGGGAGGGAGAAATACAGTGGAAAATGGGGAAAGAGGAAAAGAGGAAGGCACAGATGGAATGGTGCTCATAATAGAGCAAGCAGTAGGAAATGGGGAAAGGGATGTGATGATTAAAGGGCATTGGAAGAACAGGCAGATGACATAGGGAAGGAATGAGGGAACAGGAAGGACTCAGAAGGAGAAGCAGAAAGGGATCAGATGCAGGTCAAAAGAGATGCATAAGAAGGAAATAGGCAACAGGAAAGGATGTAGAAGATACAGCAAAGAAAGAAAGGGAAGAAAATGTCAATAAGCAAAGGTTAAGTAAGAAAAGCAGAAAGACAAACAAAATACAAAATCAGGAAGAAAATTCAGCTACTGCTGGCCAATGCCATCCAGTTCATCATAGGCAGGCATCAGTATTGAAAATGGAAATTTGCAAGTTCTGGACAGACAGGAACAATGAACAAATGGACCATTCAACGAAGAAACCAGTGGATGACATACAAATTGTGTCACTGGGATTAGGGGGATCAAAGCATATAAAGTAGTCAAAATGACTTAAACTGATGATACACACATTAGGACACTGTCCAAGAATCAGATATGCAAAAAATCACTGACAAAAAGCTCGCGTAAAGGCAAACCTTAAGAGTCTGACATCATGAAGAGTTGAGGATAATACAGAACAACAGAATCTTTGACATGTTCCATAGTGGGAAAAATTGAACCTCAAGTTAGAATAAGTTTGAACTCTATACTATACAAGAGACAGTCAGTCGTAAACACCGCTCTCAGAAACAGTCACATATGATTTCTACAGTCAGGTGCTTATTCTATGAACAGCAGCAGACAAAATGACAAAACTCTACGAGTTAAGACAAATAATAACAAAAGGGTTCATAATCTAAGTAGGCATGCATATTCAGGATGGATTTTTTGCCTGTTTTACAATGTGAATAAATTACAGACAGGAGACCTAATAAAGATAATTCTGTACAGACAAGTCAATATCATCTAAACATGTAGTCATTAATTTCTTCCAAGACACCACGACTGAAAGGAGGAATGGCTATGACCTGGTGCAGGTGACTCAGGCCTGTGCTCCAGCCAGCTGTCTGAGGGTCTGAGGAGAGCACATGACAACTGACTACTTCCAAACCCACCTAGTGACAGAACAGTCACAGAGCTGACCTAGGCTACTGCTGAGAACATATTTCAATCTTAAAAGTCAAAAGATGGGTAAGAATTGGAATTTTGATCATGGAAACATCCTGAATATCCTGGACTAGACGGGAGGTTGTTAAGAGCTAGGCCTGTCTGGGGCTTTCCCTGAGGCTCCAATGTATGGAGAAATAACTTACTTTCTAGTCAAAATCCAGGAACATACAATACAGATAAGAAACATTTTTTACGTGATTTCATAACTGTAATATATATATACATATATATGTACACATGTTTGTAAGTATATATACACACATATATTTTTTTTAATTTTAATGATTCAGTGTTCTTGTCCTCTGAGGCATCATGAAGAAAAAATAATTTGATATCTTAAGCTGCTTGCTTTTCTTCAGTCCCTTCTCTCCCTCTTGTTTAGAATTTTAATGTTTTTCTTGTGCACCCCTGTGTGTTTTGGATTAGACTGAACACATTTATGAGGATATCCGATTACAGTCAAATCATATACACACAATGAGTCTAAGCAATCTTGTGCTTAGACCCATCAGTATGAAACACTTTTAACCATGTTCAGAAATATTTTGCCTTAAAACTCACAATTATATGTTCTCATGTCTTTAAATTTATTGAAAAATTTTCAGGTAACCAAAGGCAGACTTGTTGATTGAAACTACGGATCTTTCTAAGAGCTTTAGCAATACACCCCAAGAACTAGAATACAATAGCAACTGAATCACATGAGGGAAGAGACAGAGCTCTTTAGAATCCTGCTGTCCTATGTCATTACTCCCAACCCTTTTGCCTCTTCCTTCAGGCAGTCCCTCAGCCTGGCTTCTCTTAGTTTTCTCTATGTTATGTCCATACTTACTCCTCCTGCACATGTAAATAGTCCTCCTGTAGTCTGGGGTCCACATGTAGGAATCGGTAGTCCTACACCGGCAGGGTGATTCCTACTGGCAGGTTCCTGAGAGAGATGACCAGGGGATGAGAAGTTAGAGAAGATAGTAAAGTTTGGGATTGAGCGTGCTTACACAAGCTGACTGCTAGTACAAGCAGGTTTATTAGGAAATTCTACTTCCTATATTCAGTTTCTCTAAAAGGAATAATGAGATACTATCAGAAATAATTCTCATATAAGGGGAAAAAGTCAGCAGAAAGTTGATCAAGGAATGATGCACAAAGGTAACAAAGAGTATTGCAAGTGAGACCCAAGCTGAGTGCACAGAGGCCATAGGAATGATAAGCACAGCCTCTCATAATGGGAAGGCCTGTGTTCTCAGGATCTAAGAAGCTGCTCCAGTTAGGGCCTGACTCCAGGCCACTTCTGGCCTTGCCAAGAGTGTACCTGGTTTTATACCAGGATTTAGTTCCTTCTCTGCACATCTGTGTCTCAGAAAAAGCCGCAGACAAATCAAGTGCAACAATAGGGTCTGAAGACCAAAAAAAGAAAGAAATACAATAGAAATATTCAAAAAGATGTGTTGTACCTGAAATGATGGAACTCAAGGGGAAAAGGAGGAAGAGACCACATTCAGAAAAAGAAGAGGGTTGGCTATCTCTCAAGCACCAAAAAATCAATGCACATCATGTATGTATACATACACCCATGTACATAAATAGACTCATACATGCATACTCACATACATACATACATACATACATAGGTTTGAAATGAAAAGAAAAGATATAAAATAGAAGCTATAAATAACCACACTCACAAAACAGCTTCTTTGGTGTAGAATTTGACACAGGTCTGAAATAAAATGGTGGTGAACATAGAAACCGAGATTTTGAAACTCAACTGCAGCTCTCTTTACTCCATTCCATACAAATTGAAGGGAAACCTTACATGTGGGAATGTCAAAGGATCCTGTATCCCAGAAATATGTAATACTGGAAAAGGAGGAAGTCTTTAGTCCAGCAATGTAGGCCTAACCTGAGAAAACTAAAGAGACTTGCTCTCAAGGACAAATGAAGGAACATAGTTTTCAATTCACACAGGTAGCTAGGAAGGGAACCACACGCTAGAGGCACTTTTTTTTTTTTTTTTTTTTTTTTTTTTTTGGTTTTTCGAGACAGGGTCTCTCTGTAGCTTTGGTGCCTGTCCCAGAACTAGCTCTTGTAGACCAGGCTGGCCTCGAACTCCCAGAGATCCGCCTGTCTCTGCCTCCCAAGTGCTGGGATTAAAGGCGTGTGCCACCACCGCCTGGCTTTAGAGGCACTTCTTATACAACATTCAATCAGCTGAATTACTTATTCCCTTGATATCCTGACCATTTCCACAGAATTCTGCAAAATCCTCCATGTTTGCATGGTCTCCTCTAATCCTTAAGGTCTGGGTTTCATGGAAATATGAGTTCTTTCACTATAATGAGGATATAGGCCTGTATTTTCTTGAGGGAAACTCCTGATTCCATGGTGTATTCATTTAGAAAGACAGCCTATCATAAGGCATGGAGACAAGACAGTCCCAAGTTTCAAAACCAAAGAATACGAAAACCCTTCACCTGCCAAGAACTCATACAACATCACTTGCACGGGCAAAGAGGCATAGGAAATGAGAAAGGCTTAAAAGAACTGAGCCAGCTCCACATAAATTCAAAAGATCCAAACAGAACAAATGCCGAGAGAGTAGAAGAACAACTCAGAGAGAGTATGACTGTCAAAGAAATGAAAGCACGGGATAGAACGACCAGTGTGGACAAGCGTTGGCAGAAAAATGAGGATAAAAGAGCCTGATCAGATGAGCTCTCCACATACTATGTGTGGATGGACCACATGATTGGTTTGCTAATGTGTACAATTCTTATCTTTGAATAACCAAAACGACTGATTCACACATCCATCCAGTTTATCACAGAGGAAGTGTGTCCCAGCACTGTATTTTATTCATAAAGCCCAAAATCCTGAGTAGACACCTTCTGCCAGTGTTCCCCACTGCAGCAGGACAAGTACTTGGGGTAAATAATATTTTCTTTCAACAGACTATCTACTTAATCTAATTTTTCTTTCAGCATATTCACATATTCTTAATATACCTCAGTGGGGATCATTCCCTTCATCTTCTATGGAAAACAAAAGCCCAGAAAATGACATTCATCACCATGCTATGGAAGACTAATAAAAGCAAGGTTTTGCTCAAATAAAGACAAGCACAGGTCAAGTTTCTTACAGTCAAGAGACAAAAACAGAATACTTCAGGAGTGTCAAGGAGACCTCATTTCATAGCCCAGAACTACTCACAGAAACATAGCAAACATCTTATATGTAATGACAGATAGAAAACAACAGCAATATACAAAACATAGTGACTTCCAAACATGACTGAGAAAAATACAAAGAGCTTTAAAAATTGTGATGGGAACAAGGCCTGCATGTGTACCAGACATGAAGGTGACAAACAGCACCAAAAATACTTCTGGGCCATGCAGCCCACACCTACAATGGAACTACTATAGAGGAGGCAGCAGGTTGACAATGAGCTCAGGACAGTCCAGCACAGGAGCCAGTTTCTAAGTTACATTCTCTTAGGAAAACAAAAATGGCCTTTTTAATCCAACACTCAGGAAGCAGAGGCATGGGGATATATGTGAATTTGAGGCCAACCTGAACTAGGAAGAAACTTCCCCACTGTGAGGACTGTTATACCCATAAATCCTATTCCAAAAGAATAAACAAAAAGTAAAAAAAGAAAAAAACAATGTTCCACATTAGCCAGAGTAGTAGACTCCTGAAATCAAAGTACTGTAAAGGCACTGGACAGAGTGTAAAGGCTCTCAGTCTTGCCAAATGCACAATAAGAAAATACCACATGTTTTGATACAGAGCATTTTTAAGCCTGACCTAGGTAATTTCAAAAGACTCAAAATTAAAATGTAAAAGAATTAGGACCTTAACTAACTTCCGGAGGCATTACCATCCCTAACATCAAACTCTATTACAGAGCTACAGTAATGAAGACAGCTTGGTATTGGCATAAAAACAGATACATTGACCAATGGAATCGAACTGAAGACCCGGATATTAACTCACAAACCTATGAACACCTGATTTTTGACAAAGGAGCTAAAAGTATACAATGGAAGAAAGAAAGCATCTTCAACAAATGGTGCTGGGATAACTGGATGTCAACCTGTAGAAGAATGAAAATAGATCCATATCTATCACCATGCACAAAACTCATGTCCAAATGGATTAAAGACCTCAATATAAATCTGACCACACTGAACCTGATAGAAGAGAAAGTGGGAAGTACTCTACAACACATGGGCACAGGAGACCACTTCCTACGTATAACCCCATCAGCACAGACAATAAGGACAACAATGAATAAATGGGACCTGAAACTAAGAAGCTTTTGTAATGCAAAGGACACTGTCATTAAGACAAAAAGGCAACCTACTTAATGGGAGAAGATCTTCACCAACCCCGCATCAGACAAAGATCTGTTCTCCAAAATATATAAAGAACTCAAGAAATTAGACATTAAAACTCTAATTAACCCAATTTAAAAAAAAAATGGGGTACTGAACTGAACAGAGAATTCTCAACAGAAGAAGGTCAAATGGCCAAAAGACACTTAAGGTCATGCTCAATCTCCTTAGCGATCAGGGAAATGCAAATTAAAACAACTTTGAGATACCATCCTACACCTGTCAGAATGGCTAAAATCAAAAACACCAATGATAGCCTATGCTGGAGAGGTTGTGGAGTAAGGGGAACACTCATCCATTGTTGGTGGGAATGCAAACTTGTGTGACCACTCTGGAAATCAGTGTGGCGGTTTCTCAGGAAACTGGGAGTCAACCTACCTCAGGACCCAGCAATTCCACTCTTGGGAATATACCCAAGAGATGCCCAATCATACTACAAAAGCATTTGTTCAACTATGTTCATAGCAACATTATTTGTAATAGCCAGAACCTGGAAACAACCTAGGTGCCCCTCAATAGAAGAATGGATAAAGGAGGTATGGCACATATACACATTAGAGTTATACTCAGCGGTAAAAAAACAATGACATATTGAATTTTGCCTGCAAATGGACAGAAATAGAAAACACTTTACAGAGTGAGATAACCCAGACCCAAAAAGATGAATATGGTATGTACTCACTCTTTAGTGGATTCTAGCCATAAACAAAGGACACTGAGTCTATAATTCATGATCCTAGAGAAGCTAAGTAAGAAGGTGAACCCAAAGAAAAACATATATTTATCCTCCTGGATATTGGAAGTAGACAAGATCGCCGGGCAAAAGTTGGGAGCACAGGAGTGGGGGTAGGGTAGGAGGAAGGGGAGATGGGGAGAGAGAAGGGAGAAGGGGAGGACTGGAGAGAGTTTGGGGGAATGGGATGGTTGAGATGGAGGAAGGGTGGATATGGGAGCAGGGAAGTAGATAGATTAACTGAGGGAACCATTTTAGGGTTGGCAAGAGACTTGGCTCTAGAGGGGTTCCCAGGTGTCCAAGGGAATTTCCCCAGCTAGGTCCTTGGGCAGCAGACGAGAGGGTACCTGAACTGGCCTTATCCCATAGCCACACTGATGAATATCTTGCATATCACCATAGAACCTTCATTTGGCGATGGATGGAGACAGAAACAGAGACCCACATTGGAGCACTGAACTTAGCTCCCAAGGCCCAGATGAAGAGCAGAAGGAGGGAGAACATGAGCAAGGAAGTCAGGACCGCAAGGGGTGCGTCCACCCCTGGAGACAGTGGAACTGATCTAATGGGAGCTCACCAAGGCCAGCTGGACTGGGACTGAACGAGCATGTGATCAAACCGGACTCTCTGAATGTGGCTGACAATGAGGGCTGACTGAGAAGACAATGATAATGACACCGGGTTTTGATTCTACTGCATATACTGGCTTTTTAGGAACCTAGTCTGGATGTACACCTTCCTAGACCTGGATGGAGAGGGGAGGACCTTGGACTTCCCACAGGTCAGAAAACCCTGACTTCTCTTAGGACTGGAGAGGGAGGGGGAAGGGGAATGAAAGGGTGGGAGGAGGTGGAAATTTTTAATAAATAAATAAAAAAGGAAAAAAAAAAGAGCAGAAGAAGGGAGTGGATGAGCAAGGAAGTCAGGGCCGCTAGGGGTTGGTCCACCCGCTGAGATAATGTGCCTGATCTAATGGGAGCTCACCAAATCCAGCTGGACTAGGACTGAACAAGCATGTGATCAAACTGGACTCTCTGAATGTGGCTGACAATGGGGGCTGACTGAGAACTCATTGATAACGGCACTGGGACTTGTTCCTACTATGTGTACTAGCTTTTTGGGATCCTAGTCTGTTTGGATACACACTTTCCTAGGCCTGGATGGAGGGGGGAGGGTCTTAGACTTCCCATAGGGCAGGGTATCCTGCTGTCTCTTAAGACTGGAGGGGGAGGGAGGAGGATGAGTGGGGGAGCAGGAAGGGGATGGGAGGAGGTGGGGAAGAGGAAATTTTTGAATGGAAAAATCATTAAAAAAATAACCACAGTAAAAGAAAATATCACTTGTTTTAGATACAGACCATTTTGAAGCCTTTCCTAAGTAATTTTAAAGAAGGAGACTGAAATTAAAATGTAAAAGAATTAGAATCTTCCAATATCCAGGAGGATCACCAAGGCCAGTTGGACTGGAACTGATGGAGCATGTGATCAAACCGGACTCTCTGAATGTGGCTGATGGTGGAGGCTGATGGAGAAGCCAAGGACAATGGCACTGGGTTTTGATTCTACTGCATGTACTGGCTTTGTGGGAGCCTAGTCTGTTTGGATGCTCACCTTCCTGGACCTGGGAGGAGCAGGGAGGACCTTGGACTTCCCACAGGGTAGGGAACCCTGACTGCTCCTTGAACTGGAGAGGGAGGGGGAGGGAGGGAGGGAAGTGGGAGGAGGTGGAAATTTTCAATAAAAAAAGTAATAAATAATAATAAAAGAATTAGGATCTTAAGATAAGGAGAGAAGAATATCTAGACACCAGAAAAAATTATTAATGTATCTAAAAAAAACCCAAGGAGACTGCTAAAAAAAATGATACGTGGTACAAAAACTGGCAAAGAGGTTTAATCAGGAATTTATATTGTGGATTCAAAAAAACAGCTTTAAGAACCTGTATTTGTGAACTTATATGACTAAAGTAAGGAGAAAGCATTGCATTCCAAGGGACAGAGGCATAAAAAAAAAACACTAAACTCATTCTTACACACATGCATACAACACACATACACACGCACACGCGCACGCACACACACACACACAGAGAAAGACAGAGAGACAGAGAGGGGGAGGGGAAGAGAAAGGAAGGGAGAGAAGGAAGGAGGGAAGAAGGAAGGAAAGATGAGATAGGAGGTAACGGATAGAGAGGTGAGACAGATTCAACACAAAACTGAAATAAGAGATTCAATGTTACTGAGTAGGGTCTCTCTCAAGATAATACCACAGTCAAAGGTTAAGTGACATCTTTCCACTGAAATACATTAATAAAAGCTCTATCCAGTGCTAGACATAAGAACAGAGATGAAAATAATCCTTTACATATTATTAAAAGTAGAAACACATAGACTATTAAAATATGAACCTCCTAGGATGATCAATTGTAACAGGTATATATGCTCTGCCACATTACTTCTACCCAAAAGTATACCCTTAAATACAGAGATCTAGATCTCTTCAATGGGATCTTATATGCTACAAGTCCCATTCTGCCCCCAAAACTCCTAGCCCTCGACCTCAGAGGGAATCTGAAAAACAGGCTGCAAGGACACACAGATGTCCAAGAAGTGAGTGCCAACCCACCCGGCAAGGTACCCCATGCTCTAGGCCCTCAAAACCAGGGACAAAACCTGGGCACCTACCCCACGTGCATCAGCTTTTCGAGCCAGGCAGCAGGCAAGGTTCCTGCAGGTAGGCTGCTCCAGTACCCCCATCCCATCGATTACACCCTGTAAGCTACAAGTCCCACTCTGCCCCCAACCCTCCTGCCCCACCCCCCCCCGCAACCTCAGAAGAACTCTGAAACACAGGCTGCAAATATACTGAGAGGACCATGAAGTGAGTTACCACCTACCCAGCAGGGTACCCCACTCTCTAGGCCCTCTATACCAAGGGAAAACCCTGGGCCTCTTCTCTCTCATGCCTCAGCTGCTCTAGCAAGCCAGCAGGATCTTCCTGCAGATAGGCTGATCAAACACAACCATCCCATCAATTGGACCATGTAAGCTAAAGGCCCATTCTGATCCTAGCCCTCCTAGTCCCTGAGACCTCAGAGAACTCTGAAATGCAGGCTGTAACTACATCCACATGCCCAAGAGGTAGGCTCCGCCAAAATCCTCACCCCATCAATCAGACCCATTAAGCTAAAGTCCCACTCTGCCTCCAAGGACTCCAAAAAGAACAGTCAAACTGGTGAAGCAAAAAGTTCAAGTCTTGAAGACTGAAAGACAGGAAATAAAGAAAACACGAAACGAGGGAATTCTGGAGATGGAAAATCTGGGTAAACAAAAGGGAAATACAGAGGCAAGCATAACCAACAGGATACAAGAGATGGAAAAGGGGATCTCAGATGTTGAAGATACTATAGAGGAAATAGTTTCATTGGTCAAAGGAAACATTAAATCCAAGAAATTCTTAGCGTAAAACATACAGGAAATCTGACACACCATGAAAAGACCAAACCTAAGAAAAATAGGGTTAGAAGTAGCAGAGGAAATCCAGATCAAAGACACAAAAAAATATATTCAACAAAATTATAGAAGATAACTTTCACAACCTAAAGAAGGAAATCCCTATGAAGATACAAGAAGTTTACAGAACACCAAATAGACTAGACCAAATTTTAAAAAAATCCCCTCGCCATATACTAATCAAAACACAAAACGAAAGAAGGGTCCATCCTTCTGCTATATACAAGAAACACACCTCAACCTCAGAGACAGACATTACCTTAGAGTAATAATGTCTTGGGAATAGATTTTTCAATCAGATGAATTTAAGAAACAAGCAGATGTAACTATCCTAACACTAAAAAATTGACTTCAAACAAAAATCAATCAGAAGTGATGGAGAAGGACACTTTATATCACAATATATATCACATCACAGAAACAATCCATCAAGATGAAATCTCAATCCTGAACATCTAAGCCACAAACACAAGAGCACTACATATGTAAAAGAAATGTTGCCAAAGATTAAATCGCAAATCACACCCCATACACTAAGAGTAGGAGACTTCAATGCCCTACTCTCCACAAAAGAAAGGTCACTTAGACAGAAAATGAACAGAGAAATAAGAGAACTGAGAGCAGGGATACAAGGAACATACTTAACATAATAAAGGCAATATACAGCAAGCCAACCGCCAACATCAAACTAAATGGAGAGAAACTCCCAGTGATCCCACTGAAATCAGGAACAAAATAAGGTTGTCCACTCCCTCCGTATTTATTCAATATACTTCTAGAGGTACTAGTTAGAATATTAAGACAACAAAAGAGATCAAGGGGATACAAATGGAAAAGAAGTCAAACTCTCACTATTTGCTATGATATGATAGTTTACATAAGCAACCACAAAAATTCTACCAAGGAACTTCTACAACTCATAAACACTTTCAGTAATGTAGCAGGATACAAGATTAACTCAAAAAAGTCAGTAGCCCTCATGTACACAGATGATAAATGGGCTATAAAAGAAATCAGAGAAACATCACCCTACCCAACAGCCACAAATAGCATAAAATATCTCAGAGTAACTCCAACCAAACAAATGGAAGACTTTTATGACAGGAACTTTAAACCTTTAAAGAAAGAAATTGAAGAAGACATCAGAAAGTGGAAAGATCTCCCATGCTCTTGGGTAGGTGGGATTAACATAGTAAAATTGGCAACCTTACCAAAAGCAATCTACAGATTCAATGCAATGCCCAGCCAAATCCCACCAAAATTCTTCACAGACCTCAAAAGAATGGTACTCAACTTTATATAGAAAAGCAAAAAGCCCCAAGATTGCCAAAACAATCATGTACAATAAAAGAAATTCTGCAGGCATCACAATTCCTGAATTCAAATTCTACTACAGAGCTACAGTACTGAAAATATTCTGGAATTAACATGAAAACAGACAGGAGGATGAATGGAACAGAATCGAAAACCTGGATATTAATCCACACAACTTTGAACACCTTGTTTTTGACAAAGAAGTAAAATATACCAAATGGGAAAAAAAGCATATTTAATAAATGGTACTGGCATAACTGGATATCAACATGTAGAAGAATGAAAATAGACCCATATCTATCACCATGAACAAAACTCAAGTCCAAATGGATCAAAGACCTCAACATAAGGTCAACCACACTGAACCTTATGGAAGAGAATGTGAGAAGTATAGTTGAATGCCCTGGCACAGGAGACAACTTCCTAAATATAACCCCAGCAGCAAAGACACTGAGAGAAACAATTGATAAATAGGACCTCCTGAAACTGAAAAGCTTCTGTAAAGGACATGGTCAACAAGAAAAAAAAAGACAGTCTAGAGAATCGGAAAAAATCTTCACCAACCCCACATCAGACAGAGGACTGATCTCCAAAATATATAAAAAACTCAAAAAAAATCTCATCAAAAGAACAAATATTCCAATAAAAAACTGAATACAGACCTAAAATGAGAAATCTTAACAGAGGAATCTAAAATGGCTGAAAGACACTTAAGGAAATGTTCAACATCCTTAGTCATCAGAAAAATGAAAATCAAAACAACTCTGAGATTTCATCTTATACCTGTAAAAATGGCCAAGATCAAAAACATTGATGAAAACTTATGATGGGGGAATTCTGGGGTAAAGAGAACACTCCCGCGCTGCTGTTGTGAACGCAAGCTGGTACAACCCATTTGGAGGTCAGTGAGGCAATTTCTCATGAATTAGGAAACAACCTTACTCAAGACCCAGTAATGCCACTTTTGGGTATATGTCCAAAGGATACTCAATTGTGCCACAAGGACAGGTTCTCAACTATGTTCATAGCAGCATTGTTTGTCATAGCCACAACCAGGAAACAACCTAAATGCCCTTCGACCAAATAATGGATAAGGAATATGTGATACATTTACACAATGGAGTACTACACAGAAGAAAAAAATAATATCATCTTAAAATTTGCAGGCAAATGGATGGAGCTAAAAAACATCATTTTGAGTGAGGTAACCCAGACAGAGAAAGTCAATTATCACATGTATTCACTCATAAGTGGCCTTTAGACATACAGCAAAGAAAACCAGCCCACAAATCACAATCCCAGAGAACCTAGACAACAGTGAGGACCTAAGAGAGACAAACATGGATCTAATCTACATGGGAAGTAGAAAAAGACAGGATCTCCTGAGTAAATTGGGAGCATGGAGATCATGGCAGAGGGTTGAAGGGGAGGGCAGAGACAAGGATGGGAGCAGAGAAAAATGTAGAGCTCAATAAAAATAAATAAAAAAGAAAGAAAAAAGAAAACAAAAGGAAAGAGGAAAAGGAGCTGCAAAGGGACTGGAAGGGGAGAAGGGAGTTGGAAATGGAGACATGAAACAGAAAGAGGAAAGCTGTAGGATGGGGAAGAAGCTTGGGAAAGCAGAGAACTCAGACATTGGAAGAGGAACTAGAGAACAGGGGTTGGGGAGAGAGACAGCAATAGGATCAGGGGAAAGGGTACTAAACAGGATATGGGATAAAGGGTTGGAAAAGACAATGTGCTGGGGAAAGACACATTAACACAAAATATGTTAGGAAAGATAGAAAGGGCTGGGGAGAAAAAGAAAGATTAAAGCATTGGAAAGGAGAAAGAGTTTAGAAAGGGAATGGTATACAAAAGGACTGGAGAACTGGTGCCAAGAAAAAGAAAGGGAAAAGAGAAGAGGTGGGACATGAATAGAAAGAAGCAAGGTAATGGGAACAGGGAAAGAAACCTGGAAAGTTAAAATTATTTATGGATTTGGAAGAAGGGCTGAGATAGCGAAATTGGGAAGGGTAAAGGTATGACAATAGAGTTTAGGGTGGGAAAATGAAGGGAAAGGACAGAAGGAAGAGGGGAGGGAATGGAGGTTAAGGTGGGAAAGAAAAAGGAAAGAACAGAAGGAACAAGATACAGGGCTTCAAAGATGAGCAAGATGAAAGACTTAGAAACAGGTATTGTTAAGTGGAAAATCAGAAAAGCAATGGGTAAGCTGGAAAGGGCTGGAGGTATTGGAAAGATGGGTACACTAATGTGAAGACAGGTAAAGGAGCTGAATAATTCCATAGTCAGAAATAGGACAGGAAGGTGGGAGACGGAAAAAGAGAAGGGAGAGTCTTGGAAAGCCTGAAAAAGGGAAGGGAGAAAAATGGAAAGGTACTGGTAAGGAGAAGGGAGGTTGGAAAGACACAATAGAGGTGGTCAGGGGAGAGCAGGGGAGGAGGGCACACAGGAAGAGGAGATAGTAAGAGAGAGGGGCTTGGGCAGGGAGAAAGCAAACTGGGGGCAGATAAACTGGGAGGGGGAAATTTATAATAATAGTAATAATAATAATAATAATAATAATAATAATAATAATAATAATAAACTGGGAGGGGGAGGCAATAATGACAGAACAGGACAGAGGAAGCCCTGGGAAGGAGACACAGTAACTGGAATTAGGGATAGTGCAGGGAGGGGGGAGGGGTTAAGGACATGTTAAAGGTATTGGAAAGTGAGGAAAGAGAAAAGGAGGATGGATAGGGAGAACAAGGAAAAGAAACCGCCCCTGAGACATCCCAACGATCAGCTATAACATTTAAACACTACTAAGAACAGAAAGAACGGCTATAAACAACTCAAACATGTACTAAAAATGGACTTGGGAAAGCACACCACTGAGTCCGATCCCTTGTGTTAATGGGAAGGTTCCAGAAAGCCCTCAACAGGAAACGTTAAAGTAAGACTCTGTAGCGGAAGACCAGCCAATCACCTTGCTTGAAGGGCGGGATCCCCTAAGTTTATTTTTTACTAATAAATATTGCGGGTGTGCTTCCCGCCTTCCCTTCTGCTTTCCTGTTCTCCGCGGGAACCTCGGTTCTGTAAGTCCTTATTAAAGCTGAAATTCTATAATAATTTCTGTCTGCCGTTCATTTACACTTAACATTTTGGCGCTCTACCATGGGGCTCTTTGCCTCTGCCCCTGCACGGCCTGGGGCCCAGGCTTAAATTACATGCCTGAAGGAGCCCAACCCCACTGCCTGAGTTTTCCCGGCTTCAAAAGAAAAAAGGGGGGGGGGGGAGATTAACTGGTTTGATGGGATGATTGGTATTTGTGAATTACTGTGTTCAGAAAATTGTATTGGTACTGTTTCTTGTATATTGATATATTGAATATTGAATGTGAGTGATCCTACCTCTATTTTTGTATAAGAGGATGCTTATAACTTTGTCTATATTGTATTGACACATTTACCATATTACAATGTACATTTGTACCTCTGATAGTATTTATATAATAACATTGTTTACATTTGATATGTAATGACATTGTTTATAGTTGGAGATCATATATTGCACAGTTGTTTATTCTCTTAGTCTTCAAGTTAGATAGGTATTGAGAATTATATGTTTGTCATATTTATTTTTAGGATAATCAGGTTTTTTAGATACATGGAGATTATATTTAGTATAGATAGTATAATCTTCAACCTCTTCAAAGAGCTGTAAAAAATGGCCTTTAATCTAACCTAGAATTCCATGCCAACGAGACACAAACACTCCTGGCATCACCGCTCTACTCCCGAGAGAACGTTGAGCACCAAAGACACTCCATTGGGAGCTTGTCTTCTTGGCTGAACTGGCCTTTGGGTTAAGAAAAGCCCATACCTCAACTACTAACAAAGATACAAAATATCCATAAATGGATAAAACAGTATTGTCTTATCTTGCCAAGACAGGGTAGGATAGTTCCAAAAGGTTTCTTGCTAACATCTGAAACAACATTCTTTCATTTCTTCAAAGACACCATGACTGAAAGGAGGAATGGCTATGACCTGGTGCAGGTGACTCAGGCCTGTGCTCCAGCCAGCTGTCTGAGGGTCTGAGGAGAGCACATGACAACTGACTACTTCCAAAGCCACCTAGTGATAGAACAGTCACAGAGCTGACCTAGGCCACTGCCGAGAACATATTTTGAACTTAAAGTCAAAAGATGGGTAAGAATTGGAATTTACTCATGGAGATGTTCTGAATACCCTGGACAAGGTTGGAGGTTGTAAAGAGCTAGGCTTGTCTGGGTCTTTCCCTGAGGCCCCATGTATGAAAAAATAACTTAGTTTCTTGTCTAATCCAGGTATAGACTATACAGGTAAGAGTCATTTTACGTGCTCCCATAATTACTATATATATGTGTGTGTGTGTGTGTGTGTGTGTGTGTGTGTGTGCGTGTGAGTTTTTAAGCATATATACATGCACATATATATTAATTTTAATGATTTAGTGTTCTTGTCCTCTGAAACATCACAAAGATAAACTAATTTGAGATATTAAGCTGGTTCCTTTTCTTCAGTCCCTTCTTTCCCTGTTGTGTAGAATTTGAATTTTTCTCCTGTTTGTTTTGCATTACACTAAAGATATTTATGAGGGTATAAGATTAAAGGCAAATCATATGGATACAATGGGTCTAAGCAATGTTGTGTCTACATAGACAGCTCAAACCCATCAATATGAAGCACATTTGAAACTGTTAGGAAATATTTTGTCTTAAAACTCCCAACTATATGTTCTCATATCTTTAAATTTATTGAAACATTTTCAAGTAAACAAAGGCTGACTACTTGATTGAAAGTAGGGCTCTTTCTAAGTGCTTTAGGAATACACCCCAAGATCTAGAATACAAAAGCAACAGAAGCACCAGAGAGAAGAGAAAGAGCTCCTTAAAATAGTGCTGCCCTAGGTAATTATACTACCAACACTTCTACCTCTTCCTTCAGACAGTCCCTCAGCCTGGCTTCTCTTAGTTTTCTCTATACTATGGCCATACTTACTCCTCCTGTAATTGCACGTGCTCGTCCTTCTCCTCCTGTAGTCTGAGGTCTATACTGAAGAAGCATTCGTCCTATAATGACAGGTTGTATTCGATAGAAAGCTTCCTGAGAGAGAGATGACCAGAGGATGAAAAGTTAGAGAAGACAGTGAAGTTTTGGATACAGTGTGCTTACAAAAGTTGACTGTTGGTACAAGAGATAGCGCCCCTGTTGAGGACTGAATCCATTAACACAGAGTTCTGCAAAATCCCTCATGGTTGCATGGTCTCCTTTAATCCTTAAACTCTGGCTTTCATGGGAATATAATTTCTTTCACTATAATAATTAGGATATGGGCCTGTATTTTCAGAGGAAAACTCCTAGTTCCATGGTATATTCATTACAAACCCAGCTAATCGTAAGACCTGGGGAAGAGAGACTTAAAAGTTTCAAGAGAAAAGCATACAAAAACCCTGACAAACACCACTCACCTACCAAGAATTCAAAGGCTGATGCACAGAAGACAGAAAAACAGAAGCAGCAACTGGGGTGGTTACTGAGGAAAAAGTAAAGATGTTTGCATAACAAGGCATCAGAATAGAGGTGGGTGAGCAGGTATCACAATCTTAATTCTTTACAGCATCACTTGCATGGCCAAACGGGCTTAGGAAATGAGAAAAGACTAAAACAAATGAGCCAACTGCCGTATCAAATTCACAAAACACAGACAGAACAAATGCAGAAAGAGTAGAACAACAACTCAGAGAAAGTGTGACTGTCAAAGCAATGAAAACACGGGAAGACATGGTTATTGTGGACAACTGATGGCAGGAAAATAGGGGTAAATGAGCCTGAGCAGATGAGCTCTCCACGTAGTAGATGTGTACGGACCACATGACGGATCTGCTAACCTGTACAATTCAGAACTTTCAATAACCAACAGGACTGAGTCACACATCTGTACATTATATCACAAAGGCTATCTATAACACACCCAGTGCTGTATCTTGTTCACAGAACCTGATATCCTGACTGCACATCTTCACCCAGTGCTTCCCCCTCTGCAGCAGGACTAGTAAGGATAAAAGGAACATATCTAAATATAATAAAGCCAATATACAGCAAGCCAACAGCCAACATGAAACTAAATGGAGAGAAAATCAAAGCATTAAGAAAACAGAAGGAGATCAAGGGAATACAGATCAGAAGGAAGTCAAACTCTCACAATTTGTTGATGATAGGATAGTGTACATAACCGAACACAAAATTCTACCAAGGAACTTCTACAAATCATAAACACTTTTAGTAATGTAGCAGGATAAAAGATTAACTCAAAAAATTCAATAGCCCCCTATATATAGGTAATAAATGGGCTGAAAAAGGAATCAGAAAAACATCACCCTTCACAATAGCCACAAAAAGCATAAAATATATAGGATTAAATATAACCAACAAAGTGGAAGACTTGTATGACAAGAACTTTAAATCTTTGAAAAGAGTAATTAAAGAAGACACCAGAAAATGCAAAGATCTCCAATGCTCTTGTATAGGTAGAATTAACATAGTAAAAATGGCAATCTTACCAAAAGAAAGCTACAGATTCAATGCAATGCCCAGCAAAATCCCAGCAAAAGTCTACACAGATCTCAAAAGAATAATACTTAACTTCATATAGAAAAGCAAAAAACCAAGGATAGCCAAAACAATCCTGTGCAATAAAAGAACTTCTGGAGACTTCACAATCGCTGATTTTAAACTCTGCCACAGAGGTACTGTACTAAAACTGCCTGGTGTTGGCCTAAAAACAGATAGGAGGACCAATGGAAAAAAATCGAAGACAAAGATATTAGGCATAAATAAAGAACACTTGATTTTTGACAAAGAAAAAAAATTTAACAAATGGTGCTGACATAACTGGATATCAACATGTAGAAGAATGAAAATAGATCCATAACGATCACCATGCATAAAACTAAAGTCCAAAGGGATCAAAGTCCTCAATATAAACCCAAAAACACTGAAATTTATGAAAAACAAAGTGGAAAGTACACTTGAATGCATTGGCACAAGAAACCACTTCCTAAATATAACCCCAGTAGCATAGAAACTGAGAGAAACATTAATAAATGAGACCTCTCAAAATTAAAAAGCTTCTATAAAGCAAAGGACATGGTCAACAAGACAAAACGGCAGCCTTCAGGATGGGAAGAGATCTTTACCAACCCCATATCAGACAGAGGTCTGATCTCCAAAATATACAAAGAAATAAAGAAATTGAGCATCAAAACAGAAATACTGGGTGTACAAACCTAAACATAGAACTCTCAACAGAGGAATCTAAAATGCCAGAAATGAACTCTGAAATGCTCAACATCCTTAGTCATCAGAGAAAGGGAACTCAAAACAACTCTGAGATTCCATCTGACACCTGTAAAATTGGTCAAGGTCAAAAACACTGATGAAAACTTATGCTGGAGAGGATGTGGGGTAAAGGGAACACTCCTGCATTGCTAGTGGGAATGCAAGCTGGTACAGCCCCTTTTGATATCAGTATGGCAATGTCTCAGAAAATTAAAAAACAAGCTTCCTCAAGACCCAGCAATACCACTCATGGGTATATAACCAAAGGATGCTCAATCGTGACACAAGGACATGTGCTCAGCTATGTTCACAGCAGCTTTGTTTGTCATAGCCAGAACCTGGAAACAACCTAAATGCCCCTTGACTAAAGAATGGATAAGGAAAATGTGGTACATTTACACAATGGAGTACTACACAGCAGAAACAAAACAATGGTATCTTGAAATCTGCAGGCAAATGGATGGAGCTAGAAAACATCATACGGAGAGAAGTAACCCTGACCCAGAAAGACAATTATCATACATACTCACTCATAAGTGGATTTTAAACATAAATCAAGGAAAATCAGCCTACAAATCACAGTCCCAGAAAACCTAGACAACAATGAAGACCCTAAGAGAGACAGATATACATGGATCCAAGCTAAATGAGAAATAGAAAAAGACCAACTCGCCTGAGTAAATTGGGAGCATGGTGACCATAGCAGAGGGTTGAAGCAAAAGGGAGAGGCGGGGGGGAGGGGGGCAAAGAAAAATGTAGAGCTCAATTAAATCAATAAAAAAAAACAGAAAGAAGTAAGTGAGGGAATGTGTGAAATATGATAGAGGGGGGAAAAGTGAAGGGAAAGGGGTCAGAAGAGAAGAGGCACAAATGGAAGAAAAGCAGTAGAAAAGGAGAAATAGGTGGAAGAGTAAGATAAAGGGGGAGAAATAAAGAATTGTGAAGGAAGAAATGGGAGTGGCTTTTTAAAAAGGAAATCTAGCCAGGATAACCAGCAGTGAGCTTGAAACTGAGGCCTCCTGAAGCAGAAATAGGAGGAACTCTGTTAGTTTGGGAGCATCCTAGTCTGCATAAGAAGGTCCACAAAATCCAGGAGCACATGGACAGGCCTATCTGTAAAAGCAAATAAAAGTAATAAAATGATGATGATGATGATGACGATGATAACATTAGTAATAATCACAAAAAATTATAATAGAAAACTAACTTTGGCTGGAAAGGCAAGAAAGGAAAAAGGAATGAAAAGAAGGAAGGAAGACAAATTCAAAGAAAGAATGAAAGAAACAAAGAAGGAAAGAAAGAAAGGAAGGAAGGAAGAAAAAGAAACGAAAAATTAGAGTGGAAAAAATGTGAGGAAGGTTTTCCTGCCTTGAAATGGAAAAACAGTTTAGAATTTTTTTAATTGGAGGAGAGAGATAGAGGGAAAATGTGGAAGGATGAAAAAGAAGAAGACACAAATTGAAATGTGCTCAAAATAGAGCAAAGCAGGGGGACATGGGGAAAGAGATATAATGATTTAAGGACAAAGAAGAATGGGCAGATGCTACAGGGAAGGAATCACGGAAGGAGAAGGACTTAGAAGAAGAGGCAAAAGGGGAGGAGACACAGGTCAAATCAGATGCAGGAGAAGGAAATAAGCAACATCTAATAAAGGATGGGAAGAGGTGCGGAAGAAGAAGGGAAGGGAAGACAATGTGGACAAGCAAATGTTGAGGAAGAAAATGAGAAACACAGGATATAAATAATCAGGAGAAAACTTCAACCACTGCTGGCCAGTGCATCCAGCTCAATGGAAGCAGACATCAGGAGGAAAAAAGGAAATTCGTGAGTTCTGGACAGACAGGACCAATGAACAAATGAAGCACTGAGCAAAGAAATGAATAAAGGACACACTATGGATATCACTGGGATGGGGGGATCAGAAAGCATATAAAGTAGTGAAAATGACTTAAACTGATGATATACACATTTGGACACTGTCAAACAATCAGATATGCAAAAAATGACAGGCAAAAAGCTCTCCTAAAGGCAAACCTTAATATCCTGACAGCATTAAGAGTTGACAACACTACAAACCAAAAGAATCTTTTACATGTCCTATTCTTGAAAGAAAAAAAAAAACGGAACCTCACATTAAGTTCAATAAGTTTTAACCCTATGCAATACAAGAGGCAGTCACATGTAAACACAGCTCTCAGAAACAGTAACATACATAGTCTATGCTCAGGGGCCAATCCCAAAGCAGCAGTAGGTAAATAACAAAACACTATGAGTTATCACAAATATTCACAAAAGGGGTTTTATAATCTAAGTAGATATAGATTCTCAGAATGATATCTTTTTAAACCTGTTTTTCAACGTGCATGAATTACAGATAGGAGACCAAATAAAGATGATACTATACAGCCCGGTTACCATCATCTAAACGTGTGAGAATACTAATATCTGAAAGAGCATTCTTTCCTTTCTTCAAAGACACTGTTGTTGAAAGGAGAAATGGCTATGACCTTGTGCAGGCCTGTGCTCCAACCAGTGATTTGAGGATTTAAGGAGAACGCATGACAACTGACTACTTCCAAACTCACCCACCTAGTGACAGAACAGCCACAGAGCTGACCTAGGCCACTGCTGAGAACATATTTCAACTTAAAACCCAAAATATGGGAAAGAATTGGTATTTGGCTCGTGGAAACATCCTGAATACCCTGGACTAGGTTGGAGGCTGTTAAGAGCTAGGCCTGTCTGGGGCTTTCTGTGAGGCCCAAATGTATGGAAAAATAACTTAGTTTCTTATCCAAATTCAGGTACGTAGTATACAGATAAGAGTCCTTTAGGTGATTTCATAATGGCATATATATATATATATATATATATATATATATACACACACACACACACACACATATATACATATATGTGTGTTTGTGTGTGTGGGTTTTAAAGTATACATACACACATATAATTTTTAATTTTAATGATTCAGTGTTCTTATCCTCTGAGGCATCACAAAGAAAAAAAGATTCAAGATCTTAAGCTGCTTCCTTTTCTTAAGTTCCTTCTCTCCCTCATGTTTAGAACTTTTATTTTTTACCATCATAACCCTGTTTGTTTTGGATTAGACTGACACATTTATGAGGGTATCAGATTAGAGTCAAATCATATGGATACTAGGGGTCTAAGCAATCTTATGTGTACATCAACAGCTCAAACCCATCAATATGAAACACATTTGACCATATTAGAATATATTTTGTCTTGAAATTCTCAACTATAGATTTTTATAAAGTAAAGACTCTTTTTTTTTTTGGTTTTTTGAGACAGGGTTTCTCTGTGGTTTTGGAGCCTGTCCTGGAACTAGCTCTCGTAGACCAGGTCGGCCTTGAACTCACAGAGATCCACCTGCCTCTGCCTCCTGGGATTAAAGGCGTGCACCACCACCGCCCTGCAAAAGTAAAGACTCTTTCTCAGTCCTTTAGCAATATACCCCAGGAACTAGAATACAAAAGCAACAGAAGCACCTGAGGGAAGAGAAAGAGCTCTTTAGAATCCTGCTGTCCTCACTGATGAATATCTTGCATATCACCATAGATCCTTCATCTCCCAAGAGAGACAGAGACCCACATTGGAGCAGTGGACTGAGTCCAAAAGCCCAGATGAAGAGCAGAAGGAGGGAGAACATGAGCAAAGAAGTCAAGACAGCAAGGAGTGCGTCCACCAACTGAGAAGGTGGGACTGATCTAATGGGAGCTCACCAAGGACGGCTGGACTGGGTCTGAACAAGCATGTGACCAAACCGGACTCTCTGAATGTGGCTGAAAATGAGGGTGGACTGAGAAGCAAATGATAATGACATTGGATTTTGATTCTACTGCATCTACTGGATCTTTGGGAGCCTAGTCTGTTTGGATGAACACCTTCCTAGACCTGGATGGAGGGTGGTCTTTAACTTCCCACAGGGCAGTGCACCCTGACTTCTCTTAGGACTGGAGAGTGAGGGGGAAGGCGAGTGAGTGGAGTGCAAGTGATAAGGGAGGATGGAGGAGGTGGAAATGTTAAATAAATGAATTAAAACAAATCCTGCTGTCTTATGTCATTACTCCCAACCCTTCTGCCTCTTCCTTCAGGCAGTCCCTCAGCCTGGCTTCTCTTAGTTTTCTCTCTTTTTTTTTTTTTCTGATTGAATTACTGCTTGGCCTATTAGCTCTAACTTCTTATTTGGTTAGCTCTTACATCTTTTTTTACTGATGTTATTGAGCTATACATTTTTCTCTGCTCCCCTCCCTATCTCTCCTCTCCCCTTCAACCCTCTCCCATGGTCCCCATGTACCCAATTTACTCAGGTAGCTTTTACATCTTAAATTTACCCATTTCTATTAGTCTGTGTTTTGCCATGTGGCTGTGGCTTATTGGCAAGGCCCCAGCACATCTTTCTCTAGTGGTGGCTTTTCACTGACTGTGCCTACTCTCTCCCAGCATTCAGTTTAGTTGTCCTATCTAGATCTATTCTGCCCTATCACAGGCCAAAGCAGCTTCTTTATTCATTAAGCAATAAAAACAACACATATATAGAAGGATTTCCCACACCACGTCTGAATAGTGAATCAGACTCCTTGAAGAGTCCACATGGGCACCATTGGGTCCAGTCCTTTGAGTTCATCCTTGTAACCTAGAGGTCAGAACCAAGAGATCTCTGTAGACAAAAGTTTCTGTCCCCTTCGTCCTACAACTTTTCAGTCCCAAAGAAACATACAGAGGCTTGTATTAATTATAAACTGTTTGACCTGTTAGGTCAGGATCACCATTAACTAGTTCTTCCAACTTAAATTGTATGTTATGGCCATACTTACTCCTCCTGAACTTGCAAATACTCCTATTCCTCCTGAACTTGCATATATTCCTCCTCCTCCTGTAGTCTGGGGTCCATATTGAAGAATCAGTTGTCCTATAATGGCAGGTTGAAATATGATGACAGGTTCCTGAGAGAGACAGGACCAGGGGATGAGAAGTTAGAGAAGATAGTAAAGTTGGGGAGAGAGTGTGCTTACACAAGTTGACTGCTCGTACAAGCAGGTTTATGAGCAAATTCTACATCCTATACAGTTTTCCTGAAAGGAAAAATGTGAGTTTCAGCAAAAATTTCTATTACAAGAGGATGAAGTTAGCAGTAAGTCAATCAACTAAAAATGCACAAAGGTAACACAGAGCATTGCAAATGAGACCCAAGCTAAGTGCAGAGGCCATAGGAATGATAAGCATGGCCTCTCACAATAGGAAGACCTGGGTTCTCAGGACCAAGAGATAGCACCCCTGTTAGGGCCTGACCTCAGGCCACTCCCGGCCTTCTCAAGAGTGTACCTAGTTTTAAACCTAGAATAAGTTTCTTCTCTGCACAGCTGTGTCTCAGAGAAAGCTGCTGACAAGTCAAGTGGAAGAACAGGGTCAGAAGAGTGAAAAAAAAAAGAAACACAAAGGAAATATTTATAAAGGTCCATTGGCCTGAAAACCTGGACCTCAGGAAGCACAGGAAGAAGAGGCCAACGTCAGAAGGAAAAGAGGGTTGGCTATCTCTCAAGCACTGAAAAATCGATGCATGTGGTGTATGAATATATGCAAACATCTATAGACACAATTTATACATAAATACATAAATATGTAGGTTTTCAGTGCCAAGAAAATACATAAAATGGCAGCTATAAATGGCCACACTCAAAAAACAGGTCCTTTTGAGTAGAATTTGGCACAGATCTGAAATAAAATGGTGCTGGATACACAAACTGAGACTTTGAAACACAAAGGCATCTCTCTTTTGAGTTGGGGTGGAATTTGACACAGTCCATGTCAGCCTGGTGTCCTGCATATATACCTCAGCAGGTATGTTCAATCAAAGGACCAAGCACGGTAATACGGCCATGGGACCCACTGACAAAATACAGGCTGTAGGCGCCTGATGTCCATGTCCCACACAGGGTAGGCATGTCCCTGATAGAGCACAGTGTTGGTGAAGCTCCCCAGGTCCCAGTACCTGGTGGACATATCTCCAGAACAAGACAGCAGCCCCGAGTTGTCTGCGAGGAGCCATGTGCTGTATAGTGGGTCACAGTGTCCCCGCAGTATCTTCATCTCTGAGCCTGTATTATCTTCCTCATTCTCCTCATCCTCCAAAGTGTCACAGGGGAAACACATATGAGATGTGACCACAAGGTGAAGATCTGATTTCAGTTTTTTGAATCGTAAGCTCCAGAGCTATATGCAGGAATTGTCAAATCCAGTAGCCAGAAGTTTGCTATCAGAAGAGATCTCAACTGCAGCTCTCAACTCCATTCCATATAAATTAAAGGAAGCCTTTCATGTGGGAATGTCAAAGGACCCTGTATCCAAGAAATACAGAATACTGGAGGAGGAAGATGGCTTCAGTCCAGCAGTGCTGTATCTTTTCACAGAGCCCAATATCCTGACTGTACACTTTCAACCACATTTTTCACCCTGCAGCACGACAGGTACTTGGGGTGTAATAATATTTTCTTTCAATGGACTGTCTTCTTAATTTAATATTTCTTTCAGCATTTGCAGGTATTCTTAATATGCATCAGTGGGGAGGATCATTCCCTCCATCTTCTACAGACAACAGAAGCCCAGAAGATGGCATTCACCACCATGATGGGGAGGACTACTAAAACAAAGGTTTTGTTCCCCCAAAAAAGAAGCAAACATCTATGTTCCTACAGCTGAGAAACAAAATCAGAAGACCTCAGAAGTATTGAGGAGACCTCATCTCATAGCCCAGAACGACTCATACACACATAGCAAACATCTATTTGTAAGGACATACAGAAAACAACAACAATATATAATACAGAGTGAGTTCCAAGCATGACTAAGAACAGCAAAAACAGCCTAACAAAACCTGATTGGGAAAAAGGTTTGCATGCATACCAGAGATGAGGGCAAAAACAGCATGAAAAAATATTTCTGGGCCATGCAGCCCACACCTACAATGGAACTTCTATGGAGGAGGCAGCAGGTGGACCATGAGCTCAGGACAGTCCAGCACAGGAGCCAGTTTCTAAGTTACATTCTCTTAGGAAAACAAAAATGGCCTTTTTAATCAAGTACTAGGGAGGCAGAGGCAAGGGGATACCTGTGAGTTCAAGGCCAGCCTGGACTACAAAGAAACTTCCACACTGAAAGGACTATTACACAGAGAAACCCTTTTCCATAAAAACAAATAAAAAAATAAAAAATAAACTTTTACACTACACAGTGTGGTAGACTCATGAAATCACAGCAATGTAGAATCACTGGTAAGAGTATAAACAACCTAAGTCCTCCAAGGACACAATAAGAAAATGTCACATGTTTTAGATACAGAGCATTTTGAAGCCTGGCCTAGGTAATTTTAAAAGACACAGATTCAAATTAAAAATGTAAAAAAAAAAAAAACAAAAACCCCAGAACCTTAACTAACAGAAGCATGCAAGAAATTGTAACTGTATACAAGAAAATAAAAACCTCCAGAGTAGAAAAATCATAAATGCATACAAAAGAAAAACCTCAAGGGGACATCTTCAAAAACATGGATGATACAAAACCTGCCAAAGAGGTTCAATCAGAAACTTATATTATGGATTCAAAGAATCTGCTTCAGGAAGCTGTCCTTAGGAATCTTTATGCCTCCTGTAAGTGGAAAGGCTTGCATTCCAACAGATGCAGACATATGAAGGAAGCACTAAACCTATTATCTCACGCATGCACACAAACCACACACACTCAGATGCATACAGAGAGAGAGAGAGAGAGAGAGAGAGAGAGAGAGAGAGAGAGAGTAAGAGGAGGGAGAAAAGGAGGGAGGATGGCACGAAGTAAGCTAAGGAGGGGAGAGACAGATTCAACCCAAAACTGAAACAAGAGATTCAACATGAATGAGGACGGTCTCTCAAGATAATACCACAGTCAAAGGCTATGTGACATGTTTACGCTGAAATACATTAATAGTAACACTGTTCAGTGCTGGACATAAAAACAGAGATGAAAATAATCCTTTACATATTATTAAAAGTGGAAACAGATCAACTATTACCACCTGATCCTACCAGGATCATGAGTTTGAACAGGTATATATCCTCAGCTATACTACGACTACATCAAGAGTATACCCTTAAAAATACAGAGATCTAGATGTCACCAATGGGACCTTGTAAGCTACAAGTCACCCTCTGCGCCAAGTCCTCCTGTCCCACGCGACCTCAGAGGAACTCTAAAAGATAGACTGCAACCACACAGAGATATCCCAGAGGTGAGTGCCAACCTACCCGGCAGGGTACCCCATTCTCTAAACCTACATACAAGGGTAAAACCCCAGGCACTTCCACTGCCTGTCACAGCTTCTCAAGCCAGCCAGCAGGCAAGCTACCTGCAGTTGGGCTGCTCCAACACCCCATCCCATCAATTAGACCCTGTAAGCTACAAGTCCCACTCTGCCCCCAAACCCTCCTGTCCCCAATTACCTCAGAGGAACTCTGAGACACAGGCTGCAAATACACAGAGAGGATCATTAGATGAGTTACCACCTATACAGTGGGATACCCCACTCTCTAGGCTCTCCAATACAGGGCAAAACCTCTGGCCCCTTCACCCACCTTCCTCAGGTCCCTAAGCCAGCCAGTACGGAATCTTCCTGCAGTTATGCTCTCTAAGAGAACCATCCCATCAACTAGACCCTGTAAGCTACAAGTTCCACTCTAACCCCAAGTCCTCCTATCTCCCAAGACCTCAGAGGAACTCTGAAACACGGGCTGTAATGTAACTACACAGATAGAAGTCAAAGAGCTGAGTGACCAGGCATCTAGTGGGGGAACCCAAAGTCTAGGCCCTCCAGACCAAGGTAAAACCCTGGGCTCCATCCCAACAACTGGACACTATAAGCTAACAAGTCCCAAACTGACTCCAAACATTCCACTCTGCCGCAACCTCAGAGGAACTGTGAAGCACAGGCTGCAAATACACAGAGGGGACAAAGCGAGGAACTCTGAAACACAGCGTGACTGTACAGAGTGGACAAAGAGAACAGAACAAGAGGCCTCAGTGGGGGATCAAAAAGCGTATAAAGCAGTGTTAATGACCTCAGCTGATGACATACACATTAGGACACTGTCAAGGATTCAGATATGTTAAAAAAAAAAAATCACTGACAAAAACCTCTCCTAAATGCAAACTTTAATAGCCTGACAGCATCAAGAGTTGACAAGAATACAGATCAACAAAATCTTTTACATATTCGATCCTGGCAGAAACTGAACCTCGCTTTAGATTAAGTTTTAACCCTATGCTATACAAGAAACAGTCACTCGTAAACACAGCTCTCAGAAACAGTCACATATGATTTCTATGGTCAGGTCCCTATATATAAAGCAGCAGCAGACAAAATGACAAAACTCTACGAGTTATCACAAATACTCACAAAAGGGTTTTTAAAATCTCAGTAGACATGCATTCTCGGGATGGATCTTTGTATGCCTGCTTTTGAAAATAAATAAATTATAGACAGGAGACCAAATAAAGACCATTCTGTACAGAGTTTAACATTACTTGAATGTGTTTAAAATCTAATTTTGAAATAGCATTCTTTTATTTTGTCAAAGACACCACTGCTAAAAAAGAAATGGATATAATATGGTGCAGGTGACTCAGGCCTGTGCTCCAGCCAGCTGTCTGAGAGTCTGAGGAGAGCACATGACAACTGACTACTTCCAAACCCACCTAGTGACAGAACAGTCATAGAGCTGACCCAGGTGACTGCCGAGAACATATTTCAAAGTTAAAACCCAAAATATAGGTAAAAATTAAAATTTACTGATGGAGTTGTTCTGAAGAACCTGAACTAGGTTTGAGGTTGTAAAGAGCTAGGCTTGTCTGGGGCTTTTCCTGAGGCCCCATGTATGAAGAAATAACTTAGTTTCTTGTCTAATTCCAGGTATACACTATACAGGTAAGAGTCATTTTACGTGCTCTCATAATTGCAATATATATACACACACATATATGTGTATATATATATATATATATGTTTATAAGCATATATATATATGCACATATATATTAATTTTAATGATTTAGTGTTCTTGTCCTCTAAAACATCACAAAGATAAACTAATTTGAGATATTAAGCTGCTTCCTTTTCTTCAGTCCCTTCTCTCCTTCTTGTGTAGAATTTAAATTTTTCCCCTGTTTGTTTTGCGTTACACTAAAGATATTTATGAGGGTATCAGATTAGAGGCAAATCATATGCATACAATGGGTCTAAGCAATGTTGTGTCCACACACACAGCTCAAACCCATCATAATGAAGCACATTTGAACCTGTTAGGAAATATTTTGACTTAAAACTCTCAACTATATGTTCTCATGTCTTTAAATTTATTGAAACATTTTCAGGTAACCAAAGGCAGACTTCTTGACTGAAAGTAAAGACTCTTTCTTAGTGCTTTAGCAATACACCCCAAGAATTAGAATACAAAAGCAACAGAAGCACCTGAGGGAAGAGAGGGAGCTCTTTAGAATCCTGCTCTCCTATGTAATTGTACTCCCAACCCTTCTGCCTCTTCCTTCAGGCACTCCCTCAGCCTGGCTTCTCTTACTTTTCTCTAGGTTATGGCCATACTTACTCCTCCTGCACTTGCATGTGCTCCTCCTCCTCCTCCTTCTGTAGTCTGGGGTCCATACTGAGGAATCACTTGTCCTACAATGGCAGGTTCTGTTGGACTGACAGGTTCCTGAGAGAGAAAGATGACCAGAGGATGAGAAGTTAGAGAAGACAGCAAAGTTTGGGATCAGACAGCAAAGTTTGGGATTAGGCATGCATATACAAGCTGACTGCTGGTACATCTAGGTTTATTAGGAAGTTCTGCATCCTATATACAATTCTCCCAAAAGGAAAAATAGGACAGTGTCAGCAAAAATTCTCATATAAGGGACAAACTCAGAAGAAAGATGATTAAATTATGATGCACAAAGGTAACACAGAGTATTGCAAGTGAAACCCAAGCTGAGTGCACACAGGCCATAGGAATGATAAGCGCAGTCTCTCAGGATAGGAAGACCTAGGTTCTCAGAATCCAAAGATACCATTCCCATTAAGGCTTGATTCCAGGCCACTGTTGGCTTTGTTATTGTGTGCCTGGTTTTAGACCAGAAATCAAGTTCCTTTTCCACACATCTGTGTCTCAGAGAAAGCCACAGATGGGTCAAGTGCAACAAGAGTATGTGAAACATGAACAAAGAAACAAATACAATAGAAATATTGACTGAACAGCACAACTGAAAGCTCTAGAACAAAAAAGAAGAAGACTCACCCAGCAGGAGCGGAAGACAGGAAATGATCAAATTGAGGGCCCAAATCAACAACAACAAAATAAAAAACAAAGAAATGAATAAAAAAAAAAATCAATGAAACAATGAGTTGGTTCTTTGAAAAAATCAACAAGATACATGAACACTTATCCAAACTAATCAAAAGGCAGAGAGAGAACATGAAGTTAACAAAATAAGAAATGAAAAGGGAGACAACAACAGACACTGAGGAAATTCAGAGTATCATTAGGGCTGGTTTACCATACGAAAAACTATCAATGTAATCCATCATATAGAAAAACTAGAAATAAACATATGATCATTTCATTAGATGCTAAAAAAGCCTTTGACAAAATCCAACACCCCTTCATACAAAGGTCTTGGAGAGATTATAGAAACAAGGAACATATCTAATATAATAAAAGCAATATACAGCAAGCTAACAGTCATTATCAAATTAAATGGAAAGAATTCAAAGTGATTCCACTAAAATTAGGAACAAGACAAGGCTGTCCACTCTCTCCATATCTCTTCAACATAGTTCTTGAAGTTTTAGCAATAGTAATAAGACAACAAAAGGAGATCAAGAGAATTCAAATTGGAAAAAAAGAAGTCGAACTTTCATTATTTGCAGATGATATGACAGTATATATAAGTGAACCCAAAATTATACCAAAGAATTCCTACAGCTGATAAATACCTTCAGTGATGTGGCAGGATACAAGATCAACTCAAAAAAAAAAAATGAGAAGCCCTCCTAAACACAAATGATAAAAAGCTGAGAGGAAAATCAGAGAAACATCACCATTCACAATAGTCACAAATAACATAAAATATCTCGGGGTAACACTAACCTGATGTGGGAGTTTTTTATTTTATGTTGATTTTATTGGTTAAATAAAGAAACTGCCTTGGCCCTTTGATAAGACAGAAAATTAGGTAGGCGGAGAAAACAGAACAAAATGTTGGGAGAAAGAGGCCAAGTCAGGCAGTCACCATGATTCTCCCATTCTAAACAGATCTTTCCTGATAAGCCAGCTCATGATACTACACAAAATATTAGAAATGGGTTAGATCAATATATAAAAATTAGCCAATAAGAAGCTAGAACTAATGAGCCAAGCAATGTTTAAATGAATACAGTTTCCATGTAATTATTTTGGGTAAAGCTAGCCAGGTGGTGGGCCACAGCCTGCCGCCTCTCTTAATAGAACACTAACCAAAGAAGTAAAAGACCTATATGACAAGAACTTTAAGTCTTTGAAGAAAGAAACTGAAGAAGATACCAGAAAATGGAAAGACCTCTCATTATCTTGAATAAGAAGGATCAACATAATAAAAATGGCAATCCTACCAAAACCAATCTGTAGATTCAAAGCAATCCCCATCAAAATCTCAACACAGTTCTTCACAGACCTCAAAAGAATGGAATTCAGCTTCATATGGAAGCCAAAACAATCCTGTACACTAAAGGAACTTCCGGAGGTATCACCATCCCTGACATCAAGCTCTATTACAGAGCTACAGTAATGAAAACAGCTTGGTATTAAAATAAAAACATACAGGTTGACCAATGGAATTGAATATAAGACTCAGATATTAATCCACACACCTATGAACACCCGATTTTTGACACAGAAGCTAAAATTACAAAATGGAAAAATGAAAGCATCTTCAACCAATGGTGCTGGAATAACCGGATGTCAACATGTAGAAGAATGAAAATCCTTATCCATCATCATGTACAAAACTCAAGTCCAAGTAGATTAAAGACCTCAATATAAATCTGACCACACTGAACCTCATAGAAGAGAAAATGGGCAGTATTCTTCAATGCATGGGCACAGGAGACCGCTTCCTAAATATAACCCCAGGAGGACAGACTCTGAGAGCAACCACAAATAAATGGGACCTCCTGAAACTGAGAAGCTTCTTTAAAGCAAAGGGCATAGTCAATAAGACAAAGAGGCAGCCGACTAAATGGGAAAAGATCTTCACGAAACCCCACATCAAACAGAGGATTTACCTACAAAATGTACAAAGAACTTATTAAATTAGACATCAAAATTCAAATAATCCAATTAAAACTACAGTACAGATCTAAACAAAGAACTCTTATCAGAAGAATTTCAAATGGTGGAAAGACACTTAAAAAAGATATTCTATGCCCAATCCTGCCTCTTCCTTTAGGCAGTCCCTCTGGCCTGGCTTCTCTTAGTTTTCGCCGTTATGGCCATACTTACTCCTCCTGTATGTGCACCTCCTCCTCCTCCTGTAGTCTGGGATCGATATATAAAAGTCGGTTGTCGTATTATACTGGAAGGTTGTTGTCTACTGACAGGTTCCTGAGAGA
Source organism: Chionomys nivalis (assembly GCF_950005125.1). Classification (NCBI taxonomy): domain Eukaryota; kingdom Metazoa; phylum Chordata; class Mammalia; order Rodentia; family Cricetidae; genus Chionomys; species Chionomys nivalis. The sequence goes on from NC_080112.1 coordinate 133,930,339, forward strand.
GAGAGATGACCAGGGGATGAGAAGTTAGAGAAGACAGTAAAGTTTGGATCAGGCGTGCTTACACATGCTTACACAAGGGATTTCTACATGCTATACACAGTTTTCCTGAATGGAAAAATGGAACACTGTCAGTGGAAATTCTCCTACAAGGGGAAGAAGTTAGCAGTGAGTCGATCAAGTAATGATGCACAAAGGTAACACAGGGCATTGCAAATGAGACCCAAGCTGAGTGCACACAGGCCATAGGAATGATAAGCACGGCCTTTCAGGATGGGAAGACCTGGGTTCTCAGGACCCAAAGATTAGGGCCTGACTCCATGCCACTGCTGGTCTTTGCAAGCGTGTTCCTGGTTTAATATCAGGAATTAAGTTCCTTCCCTGCACATCTGTGTCTCAGAGAAAGACACTGACAAGTAAAGTACAAGAACAGGGTCTGAAGAATGAAAAAAGAAAGAAATACAAAAGAACATTGTATACGAACATTGGGTCTGAAATCCTGGATCTCAGGTAGCAAAAAAAGAAGAGGCCAGGATCAGAAGGAGAAGAGGGCTGGCTATCTCTCAAGCACTGAAAATATCGATGCATGTGGTATATGTATACATACACATCAATATATACATACACACACACATATATATACACATACATATATGTATAGGTTTCATGTCAAAGGAAAAGGCATAAAATAGCAGTCGCAAATAATCACACTCTCAAAATGCTTCTTTGGAATAAAATTAGACACAGGTCTGAAATAAAATGGCACTGAAACACAACCTGAGACTTTGAAACGCAACTGGAGCTCTCTTTATTCATTCCATAGATATTGAAAGCAAACCTTTCATGGGCGTATGTCAAAGGACCCTGTTTCCATGAACTATGGAATACTGTAGGAGGAAGATGGCTTTAGTCCACCAGTGCTCTATCTTGTTCACAGAGCCTGATATCCTGAGTGTATACCTTCAACCACAGTTTTCCCCCTGCATCGGGACTGGTACTTGGGGTGACATAATATTTTCTTTAAATGAACTGTCTTCTTAATCTATTTTGTCCTTTCAGCAGCTCTGCCTATAAATACGCAACAGTGGGAATCATTCCTTCCATCTTCTACAGACAACAAAAGAACAGACAATGACATTCACCACCATGAAGTCAAAGACGAATAAAAGCAAGGGTTTTTTTTTTCCCCAAAAAAGAGAAATATGGGTTGAGGTTACTATAGGCAAAACACAAAATCAGAATACCTCACAACTGTCAATAAAACCTCATCTCATATCCCAGAACTACTTAAAAACACATAGCAAACATCTTACTTGTCATAATGTATAGAAAACGACAACAATATATAATACATAGTGAGTTCCAAGCTTGAGTAAGGGAACAAAGCCTGCATGCTTACCAGAAATGAGGGTGAAAAAATATTTCTAGGCCATGAAGCCCACATCTACAATACAACTACTATGTAGGAGGTAGCAGGTGGACCATGAGGTCAGGACAGTCCAGAACAGGTGACAGTTTCTAAGTTATACTCTCTTAGGAAAACAAAAAAATGTCTCATTTAATGTAGAACTCTAGAGGCAAAGGCATGGGAATATATGTGAGTTCGAGACAAGCCTGGACTATGAAGCAACTTCCACACTGCAAGGGTTGTTACACGGAGAAACACTGTTCCCCCTCCCAAAAAAAGGAAAAATAAAAAGAGAAAAAGAAATCTTCCACAATGGACAGAGTGGTAGGCTCATGAAATCACAGCACTGCAGAGGCACTGGTCACAGTATAAAGGCTCTCAGTCCTGCCAAGGACACAATAAGACAATGTCACATGTTTAGCTGCAGAGCATTTTGTGACCTGACCTAGGTAATTTTAAAAGATGCTGAATCAAAATTGAAATTTAAAATATACTAAGAGAAGCATGCAAGAAATTATAAACGCATACAAGAAAAAAAAATAAAAACCTCAAGGGGCCATCTGCAAAAAGATGCATGGTAGAAAAACTGGCAAAGAGGTTCAATCAGGCCTTTAATCCCAGCACTTGGGAGGCAGAGGCAGGCGGATCTCTGTGAGTTCGAGACCAGCCTGGTCTACAAGAGCTAGTTCCAGGACAGGCTCCAAAACCACAGAGAAACCCTGTCTCGAAAAACATAAAAAAAAAAAAAAAAGAGGTTCAATCAGAATCTTATATTGTAGATACAAAAAAACCAGCTCCAGGAAGCTGTCCATGGGAATCTATATGCCTCCAGTGAGTAGAAACGCTTCAATTGCAAGAGACACAGACATAAAAAGAAAACGTTAAATTCATTCTCTCACACATGCACAGAAATAACGCACACTCACACAATACAAACACACACATACACACAGAGAGACACAGACAGACAGACAAAGAGAGAGAGAAGAGAGGGAGCAAGGGTTGCAGGAACTAAACGATGAAGAGGAAAGACAGAGTCAACCCAAAACTGAAATAAGAGATTAAATGTTAATGAGGACGGTCTCTCAAAATAATACCACCAGCAAAGGCTATGTGACAGCTATACATTGAAAGACATGAATAGGAGCACTATACAGTGCTAAACATAAGAACTGATATGAAAATAATCATTGAAAAATTGTTAAAAGTGGAAACAGATAGACTATTAATATCTGATCCTCCCAGGATCATCAATTACAACAGGTATATACTCACTGCTACACTACTTCTACCCAAAAAGTATATGCTTAAAAATACAGAGATCTAGATCCCATCAATTGGACTCTGTAAGCTACAAGTCCCACTCTGACCCCAAGCACTCTTATCCCCCTGGGCCTCTGAGGAACTCTGCAATACAGGCTGCAACTAGACAGAGATGTGCAAGGGTGAATACCAACTCAGCAGGCAAGACATCCTATTCTCTAAACATCCATACAAGGGCAAAACCCAGGGCACCTCCCCAACCTGCCTTAGCTTGACTAGTCAGGCAGCAGGCAAACTTCCTGCTGTTAGCAACTCCAATACCCCCATCCCATCAATTGGACTCTCCAAGCTACAAGGCACACTCTGACCCCAATACCTCCTATCTTCCAGGACCTCAGAGGAACTCTAATACAGGCTGCAAATACACAGAGAAGATCAAGTGGCGAGTTATCACCTACCTAGCAGGGCACCCACTTGCTAGTCCCTTTATACCAGGGCAAAAAACTGGGCCCCTTCCCTCATCTGACTGTGCTTTTCTAGCTAGCCAGCAGGGAACAATGAACAAATGAAACACTCAATGAAGAAATGAGTAAATGACATACAAGATGTATCACTGGGACAAGGGAGATCAGAAATCATATAAAGCAGTGAAAATGACTTAAATTGATCATATACACAGTAGTACACTTTCAAAGAATCAGATATGCACAAAATCACTGACAGCATTAGGAGCTGATGAGAATACAGACCAACAGACTCTTTTACATGTTCTATCCTGGGAGAAATTGAACCTCACATTAGAATATGTTTTAACCCTATGCTATACAAGAGACAGTCACTCGTAAATAAAGTTCTCAGAAACAGTCATATATGATTCCTATGGTCAGGTGTCTATTCCCAAAACAGCACCAAACGAAATGACAAAAATCTACGAATTATCACAAATACCCACAAAAGGGTTTTCATAATCTAAGTAGACAAGCATTCTCTAGATGGTATCTTTTTCAGCCTCTTTTTCAAAGTGCAAAAATTAAAGACAGAAGTCCGAATAAGAATAATTCTGTACAGACAGATTAACATCACCTAAATGTGTAAGAATGCTAACATCTGAAACAACATTCTTTCATTTCTTCAAAGACACCATGACTGAAAGGAGGAATGGCTATGACCTGGTGCAGGTGACTCAGGCCTGTGCTCCAGCCAGCTGTCTGAGAGTCTGAGGAGAGCACATGACAACTGACTACTTCCAAACCCACCTAGTGACAGAACAGTCACAGAGCTGACCTAGGCCACTACTGAGAAGATATTTCAAATTTATAACTCAAAAGATGGGGAAGAAGTGGGATTTTGATCATGGAAACTTCCTGAATACCCTGGACTAGGTTGGAGGCTGTTAAAAGCTAGGTCTGTCTGGGGCTTTCCCTGAGGCCTGATATATGGAGAAATAACTTACTTTCTTGTCCAAATCCAGGTACACAATATACAGATTAAAGTCATTTTAGGTAATCTCATAAATGTAATATACACATATATATGGATATATATGTCTATAAGTATATATACACACTTATATTTTTTAATTTTAATGATTCAATATCCTTGTCCCTTGGGCATCACGAAGAAAAACTAATTCAAGATCTTAAGCAGTTTCCTTTTCTTCAGTCTCTTATCTCCTTGTTTAGAATATTTATGTTTCTCCTGTATATTACTGTTTTTTTTATTAGACTGACCACATTTCTAAGGGTATCAGATAACAGAAAAATCATGTACATACTATGGGTCTAAGATATCTTGCATCTACATAGACAGCTCAAACCTATCAATATGAAACTCATTTGAACCTGTTAAAAATATTTTATCTTGAAACTTCAATTATATGTTCTCATATCTTTAAATTTATTGAAACATTTTCAGGTAACCAAAGGCAGACTTCTTGACTGAAAGTAAAGACTCTTTCTTAGTGCTTTAGCAATACACCCCAAGAATTAGAATACAAAAGCAACAGAAGCACCTGAGGGAAGAGAGGGAGCTCTTTAGAATTCTGCTGTCCTATGTAATTGTACTCCCAACCCTTCTGCTTCTTCCTTCAGGCAGTCCCTCAGCCTGGCTTCTCTTAGTTTTCTCTATGCTATGGCCATACTTACTCCTCCTGTACTTGCATGTGCTCCTCCTCCTCCTCCTCCTCCTCCTCCTTCTCCTCCTTCTCCTCCTCCTCCTCCTCCTCCTGTAGTCTGGGGTCCATATTGAGGAATCGCTTGTCCTACACTGGCAGGTTGTTTTTGACTGACTGGTTCCTGAGAGAGATGAAAAGTGAATGAGAAGTTAGAGAGGATAGTAAAGTTTGGGATCAGGTGTGATTACACAAGCTGACTGCTGGTACGAGCAGGTTTGTAAGGAAATTCTGCATCCTATATACAGCTTTCCTGAAAGGAAAAATGAGACAGTGTCAGCAAAAATTCTCATACAAGAAGACAAAGTCAGTAGGAAGTCGATCAACTAATGATACACAAAGGTAACAGAGTATTGCAAGTAAGACCGAAGCTGAGTGCACAGAGGCCACAGAAATAATCAACATGGCCTCTTAGGACAGAAACAGCTGGGTCCTCTAGATTCAAATGCACTGCCCCCATTAGGTCCTGCCTACAGGACACTGCTGGATTGTCAAGCCTGTTCCTGAGGTTAGAACAGTAATTAAGTTCCTTTTTCACACATATGGGTCTCAGAGAAAGACACAGACAAGTCAAGTGCAAGAACACGATCTGAAAAATGATAAAAGAAAGAAATACAAAAAAAATATATCTATAAAGTAACATTAAGCCTGAAATTCTGGAGCTCCAGCAGCAAAGGAAGAGGACACCAGGGTCAGAAGGCAAAGAGCGTTGGCTATCTCTTAAGCACTGAAAAAGGTCAAGACCTTGATGAGGATATCCACTAAAACAGTTTACCTGAGCTAATGGGAGCTCACCAACTCCACACGTACTATGAATGAACCAGCATTGGACCAAACTAGAACATCTGAATGTAGTTGACTGTTGACAGTGTTATGGCTGGGACAGACAGCAGGACTACTGACATCAGCAGCAGAATTTATCCCTACTGCTTATTCTGACTTTTTGGAACCTATTCTTTTTTTAATTAATTAATTTATTAAAAATTAACACCTCCTCCCGTCCTGCAATTTCCCTCCCCCTCCCCCCCCCTCCCCCTCCCTCTCCAGTCCTAAGAGCAGTCAGAATACCCTGCCCTGTGGGAAGTCCAAGATCCTCCACCCTCCATCCAGGTCTAGGAAGGTGAGCATCCAAACAGACTAGGCTCCCACAAAGACAGTACAAGGCAGTATAATCAAGACCCAGTGCCATTATCATTGGCTTCTCAGTCAGCCTTCATTGTCAGCCACATTCAGAGAGTCCAGTTTGATCCCATGCTCATTCAGCCCCAGTCTAGATGGCCAAGGTGAGCTCCCCATTAGATCTGTCCCACGTCTCCGTGGGTGCTCTGGTTTCGCTTCAGATCGTAGACAGGGAAATCAAGGAATAGAAACTGCTCCCGAGACATTCCAACAATCAGTTATAACATTTAAACACTACTAAGAATGGAAAAAACGGTTATAAACAACTCAAACATGTACTAAAAACGGACTTGGGAAAGCACACCACCGAGTCCGACCCCTGGGGTTAACGGGAAGGTTCCAGAAAGCCCTCAACAGGAAACGTTAAAGTGAGACTCCTCAGGAGAAAGGGAGTTGTTGGGATGGACGAATCTCAACAAACACTCTACTCACTGCCATGGTGAGCAGAGAGCTCCACTAGGCCAAAATCAGCACTCGGCATCCATGGAGAGGGCCCACAACTCTGAGAGAGTCCACGAGCTGCCTAGAAACGCCAAAGGACACCAGCACCTTGGGGCAACAGCCCTCAAAATGGCCCAAACTGACAGACACCAAGGTATTTGGTACCCTGAATTGAGAAACATTCTACATCGCCCCCTACTGGCAGGACTGAACACAGCACCTGTTGCCCAAGCCCACAGCCTGCTTTTCAGAAGGGGGACCCACCCTGCTTACTAAGTAGTGGGAAATGGAGGAAGTGGAACTCAGCCCCAATACCGAACTGACTGTGGAGTAGCAGGCCCACTACAAGAACTTACATGAGATTTATAACGAAGGGTTAGGTGAAAAGCACAGCAGAACCTCTGAAGGAAGACTGAAGATGAAAAAATTTCCCTATCCCTTCTCATGTATGTATGTATGTATGTATGTATGTATGTATGTATGTATTTATTTTTGTTAGGAAGAACGCCCTCCCTACTTCCAGAGGGGTCAAGGGAGAAACCTTTATTTTTTTTTATTTATTTTTTTTATTGAAAAAATAAATAAATAAATAAGTAAATAAATTTTTCTGGGAGGGGTCAAGGGAGAAACCTTTATTTTTTTATTTATTTATTTTTATTGAATAAATAAATAAATAAATTTTTCTGGGAGGTAGGCATCAGTAGGGAAAAGGGAAATTAGTGAGCACTGGACAGGGAGGACCAATGAACAAATGAACCGCTAAAGAAGAAACGAATAACGACATACAAGGAGTGTTACTGGAACAAGGGGGAATCAGAAAGTGTATAAAGCCGTGAAAATGACTTAAACTGATGAAATACTCATTAAGACACAAAGAGTCAGATATACAAAAAAAAAAAAAAATCACTGACAAAAACTCTCCTAAAGGCAAACCTTAATTGCCTGACAGCATTAAGAGTTGACAAGAATACAAACCAACAGAATCTTTTACATGTTCTATCCTGGGAGAAATTGAACCTCAGTGTTTTAACCCTATGCTATACAAGAGACAGACACTCGTAAACACTGCTCCCAGAAGCAGTCACATACAATATGCACAGTAAAGTGCATATTCTCAAAGCAGCAGCAGACAAAATAACAAAACTCTATGAATTATCACAAATACTCACAAAAGGGTTTTCATAATCTCAATAGACATGTCTTTTCACAATGGTATCTTTTCAAGTCAGCTTTTCAACAAGAATAAATTACAGACAGGAGACCAAATGAGGATATTTCTGTACAGACAGGCTAACATCAACTAAACGTGTAAGAATGCAAATATCAGAGACACCATTCTTTCATTTCTTCTAAATACCATTACTGAAAGGAGGAAGGGCTATGACCTATTGCAGGCGACTCAGGCCTGTCCTCCAGACAGCTGTCTGAGAGTCTGAGGAGAACACATGACAACTGATTACTTCCAAACCCACCTAGTGACAGAACAGTCACAGAGCTGACTTAGGCCACTGCTGAGAACATATGTCAAACTTAAAACAAAAGATGGGTAAGAATTGAGATTGTGCTCATAGAAACATCCTGAATACCCTGGACTAGGTAGAAGGCTGTAAAGAGCTAGGCCATCCTGGGGCTTTCCCTGATGCCAAAATGTGTGGAGAAATAACTTAGTTTCTTGTCAAAACCAAGGCACATACAATATAGGTAAAAGGTATTTTAGGTGATTTCATAACTGTAATATATACACATGTTTTTAAATAAATATACAGATTTATATTTTTAATTTTAATGATTCAATATCCTCGTCTTCTGAGTCATCATGAAGAAACACTAATTCAACATCTTAAGTTGTTTCCTTTTCTTCAGTCCCTTCTCTCCTTTTTGTTTAGAATTTTTACTTTTCAACACTTCAGCCCTGTTTGTGATGGATTAGACTGATCACATTTATGAGGGTATCACATTACAGTCAAATCATACGCATACAATGGGTCTAAGCAATCTTGTGTCTATAGAGACAGCTCAAACACATCAATATGAAACACATTTAACCCTGTTCAGAAATATTTTGTCTTAAAACTATCAACTATATTCTCGCAAGGCAGACTTGTTGATTGAAAGTAGGGCTCCTTCTAAGTGTTTTAGCAATGTGCCCCAAGTACTAGAATACAAAAGCAACAGAAGCACCTCAGGGAAGAGACAGAGCTCCTTAGAATCCTGCTCTCCTATGTAATTGTACTCCCAACCCTTCTGCCTCTTCCTTCAGGCAGTCCCTCAGCCTGGCTTCTCTTAGTTTTCTCTATGTTATGGCCATACTTACTCCTCCTGTACTTGCATATGCTCCTCCTCCTGTAGTCTGGGGTCCATATTGAGGAATCACTTGTCCTACAATGGCAGGTTGTATTCTGCTGACAGGTTCCTGAGAGAGACAGAACCAGGGGGTGAGAAGTTAGCGAGTATAGTAAAGTTTGGGATCGGGCATGCTTACAAGTTGCCCACTGGTACAAGCTGGTTTATTAGGAATTTCTACATGTTACACAGCTTTCCTGAAAGGTAAATGGGACAGTGGCAGCAAAAATTCCCATTCAAGGGGACAAAGTAAGGAAGAAGTTGATCAAGTAATTAAGCACAAAGGTAACACAGAGTACTGCAAGTGAGACCCAAACTGAGTGCACACAGGCCATAGGAATGAAAACCATGGCCTTTCAGGATGGGAAGAACTTGGTTCTCAGGACTCAAACACACTGCCCCAATTAGGGCCTGCCTAGGATACTGCTGGCCTTGTCAAGTGTGTGCCTGGTTATAGACCAGGAATTGAGTTCCTTCTCTGCACATCTGTGTCTCAGAGAAGCCACTGACAAGTCAAGTGCAAAAACAGGGTCGGAAGAAGGAACACAAAGGAAATATTTATAAAGGTACATTTGGTCTGAAATCCTGGAACTCCAGAGGCAAAGGAAGAAGTGGCACGGGTTAGAATGAAAAGAGGTTTAGCTATCTTTCAAGCACCGAAAAATCGATGCATGTGTTGTATTTATACATACACATATCTCTATATACACACAGTTATACATACATACATACATACATACATACATACATACATACATACATACATACATAAGATTTAAGTGACAAGAAAAGGCATACAATAGCAGCTATAATTAACCACAGCAAAAAAAAAAAAAAAACCCAGCTTCTTCGGTGCAAAATTTGACACAGGTCTGATATAAAATTGCACTAAACAAACAACCTGAGACTTTGAAACACAGCTGCAGCTCTCTTTACTCTGTTCCATATAAATTGAAAGGAAACCTTTCATGTGGAAATGTCAAAAGACCCCGTATCCCAGAAATATGGAATAGTGGAGGAGGCAGATGGCTTTAGTCCAGCAGTGTAAGGTCTGACCTGGCAAAAGTAGAGAGACCTGCTCTCCAGGACTAATGAAGGGCATAGGTTTCAAGTCACACAGGTAGCTAGGAAGGGACCCACACTCTAGAGGCACTCCTTATCCAACGTTCACTCAGCTGAACTATTTATTCCCCTAATCTCCTGACAGTTTTCACAGAGTTCTGCAAAATCCTCCATGTTTGCATGGTCTCCTCTAATCCTTAAGGTCTGGCTTTCATGGAAATATGAGTTCTTTCACTATAATAACGAGGAGAGGATGTGGTGGCTCAAATGAATGCAGACAGATTATATAGATATATACAGCTTTAATAAGGAAATAGACTTACAGGGCCACAGGTTCCCGCGGAGCACAGCGGAGCAAAAGAAGAAAAAAGGGGCTGCTGGGATCACGCCCGGCAGATTTATCCGTAAACATTAGCCCGAGGCGAACACGCCCCAAATGGGTGGGGCTATATCCCTAAAGAGGATATGGGCCTGTATTTTCAAGAGGTAAACTCCTGATTCCATGGTGTGTTCGTTTACAAACCCAGCCAATCATAAGACATGGGGAACAGACAGTCACAAGTTTCAAAAGCAAAGCAAAAACCCTGACAAACACCATTCACCTGTCAAGAACTCATAGGCTATGCACAGAAGACAACAACAGCAGGAGTAATTCAGGTAGTTACGAAGAAAAAGTAAGGATGTTTGCATAACAAGAAATCCAAATAGAGGCAGGTGAACAGGTATCACAATCTTAATTCTTTACAATATCACTTGCATGGCTAAAGAGTCTTAGGAAATAAAAAACAACTAAAACAAATGAGCCAACTGCCGTGTCAAATTCACAAAACACAGACAGAACAAATGCAGAAAGAGTAGAACAACAACTCAGAGAGAGTGTGACTGTCAAAGAAATGAAAGCACAGTGTAGACACAACCAGTGTGGACAACTGGTGGCTGGAATATAAATAGAACTGAGCCTGATCTGATGAGCTCACCATGTACTATATGTGTATGGACCACATGATGGATCTGCTATCCTGTACAATTCATATCTTTGAATAACCAACAAGACTGAGTCACACATCCATCCAGTTCATTACATAGGAAGTGCAAGGACTGTAGAATATCTATTACACTCCCAGTGCTGTATCTTATCCACAGAGCCCAATATCCTGACTGTACACCTTCACCCAGTGTTTCCACCCCGTACTACTTTGGGTAGAATAATATTTGCTTTCAACGAACTATCTCCTTAATCTAATTTTTCTTTCAGCATATTCATGTATTTTTAATATGCATCAGTGGGGATCATTCCCTCCATCTTCTACAGACAACAGAAGCCCAGAAATTGACATTTGTCACCATGATGGGGAGGACAAATAAAAGCAAGGTTTTATTCTCAAAAAGACAAACACAGATCTCCGTACCTACAGCCAAGAGACAAAAACAGAATACCTCAGAAATGTCAAGGAGACCTCATCTCATAGGCCAGAACTACTCACAGACACATAGCAAACATCTTTTTTTGTAAGGACATACAGAAAACAACAACAATATAATACACAGTGAGCTCCAAGCATGACTAAGAACAGCACAAACACCTTAACAAAACATGATAGGAACAAGGCCCTCATGCATACCAGAGATAAGTGTGAAAAACACTACAAAAAATATTTTTGGGCCATGTAGCCCACACCTACAAGGAACTACTATGGAGGAGGCAGTAGGTGGACCATGAGGTCAGGACAGTCCAGCGCTGGACATAAGAAGAGAGATGAAAATTCCAAATGATTCAATTGAAAACTGGAGTACAGAGCTAAACAGAGAACTCTCAACAGAAGAATCTCAAATTGTCGAAAGACACTTAAGGAAATGTTCAACATCCTTAACCATCAGGGAAATTAAAATCAAAATGACTCTAAGATACCATTGTATACCAGTCAGAATGGCTAAAATCAAAAACACTAATGATAGCTTATGCTGGACAGGATGTGGAGTAAGAGGAACACTACTCTGCTATTCATGGGAATGGGAATTTGTACAACTACTCAGGAAATCAGTTTGGCATTTTTGTTTTGTTTTGTTTTTTTCAGAAAATTGAGAATCAACCTACCTCAGGATTCAACAATACCACTCTTAGACATATGCCCAAATAATGCTCAATCATACTATAAGGAAATTTGTGCAACTATGTTCACAGCAGCATTATTTGTAATAGCCAGAATCTGGAAACAACCTAGATGCTCATCAAGTAAAGAATGGATAAAGAAAATGTGGTATATTTACACAATGGAATACTACTAAGCAGTAAAAACCAATGACATCTTGAAATTGGTAAAAAAAAATGATATCAATCCATGCAAATGGATGGAAATAGAAAAAACAATCCTAAGTAAGATAATACAAATCCAAAAAGAACACGGCATTACTCACACTTAAGTGGATAGTAGTTGTAAAACAAAATGTAACAAGTCCATAGTCCATCACCCTAGAGAAGCTAAGTAACAAGGTGAACACTAAGAGAAACATATATAGATATCCCAGGAAATGGAAAATAGACAAGATCTCCTGACAAAGTTGGGAGCATTTTGGGGGTGGAGAATGAAGGCCAGAAGAGGAGGGGAAAAGGGAAGGAAGGAGGAGAACTTGAGGGAATAAGAAAGATGAGACAGAGGAAGGACAAAGATATTTTGATTGAGGGGAGCCATTATGGGCCTAGCAAGAAACCTGACATAGAGAATTTCCCAAGAAATCTACAAGTATGATCCCAGCTAAGACCCTAAGCAATAGTGGAGCAGGTGCCTGAACTAACCTTCACATGTAGTCAAACTGATGGATATCTTAAATATCACCATAGAACCTTCATCCAGCAACTGATGGAGGCAGAGGCTGAGACTTGCATCAGAGCAATGGCCTGAGCTCCCAAAATCCCAAAAGTGGAAGAGTGGGAGGAGTAAGAATATGACCAATGAGATTAAGACTATGATGGGGACACCCACTATAACAGTTTAGCTGAGCTAATGGTAGCTCACCAATTCCAGCCAGACTGGGAAGGAACCAGCATAGGACCAACTAGTCTCTCTGAATGTGGGTGACAGTTGTATGGCTGGGGAAGAACGGATATAAACAACTAAAACATGTACAAAAAATCAACTTGGGAAAGGAAGCCACCAAGTCCAACTCCTGGTGTTAAAGAAAAGGTTCCAGAAAGCCCTCAACAGGAAATATTAAAGAGAGATGCCTCAGGCCAAAATCAGCACTGGGCATCCACAACTCTGAGAGAGTACACAAGCTGGCCTAGAAACTCCAAAAGGCCTGAACGCATCAGAGCCACAACAGCCTGTACAAAGGCCCACACTGTCAAACAGACACCAGGTAATTTTGAGAACCAGAAGTGAGCAACATTCTACATCGCCACCAACTAGCAGGACAGACCACACCTGTGCTGCAGAAGCTGGTCCCATCCTGATTACTAAGTAGTGGGAAATGGAGGAATTGGAACTCAGACCCAATAACCACCTGTGGGGTAGCAGGGATACGACAAGAACGTACACAGGATTTATAACAAAGGGTTATGTGAAAAGTACAGGACTGTCTTTTACTGCAGACTGATGAAGGAATTTCCCTATCCCTTTTCATGGGTTTCTTTCTTTCTTTCTTTTTTTGATCAGAGGAATGCTCACCCAACTTCAAAAGGGGTCAGGGTAGAAACCTTTGACATGGGAAAGGTTTGTGAAATGAGAGGCTGGGGGGAAAAGAGAAGTATTTGCAAATGTTAAGGAAAAATAGAACTAGGTAGTTTGGAAATGGGGTGCAGAGAGGAAATGGTTGAGAAAGGGATAAACCTACAGGAAGGGGTGGTGTAGGAGGGTCTTCTGTCTATGTGTTGCTTTCATTGGTTAAATAAAGAGACTGCCTTGGCCTTTTAATAGGGCAGAAAACTAGGTGGGCAGAGGAGACAGAACAGAATTGTGGGAGAAAGAAAGCAGAGACAGAGAGCAACCATCCATGAAGCTGCCAGGTCAATATGCTGAATATTTCCCAGTAAGCCACAAGCTCATGGTGATACACAGATTTAATAGAAATGGGTTAATCAAGATGTGAAAGTTAGCCAATAAGAGGCTAGAACTAATGGGCCAGGCAGTGATCTAATTAATACAATTTCCGCATGGTTATTTCGGGTATAAACTAGCCAGGTGGCCGGAACAAGGGGCCCTGTGCAACTACTAAAAAAGCGAGGAAACACTGAAGTAGGAGGAGCAATCTTAGAAGACAGGAAGTGTGGGAACATGGAAAAGTATGGGAGGGGTGAAAGGTGAAAGGAAAGGGGTCAGACAGAGAACAGACACAGAAGGAAGAAAGACAGTAGGGAAGGAGAAAAAGGTAGAAGAGAGAGAAAAAGGGTGGGAAATACAGAAAGAATAGTGAAAGGAGAAATTGGAGTGACGTTAAAATGGAAATCTAGCCAGGCTGCCAGCAGAGGACTTGAATCCCTGGCCTCCTGAAGCAGAAATAGGAGGATGTCTGGGATTTTGCATGCTCCCTGGTCTACACAAGGACTTCCAGGAAATCCAGGAGCACACGGACAGGCCCTATGGGTAAAGTCAAATAAAAGTAATAATGAAAATGATGGAGATATTAATAATAAACACCAAAACAAACTATAATGGAAACTTAGCAATAACATGAGAGGAAAAAAAGATTAATAAAAACAAAAAAATGAGAAAAATCTAGTAGGGTGAAAAATGTGAGAAACAATCCTTTGCTTTGAAATAAAAAAAAAATGTTAAGAATTTTTTAGTGGGAGCAGAGAAATACAGTGGAAAAGGGAGAAAGAGACCAGGTTGAAGACACAGATAAAAATGTATTCATAATAAAGCAAGCAGTAGGAAATGGAGAAAGGGATGTAATGATTAAAGGGAAAAGGAAGAACGGGCAGATGATATAGGGAAGGAGGGAGGGAACGGGAAGGAAATAGAAGGAGAGGAAACACAGGTTAAAAGACAGGTACAGGAGAAGGTAATAGACAACAAGAAAGGATGGGAAGGGTACAGAAAAGAAAGGAAGGGAAGGGAATGTGGACGAGCAAAGGTTAAGTAAGAAAAGGAGAAAGACACAGAAAATACAGAAACAGGAGAAAAATTCAACCACTACTGGCTAATGGCATCCAGTTCATGGTAGGTAGGCATCAGTTGGGAAAAAGGAAATTCATGATTTATGGAGAAACAGGAACAGTGAACAAATGAACCACTGAATGAAGAAACGAGTGAAGAACGTACAACTGATTTCACTGGGACAATGGGGATCAGAAAACATAAAACAGTGAAAATGACTTAAACTGATGACATACACTGTAAAAGAATTAGATATGCAAATAAAATCACAGACAAAATGCTCTCCTAAAGGCAAACCTTAATATCCTGACAGCATTAAAAGCTGACAAGAATACAGACCAAAAGAGTCATTTACATGTTCTATCCTGGGAAAAATTGAACCTCACTTTAGAATATATTTTAACCCCATGCTAGACAAGAGACAGTCACTCATAAACACAGCTCTCAGAAACAGTCACATACGATTTCTACGGTCACGTGCCTATTCCCAAAGAGGCAGCAGACAAAATAAGAAAACTCTATGAGCTATCACAAATACAAACAATAAGGTTTTTAACACTAAATAGGCAAGCATTCTCGGGATGGATATTTTTCAGGCTGTTTTGCAACATGAATTACAGAAGGAGACCTAATAAGGATAATTCAACGTGTAAGAATGTTAATATCTGAAACAACATTCTTTCATTTCTTCAAAGATACCACAACTGAAAGGAGGAATGACTACGACCTGGTACAGGTGACTCAGGCCTGTGCTCCAGCCAGCTGTCTGAGAGTCTGAGGAGAGCACATGACAACTGACTACTTCCAAACCCACCTAGTGACAGAACAGTCACAGAGCTGACCTAGGCCACTACTGAGAACATATTTCAAATTTAAAACTGAAAAGATGGGGAAGACAGCACTCGGGAGGCAGAGGCAGGTGGATCTCTGTGAGTTCGAGGCCAGCCTGGTCTACAAGAGCTAGTTCCAGGACAGGAACCAAAAGCTATGGAGAAACCCTGTCTCAAAAAAAAAAAAAAAAAAAAAAAAAAAAAAAAAAAAAAAAAAAAAAAAAAAAAAGATGGGGAAGAATTGGGATTTTGCTCATGGAAACGTCCTAAATACCCTGGACTAGGTTGGAGGCTGTTAAGAACTAGGCCTGTCTGGGACTTTCCCTGAGGCTCCGAAGTTTGGAGAAATAACTTAATTTCTTGTTCAAATCCAGGCACATACAATACAGGTAAGAGACATTTTAGGTGATTTCGCAACTATAATATATATATATATATATATATATATACATATTTTTCTAAGTATATGTACACACATATTTTTTTAACTTTAATGATTCAGTGTTCCTGTCCTCTGAGGCATCACGAAGAAAGATTAATTCGAGTTCTTAAGCTGCTTCGTTTTCTTCAGTCCCTCACACCCTCTTGTACACAATTTTAACTTTCTTCAGTGTACACCTGCTTTTTTTGAATTAAAAAGACCATATTTGGGGGCTATAGATTACAGTCCAATCAAAAGCATACTATAAGTCTAAGCAATCTTGTGTCTACATAGACAGCTCAAACCCATCAATATTAAACACATTTGACCCTGCTAGGAAATATTTTGTCTTAAAACTCTCAACTATATGTTCTCATATCTTTAAATTTATTGAAACATTTTCAGGTAACAAAATGCAGACTTATTGATTGAAAGTAAAGACTCTTTCTAAGTGCTTTAGCAATACACCCCAAGAACTAGAATACAAAAACAACAGAAGCACCGGAGGAAAGAGAAAGAGCTCTTTAGAATCCTGCTGTCCTATGTAATTGTACTCCCAACCCTTCTGCTTCTTCCTTCAGGCAGTCCCTCAGCCTGGCTTCTCTTAGTTTTCTCTATGTTATGGCCATACTTACTCCTCCTGTACTTGCATGTGCTCCTCCTCCTCCTCCTCCTCCTCCTCCTCCTCCTCCTGTAGTCTGGGGTCCATACTGAGGAATCAGTTGTCCTACATTGGCAGGGTCTTTTCTACTGGCAGGTTCCTGAGAGAGATGACCAGGGGATGAGAAGTTAGAGAGGATAGTAAAGTTTGGGATTGGGCGTGCTTACACAAGCTGACTGCTGGCACAAGCAGGTTCATTAGGAAATTCTACATCCTATATCCAGTTTTTCTAAAAGGAAAAATGAGATACTATCAGCAATAATTCTCATACAAGGGGACAAAGTCAGCAGAAATTTGACCAAGTAATGATGCACAAAGGTAACACAGAGTATTGCAAGTGAGACCCAAGCTGAGTGCACACAGGCCATAGGAATGATAAGCATGGCCTCTTATAACAGGAAGGTCTGGGATCTCAGGACCTAAGAGTCCTGCCTGCTCGGTGCCTGACTCCAGACCACTGTTGGACTTGTCAAGCCTGTGCTACGTGTTAGCCCAGGAATTCAGTTCCTTCTTTGCACATCTGTGTATCAGAGAAAGCCACAGACAAGTCAATTGCAACAACAGGGTCTGAAGAATGAAAAAAGAAAGAAATACATTTGAAATATTCAAAAAGGTGTGTTGGGCCTGAAATGCTGGAGCTCATGGGGAAAGTTAAAAAGAGATCAGGGTCAGAAGGAAAAGGGTTGGCTATCTCTCAAGCACCGAAAAATCCATGCACATCATGCATATATAAATACACACATCTGCATACATACACTCATACACATACATACATATATACATACATAAGCTTGAAGGGACAAGAAAAGGTATAAAAATAGCAGCTATAAATAACCACATTCACAAAACAGCTTCTTTGGTGTAGAATTTGACACAGGTCTGAAATAAAATTTCACTGAACATACACCTGAGAATTTGAAACACAACTGTAGCTCTCTTTGCTCCATTTCATATAAATTAAAGGGAAACCTTACATGTGGGAATGTAAAAGGACCCTGTATCCCAAAAATATGGAATACTGGAAGAAAAGAACAGCTTTAGGCCAACAATGTAAGGTCTAACGTGGGAAAACAAAAGAGACCTGTTCTCAAGGACAAATGAAGGGATATAGTTTCTATGTCACACAGGTAGCTAGGAAGGGACCCACACTCTAGAGGCACTCCATATCCAACACTCAATCAGCTGAACTATACATTTCCCTGATCTCCTGACCACTTTCACAGAGTTCTGCAAAATCCTCCATGTTTGCATGGTCTCCTCTAATCCTTAAGGTCTGGCTTTCATGGAAATATAAGTTTTTTCACTATAATAACGAGGATATGGGCCTGTATTTTCAAGAGGGAAACTCCTGATTCCTTGGTGTATTCATTTACAAACCCAGCCAATCATAAGGCATGGTGTTCAGATAGTCACAAATGTCAAGAGCAAAGCATAAAAAAAACCTTGACAAACACCATTCACCTGTCAAGAACACATACAACATCACTTGCATGGGAGAAGAGGCACAGAAAATGAGAAAGGCTTAAAACAACTGAGCCAGCTTCACGCCAGACTCAAAAATCCAAACAGAACAAATGCCGAGAGAGTAGAAGAACAGAGAGAGTGGGACTGTCAAAGAAATGAATATCCTGAGTATACACTTCACCCAGTGTTCCCCCCTGCAGCAGGAATGGTACTTGGGGTAAAATGTTATATTCTTTCAACGGACAATCTCCTTAATTTAAGTTTTATTTCAGCATGTGCACGTATTCTTAAGATGCATCAGTGGGGATCATTCCCTCCATCTTCTATGGACAACAAAAGCCCAGAAATTGACATTTATCACCATGATGTGGAAGACTAATAAAACAATGGTTTTGTTCCCAAAAAGACAAACACAGGTCTAGGTACCTACAGCACAGAGATAAATACAGAATGTCCCAGAAGTGTCAAGGAGACCTCATTTCATAGCTAGAAATACTACATACACATAGTAAACATCTTATTTGTAATGACATATAGAAAAAAACAACAAAATATAATACATAGTGTGTTCCAAATGTTAGTAAGAACAGCACAAACAGCTTAACAGAACATGATGGGAACAAAGCTTGCACACATACCAGACATGGTATCAGACAACAAGGAATGCATGAGTATGGGAGATGAGGGTGAAAAACAGCACAATAGCCAAAAATAACACTAAATATCTTTGGGTAACACTAACCAACCCAAAAAGTAAAAAACCTGTTTGACAAGAATTTAAGGCTTTGGTGAAAGAATTTTTTGGTGAAAGATACTAGAAAATTGAAAGTTCTCCCATTTTCTTGGATGGGTAGGATCAACATAATAAAAACGGCAATCTATCAAAAACAATCTACAGATTCAATTCAATTCCCATCAAAATCCCAACACACTTCTACACACACCTTGAAAGAACAATACTCAGCTTCATATAGAAAAAAAAAAGGATAGCCAAATAATCCTGTACAATAAAGGAACTTCCAAAGGCATCACCATCCCTGACATCAAGCTCTCTTATAGAAGATCTACAGTAATGAAAACAGCTTGGTACTGACATGAAAACATACAGGTTAACCAAAAAAATTGAATAGAAGACCCAAGTATTAATCCCAACACCTGATTTTTGACAAAGAAGGTAATATTATACAATGAAAAAAGAAAGAATCTTCAACAAATGATGCTGGCATAACAGCTTCTCAACACGAAGAATAAAGCAAATTGACCCATATCTATCCCCACAAAAAACTTAAGTTCAAATGGATAAAAGACGTCAATGTAATTCTGACCACAATGAACCTGATAGAAGAGAAAGTGGGAAGTAGTCTTCAAACACGGGCACAGGAGACCCCTTCTTGGTATGGGACAATGGTCTATATTCTGTCAATTGTATTTTAATAAAATGCTGATTGGCCAGGAGCCAAGCAGGAAGTATAGGCAGGACAACCAGACAGGATGTAGTGGCGGGTCAATAAGAACAGGAGAATTCTGGGAAGAAGAAAGTCCTACTCTGCAGTCGTCCTGGCCCTGCAATAGAAGAAGCAAGATATGACTGCCTCGCTGAAAAAGGTACTGAGACATGTGGCTAACACAGATAAGAATAATGGGTTAATAAAAGTTATAAGAGTTAAAAAAAAAAGCCTGAGCTAATGGGCCAATCAGTTTATAGTTAATATAGACCTCTGTGTGATTTCTTTGGGACTTCACATTTGAGGGAACCGGGCAGAACAGAAAACACAGACAACACCTTGCAAAATGTAACACCAGTAGAACAAACAATGAGTGCACAATAAATAAATGGAACCTCCTGAAACAGAGACACTTCTGTAAAGAACACAGTCAATAAGACAAAAAGGCAGAATACTGAATGGGAGAAGAGCTTCACCAAACACACATCAGACAGAGGATTTGCCTACAAAATACATGAAAGACAAGAAATTACACATCAAAATTCCGAATGAACCAATTCAAAGATGGAGTAAAGATCTAAACAGAGAACTCTCACCAGAAGTATCTCAAATTGCCAAAAGACACTTAAGGAAATGTTCAATATCCCTTAGCCATCAGGGAAATGCAAATCAAAATGACTCTGAGATACCATTTTACACCAGTCAGAATGCCTGAGATAAACAACACAAATGATAGCTTATGCTGGGGAAGATGTGAATTAAGGAGAAGACTCTTCCATTGTTGGTGAAAATGCAAACTTGTACAACCACTCTGAAAACCAGTATGGAGTTTTGTAAGAAAAAAGACAACCAACCTACCTCAGGACACAGCAATATCACTCTTGGGCATATACCCAAATGATGCTCAACCATACTACAAGGACATCTGTTCAACAATGTTCATAGAAGCATTATTTTTCATAGCCAGAACCAGGAAATAACCTAGACACTGAAGAATGGATGAAGAAAATGTGGTACATTTACAGAATGGAGTACTACTCAAAGGTTAGAAAAATGATATCTTCAAATATGCGTATAAATGGGTGGAACTAAAAAAAAAGATCCTGAGACAAATAACCCAGACCCTAAAGGATGAATATGGTATGTACTCACTCATAAGTGAATACTAGCTGTGAAGAAAAGAATAACAAGCATATAGTCCACAACTCTAGAGAAATTAAGGAACAAGGTGAACCCTAATAAAAACATATATAGACCCCCTGAAAAGGGTAAATAGACAAGATCTCCTGACAAAATTGGGAGCATAGGAGTGCAGTGAAAATGGATGGTAAAGGAGAGGGGAGGAGAGAATGGGAATGGGGAGGAAAACTTGCAGGAATAGGATAGTCAAGATGGAGAAAGGACAGAAATGGAAAGCAAGGAAAGAGATATTTTGATTGAGTTCTAAGGAACCAAAGACATCAGCCCTGTAAGGACCTAACTCTAGGCCTCTGCTGGTCTTGTCAAAAGTGTGCCTGGTTTTAGACCAGGAATTAACTTCATTCTCTGGACATCTGTGTCTCAGAGAAAGCCACAGACAAGTCTAGTTCAAAAACAGGTTCTGAAGAATGATAAAAAAGAAATACATTAGAAATATTCATAAAAATGTTTTGGGTCTGAAATCCTGGAGCTCAAGGGACAAAACAAGAGGGGAAAAGGGTTAGCAAAAGATCAGGTTTCATTGTTTCGCAAGCATACAGAAATTGATGCATGGGTGAGTGTGTATGTATACATCAACACATACCTACATACATACACAGACAGACACATACATACATACGTCCCCATATGCATGCCTACTTGCATCCATATATAGGTTTAAAGTATCCAGAAAATGCATAAAATAGAAGTTATAATTGACCACACACTCAAATTAGCCTCTTTGGAGTAGAATTTCATACAGGTCTAAAACAAAATGGAATTGAAAATACAAACTGAGAATTTGAAACACAACTGCAGCTCTCTTTACTCCATTTCATATAAAGTAAAGGAAACCTTTCATGTGGGAATGTCAAAGGATCCTGCATCCCAGAAATATGGAATACTGGAAGAGGAAGAGGGCTTTAGTCCAGCAATGTAAGGCTTAACCCGGGAAAACTAAAGAGACCTGCTCCCAAGGACAAATGAAGGGATATAGTTTTCAATTCATATAGGTAGCTAGAAAGGGACCCACACTCTAAAGGCACTTCTTATACAACATTCAATCAGCTGAATTTATTTCCCTGATCCCCTGACCATTTTCACAGAGTTCTGCAAAATCCTCCGTTTTTACATGTTTCCTCTAATCCTTAAGCTCTGGCTTCCATGAAAATATGAGTTCTTTCACTATAATAACGAGGATATGGGCCTGTATTTTCAAGAGGAAAACTCCTAATTCCATGGTGTATTCATTTACAAACTCAGCCTATCTTAGGACATGTGGAACAGACAGTCACAAGTTTTAAGAGCAAAACAAAATCCCTGCCAAACACCATTCACCTGTCAAGAACTCATAGGCTGATGAACAGAAAACAGAAAAACAGAAGCAGCAACTCAGGTGGTAAATGGAGAAAAATTAAAGATATTTGCAAAACAAGGCAACAAAATAGAGGTAGGTAAGCTGGTGTCACTAACATAACTCTTTGGCTTGGCCAAAGAGTCTACAAATGAGAAAGGACTAAAACAAATGAGTCCTGTCAAATTCACAAAACACAGACATAACAAATGTTGAGAGAGTAGAAGAACAACTCAGAGAGAGTGTGACTGTCAAAGAATGAAAAACACAGGATAGACAGGACCAGTATAGAGAATTAATGACTGAAAAATTAGTACAACTGAGCCTGATCTGATGAGCTCTCCACATACTAGATGTGTATGGACCACATGATGGATCTGCTAACCTGTACAATTCATATCTTTGAATAACCAACAAGACTGAGTCACACATCTATCCAGTTCATCAAGAGGAAGTGTAAGGACTGTAGAAAACCTATTACACTCCCAGTGCTGTATCTTATTCACGAAGCCCAATATACTCTCTGTACACCTTCACCCAGTGTTCCCCCTGCAGCAGGACTGGTACTTGGGGTGGAATAATTTTTCTTTCAATGAACTATCCTTAATCTAATTTTTCATTCAGCATCTTCACATATTCTTAATAGGCATCAGTGGGGATCATTCCCTCCATCTTCTACAGACAACAAAAGCCCAGACAATTACATTTGCCACCATGATGTAGAGGACTAATAAAAGCAAGGTTTTGTTCTCAAAAAGACAAGCACAGGTCTCCGTGCCTACAGCAGAGAGGCAAAAACAAAACACCTCAGAAGTGTCAAGACTTCATCTCATAGCCCAGAACTATTCATAGACAGATAGCAAACATCTTATTTTTAATGACACATATAAAGAACAACAATTTATAATACATAGTAAGTTCCAAACGTGTGTGAGAACAGCACAAACAGCTTAACATACATGATAGGAACAAGGCCTACATGCATACCAGAGATGAGTGAAATCCAGCATGAAAAAAAATATTTTTGGGCCATGCTGCCCACACCTACAATGGAACTACTATGGAGGAGGAACAGGTGGACCATGAGCTTAGAACAGTCCAGCACAGGTGCCAGTTTCTAAGTTACATTGTCCTAGGAAAAAAAATGGCCCTTTTATTCCAACACTACAGAGGCAGAGACATGGGGATATCTGTGAGTTTTAGGCCAGCCTGGACTACGAATCATGTTTTACAAGGCAAGGACTGTAACACAGAGAAACCCTGTTCCAAAAAAATAAACAAAAAGTAAAAATAGAAAAAAAGTGTTCCATAGTGGCCAGAATGGTAGACTCCTGAAATCAGAGCACTACAGATACACTGGACAGAGTATAAAGACCATATGTCTTGTCAAGGATGCAAGGGAAGAAGACATATAAAAGAAACACTAAACTCATTCTCTCTCACATTCCTACAGAAAACACACACACACTGAAAGATAAAGAGACAGAAAAAGACAGAGGGTAAGAGGAGGAGGGAGGCATGGAGGAAGTAAGGGATAGAGAAGAGACCAATTCAAACCAAAACTGAAACAAGAGATTCAAAGTTAATGAGGACAGTCTCACAAGATAATACGACAGTCAAAGGCTATGTGACATGTTTAGGCTGAAATTCATTAAAGGTAGCACAATTGCTGTGGGAACTCCTTCCACTCCTTCAGCCAATAGCCTTTAAGATACCAGCCCACTTGGGCGTGGTCTCTCTGGCTTGAAAAAGCAGTGGTAGCCTCGTGCTCCCTCTCTTTCTTGGGACTCAGGACTCCACTTTTGGCTACCAGAAGCTTTTCTTGGTCGTGCAGGAGGCTGTTGTCTAAGACAGTGATCTGTAAGTTTTTTCCCTTTAAATAAGTAGCCCTTTTATTGATCATAATTTTAGACTGGTGTGGGATTGTTTTGTGACTTCTTACAACCCACCCCCACCCCCACTCCCCACCCCCACTCGGCTGCCAGCACGGCTTGGCTCAAGCCCTCTCTCAGCCACAGCCTGTGCACAGAACTAGCAGTAACCTCCACACCTCCCGGGATCCACAGGCCCGGACAGTCTCTGCCTGCCTGATTTGATCTTTTCTGAGTGGTTTTTAAATCCCCCCTTGCAGCACAGTGCTTAGGCAACGTGAGTCACAGAACTCACAGCACAAGCAGTTGCCAAATGCTGAAAACCCCGTGGGGCAAAAACTCCCTGTGAAGTCCCAGAGGCTCATATAGACACACTGTTTGAAATCCCCACCATAACTGAGTGGGAGCCCTGCCACAGCAGCATTTGCAGCATGACCCCTTGTCCCAGCACAGGGACACTGGGAATGCAATCGGCCTCTCTCGCAGTGGCTGTGTCACTACCCCCTGCATTGGGACTAAACGGAGCAGCAGGGCAGGCCATGCTGTTTATCAGCTGCTAGAAGCTCCCTGGCTTTTTGTGCTCTATACCTGGCCTCTGGGTTTTCTCCCTCTGTGTACTACATCTAACCTTTCGAGTGAGATTTTAAAACAGGATTTGTTATGACACCATTGCAGTGGTTCCAGTCACGACTCCAAAACAGCGCCATCTGCTGGTTAACAGGTAAAATGGCAGGTTTTGTTTTTAATGGGACTCTTGCTGCAGATTTTGCTGCCACTTTGGAAGAAATCACAAGATGCCTATATGCCTATGGGGATACCTCAATTTCCTGGTTATTAGGTTTCAGTTTTATTCTTCATATTATATCATTATGGAAATATGTGGTATTAATTGATAGGATTAATACCATGATAGGCAAAATTGACTCCATATCTAAGGGTACTAGGAACTTAGCTGAGAGGGTCCAGGCTGTTGAATTTGACATACAGAAGATATCACAGAGTTTTGATAAGGTAACAAACAGACTATACCTCCAGGATGGCAACTTACACAGTGTTCTGGAGCATTTCAAGGAGGAGATGTTATCTTTGAAAGGAAACATTAAGACCTTGGAATCACAGGTGCAGAATGGGGACCAGAAAATTGATACTGTAGGGAAATCACTAGAAACAGTTGCAGGTCAAGAGATTCAGGCTTTACAAGAGATTACAATTAAGAGATTTGAAATGATTGATGAAACTATCAGAGCTGATAAACAGGGTGAGAAGAAACAAGGACAGCATACACTGTCACCACTGGCTATCAGAACTGGTTTACCCAGGGTTTCAGCAACATACCCTGTAATTTACTCTGACAAAGCATCAACTTCTAAAGGCTCAAAAGGAGTCAAAGAAGCTAGATGGACACCAGTAGGAATAAACGACATAATGGAAATCAAGCAACCCATCATTAATTATGGCTTGCACTCTAGATTTGATAAGGAAATGATAAGAACTTGGGCTTCTAATGTCAGGGCTATGCCCTATGATTTCTCACAGTTAGCATCTGTGGTGTTGGAAGATGGACCTTCCTTGATGTTT
Source organism: Chionomys nivalis (assembly GCF_950005125.1). Lineage (NCBI taxonomy): Eukaryota > Metazoa > Chordata > Mammalia > Rodentia > Cricetidae > Chionomys > Chionomys nivalis. The sequence continues at coordinate 133,956,101 of NC_080112.1, forward strand.
GGAATTTATTTCAGAGAAGAATCCAAACACATGGAACAAAGGGAGAGCAAAGGGTGTGGAGGTTTCCTAGGATCAAATTCTTGGTATAGGAGCTTATGCTGATCCACAGGTCCAAGCTATTTATGATGAAGAAGTATTGTCCCTATGCCACAAAGCAGCCTTGAATGTTTGGGATAGAATACAAGAACTAGGGAAAAGAATCAAGTCATATATCAGGATTAGGCAGGGACAGGAGAACCCTATACTGACTTTTTGCAAAGATTAATTAAGGCTCTGAACATAGGAGTAACAGACCCAGAAGCTAGACAAATAGTTCTTGAATCTCTGGCTTTCGAAAATGCAAACTTAGAATACAAAAAGATAATTGGGCCTTTAAAGTCTAGATCAGCACCTATGGATGAATGGATTCAGCATACCATGAATTTTCAGACATTTAACTATGATGATGAATCTTGGGTAGGGGAAGCGATTTCCAAAGTGATGAGGGGACATCAACCTGCCAAATGTTTTAATTCTGGTAAATTAGAACACCTGAAAATGGATTGCAGACAAGGAATTTCTAGGAGTAATACCTCATCTGGGAATGGCAAGAATAGGAAACCTCGGCCTTCAGGTACATGTAGGAGGTGTGGTAAAGGACGACACTGGACCAATGAATGCAGATCGACAACAGACAGACGAGGCAACCCAATACCATTGGGAAACTCCCTGAAAGGCCTCTCACAGGCCTCCAAGCCAAAAGCGGACCAGTCATTCCCAGTAACTGTGGAGGACATGACATGCCAGGAAAATTAAAAACTCTAGAACCTTCTGTGCAAGACCATAAGGTTCTAAATGATGGCTCAAATTTGGAGGATAAGTCAGAAATTCAATTAGGAAATAAGTGTATATTTTGGCAAACCTCTATAAATGATCAGAGACTAAAGCTGAGAGTACGTATAAATGGCATGGTAATTGTTGGCCTGACAGACACAGGAGTGGATGGATGTATCATCACTCCAGAATCTTGGCATCCAAACTGGCCTCTTCAAGAGGCAGATGTTCAATTACTAGGAATTGGAACCATATCTCAAGTTAAACAAAACACGAGATGGGTTGACTGTATTGGGACAGAAGGTCAAAGAGGAAAGCTAAGGCCATATGTAGCTGATATTGCAATAAATTTATGGGGCCATTGTTGCGGGAGGTCCTTCCGCTCCTCCAGCCAATAGCCGCTGAGATACCAGCCCATTGGGGCATGGTATCTCTCTTTAAAAAAGCGGCCACTTCCTTCCTTGCTCTCTCTTTTGCTTCCTGCTCAGTTTCCGGCGACTAGACTCCTTCCTAATTGCACAGAGGGCTGTTGTCTGAGATGGTGATCTGTAAGTTTTTTCCCCTTTTAATAAATACCACCCTATTAATCATAATTCCAAACTGGTGTGGGATTGTTTGTGACTTACGCCTTCAGGCCATGACCTGCTAAAGAAATAGAATACACAGATTAACATTCCTGAAATCCCAGGAACTCATATTTCTGGGAAGGATGTAATAAGGTACTATGCATGAAGGTCACCAGCTATTCAGGCTATACAAAAATATAAAGCAACTAACAAACCTTTAGAGGTACCAACAGTCCTACCTTTAAAATGGCTAAATGAGAAACCAATATGGGTTAAGGAATGGCCTCTAGCTGAAGATAAATTGCAGGCTTTAGAACAGCTGGTACAAGAGCAACTAGTTGCTTGACATATTGAGGAGTGAACTAGCCCTTGGAATTCTCCTGTGTTTGTTGTAAAAAAAAAAAAATCTGGTAAATGGAGAATGGTGATAGATCTAAGGGCTGTCAATAAGGTAATTCAACCTATGGGCCCTCTACAGTCTGGAATTCCTCTGTCTTCTCTGTTACCAAAAGGATGGCCTCTTATAGTTATTGATTTAAAGGATTGCTTTTTTACTATACCTTTACAAAAAAAGGATAGAGAAAAATTTGCCTTCACAGTGCCTACTTATAATAACTCTCAGCCTACTAGGAGATACCAGTGGACTATCCTCCCACAGGGCATGCTTAATAGCTGAACCCTGTGTCAATACATTATGAGTCAGCCATTGGAAGTAATACATAGACAATTCCCCAAGTCTATAATTTACCATTACATGGAGGACATTTTGCTATCTGATTCAAATATAGATACTTTAGAAACAATTTTGAGGAAGTAAAGATAGTTTTGCCTAAATGGGGATTACATATTGTTCCTGAAAAGATTCAAAGAGGAGATTCTGTTAATTACCTAGGTTACAGAATAGGTTTACAGAAAATCAGAACACAAAAGGCAAAAATTAGGAGAGACCGACTATGGATTCTTAATGACTTTCAAAGATTATTAGGAGACATTTCCAGTCTACGACTGGCTGTTGGAATAACACCTGATCTAATAATTCATTTAAACAAAACCTTAGATGGTGATAAAGATTTGAATAGTTCCAGAGAATTAACAGGTGAAGCAGAAAAGGAACTGACAATGGTTGAGTAAAAATTACAGGAGGCACATGTGGATAGGGTGAATCCAAATCTTAGTTGGATTCTAGTCATATTGCCTTCCAGAATTTCTCCTACAGGGATTTTAATGCAGAGGGAAGATATTATTTGAGAATGTATCTTTTTACCACACAAACCAAGCAAAAAAAATTAAAACTTATGTAGAAACGGTCTCTGAATTAATTATAAATGGTAAACTGAGACTTCGTCAACTACCAGTTATAGACCCAGCAGAAATTATAGTGCCTTTCACTACTGATGAGATAAAAAAGTTACGGGAAGACAATGAACCATGTCAAAGGGCTTGTGCTAATTTGGGGGGAGAAATTAATAACAACTATCCCAAAAGCGGTAGAATTAACCTTATAAAGAGAACTTCTTGGATTCTTCCTCGAACTGCACATGATGCTCCAATAACTGAAGCCTGTACATTTTATACTGATGCTAATAAATCAGGGAAGGCAAGTTACAGATCAGACAAATAGAGTAAGCTGGAACAAAGCCCTTATAATTCTTTCCAGAAGGCAGAATTATATGCCATTCTTATGGTGCTAAGGGATTTTAAAGAACCTCTTAATATAGTTACAGATTCACAATATGCAGAAAGAGTTATCTCATATATTGAAACTGCTGAATTTATACCAGATGATACAGAGTTGACTTCATTGTTTATCCAGGTATAAGACATAATCAGGAACAGGCTTTGTCCGATGTACATAACACACATCTGATCCCATACGGGTCTGCCAGGTTCTCTAGCACAAAGTAATGCTGAGATTGATCAATTATTGATTGGAAGCATGTTGCAGGGCTCAGAATTTCATAAGAAACATCACATCAACAGCAAAGGTTTAAAGAAAGAGTTTTGTATTATGTGGCAACAAGCTAAGGAGATTATAAAGAGATGTACTACTTGCTCTTTATATAACCAAACACTGCTACCTGCAGGGACCAACCCGAAGGAATGAAAGGAATCAAAGGAATGAAATCTGGCAGATGGATGTGTTGCAGAATTTGGAAAATTAAAATATGTACATCACACCATTTTCACTTATTCAGGCTTTCAATGAGCAACTGCTTTAAGCTCAGAAAATGCTGATTCAGTAATCATACATTTATTAGAAGTTATGGCCATCATGGATATACCTGTACAAATAAAAACAGATAATGGTCCAGCTTATATTTCTACGAAAATGAAACGGTTTTTTGCTTATTATAATATTAAGCATGTTACAGGTATACCATACAATCCTACAGGTCAAGAAGTGATAGAAAGATCAAACTGAACTATAAAGGATATGTTAAACAAATAGAAAGGGACCGAAAATGCCCCCAGAAATAGATTACATAATGCCTTATTAACCTTGAATTTTCTTAACACTAATGAGAAAGGAACAACAGCGGCAGAAAGACATTGGATAATGGAAAAGTCTGTTGAACTAAATCAACCGATTTATTTCAAAGATGTGCTGACCTCTCAATGGAAGCCAGGAGATGTGCTATGTTGGGGAAGGGTTTTTGCACTTGTTTCCACAGGAGAAGAAAAATTGTGGATACCATCAAAATTAATAAAGGTTTGGTTTGAAGAGGAGAAACCTCTTGGAAAGGAGATATGACAGCTCATCCACAATGATGATATTCATACAGGTGGTAAGAAAAACATATAGAATGGGGGCAGAGTTCTGTTCTTATCTCCACAGGAAAACACTTGTCTTCAAAAAATCCAAAGGACCCTGAATATTTGAATACTGACAGATGGAAAAAATTACTATCCAGCATGGATCACCAAGAAAATCAAATAGGTTCTGAAAGAAACAATGTGTGTGTGTGCGTATGTGTGTGTGTATAGTTTATTTATATTCATAATTATATAGAGCTGGTTTTGGAGTTGGACTCTGGCTCAGTCCCTCTCTATTTCCAATCTTGTCGTTAAGAGAAAAACCCAAAGTTTCTATCTCATGTCAAGAGCCATGATATGGGACAGAAGGAAAAAAGAATTTAGAAAACATCTTTGCTTTTCTTCATATCTATCATACCTTTTATTGAATATACATGTCTGTATATGTCTATATAATTAATGTTTAAGTTTACCACAATGAACAATGAATTTTCCTGCAGTAATCTTTGTAGTTTCCAGGAAGAAGTTGGGGCCCCATAACAACAACTCCACCTGGTTGATATGACGTCATGGTACTGATAGCTCTACTACAAGACCTGTTTTGGGTACCAGCTGCACAAGACGGTTCCAGCTTGGTTAGCTGAAATGGTGCACATCTTGTACAACATTCTGGCCAGACCTCCACAAAATACTCAGAGACTATTTGCAATTTTAAAAGACATTGATCTTGAAATTTAATCATCATTTTACTTTCACAGGACCCCCTAGAAAGAATGTCACCCCTATGACAGCTGGAAGTAATTCTAGAGGATGATGTCCCCTCTCCCAGCAAAGTTTGTCCTCAGGTTTAGGGACATCATTTAGGGGTTGATTATAATTAGTATACGGTTGAGGGTTTGGGGAGGAATTTTATAAGCTCAGGGATCTTTTTGAAAAAAAAGAGGGAAAATTGGATGATGAAATAATAGATTGGTATTTGTGAGTTGTTGTTTATAGATAATTACATTGGTATAGATTCTTATATATGGATACAAAGTTAAATTATATTGAATATTGTATTCATGCATGCTTCTACCTCTGTTTAAAACACTTTTATGTATTGATATATATATATATGTATATTTACCATAGTGTAGTGTGTATTTCTACCTCTGATTAAGATACTTATATATTGCTTATGTATTGATATATATTTTCCATATTGCAGTGTATACTTATATATTGTTTACATTTGGAGGTCAATGCCCTCATTTGTTGCATAATTGTTTATTGTCTTAGTCTTTAAGTTAGATAGGTATTAAGAATTATAGATTAATAGTCACCTATGCTTGTCATATTTATAGTTAGACTAATCTGATTTTTTAGATATGTAAAAATTATATTCTATATAAATAGATAATCTTCAACCTCTTCAAAGAGCTGTAGAAAATGGCATTTGATCTAACTTAGAGTTCTGTAGTAGCTAGGCGCAACCACTCCTGGCAACACCGATCTATTCTGGAGAGATTGTTGAGTACCAAAGACCCTCCACTTGGAGCTTGTCTTCTTCTTGGCAAAACCAGTCTCTGGGCAAGGAACTGCCCATACCTGAACTACTGACAAAATACATAGTATTCGGAAATGGATAAGCAGAACTGTCAAATCTTGCCAAGACAGGGTAAGATGGTTTTGAAAAATTTCTTGCCTTTAAAAATAATCTGTCAGTTTTTCTAGGCCTTAGCCAAAGTTGGTTGCTTCAATGCTGCAAACATGACTTTGGACGATTGCCCAGGTAGCCAGTTGTCTCTGTGATTTGTTGCATGTTTTGGAAGTTGTTTGATTGTGCCTCCTAATTACTCAGGTAACATTGTTTCCCTTCTTGGATCTTCCATGGGGTTGAAGACTAGATAAATGTAGTTACTTTCCTCTCATGACTTGGCCAATTTATTTATAAGACTTAAGCTAGTTAGAATAGGATATTTGTTCTTATTGTATATAATTTTGTAGTAGGTTTAGAACTCTCTTACTTAAACAAAATGGGAAAGTGCTGCAGGAGCTCCTTCCGCTCCTTCAGCCAATAGCCTTTAAGATACCAGCCCACTTGGGCGTGGTCTCTCTGGCTTGAAAAAGCAGAGGTAGTTGCATGCTCCCTCTCTTGCTTTGGACTCAGGATTCCACTTCTGGTTACCAGACACTTTTCCTGGTCATGCAGGAGGCTGTTGCCTACGACAGTGCTCTGTAAGTTTTTTTCCTTTAAATAAATAACCCTTTTATTAATCATAATTCCAGACTGGTGTGGGATTGATTTATGACTTACTCCTTTACACAATCCAGTGCTGGACATAAGAACAGAGATGAAAATAATAATTAACAAATTATTAAAAGTTGAAACATATAGACTATTAACCTGATCCTCCCAGGATCATCAACTGAAACAGGTATATACTCTCTGCTACACTACTTCTACCAGAAAGGTATACCCTTAAATACAGTGATATAGATCTCATGAATAGGATCTTATAAGCTACAAGTCCCCCTCTGCTCTCAAACCCTCCTAAACCCCACAACCTCAAAGGAACTCTGAAATACAGGTGAAAATACACAAAGACAAACATGAGGTGAGTTACCACCTTCACAGCAGGGTACCACACAGTCTAGACACTCCATAATAGGGTAAATCCCTGTTCCTGTCTCCCACCTCCCTCACATTATCTAGCCAACCAGCAGGGAATATTCCTGCAAGTAGGCTGCTGTAACACAACCATCCCATCAATTGAACCCTGTAAGCAACAAGTGCCCATCTGTCCCCAAACCCTCCTATCCCCTGCAACCTCTGCGGAACTCTGAAACACAAGCTGCAAATACACAGACATGTCCAAGATGTAGACTCCTCCAAAATCCCCACCCCATCAATTGGACCCAGTAAGCTGCAAGTCCCACTCTGCCTCCAAGCACTCTAATCTCCTGCACCTCAGAAAAACTCTGAAGCACAGGCTGTGACGGCACAGAGTGGACACAAAGAGCAAACCAAGAGAATTGACCAAGAAAGTGGACCAAGAAAGCAGGCAAAGAGAGACCTCAGTGGCTCCATGAGACACAAGCACCAACAGTACAGAGCAGACCAAGAACGGCTCCCAAAAACACAGACAGCCAATGCAAGGATTGGACTAAGAATCAACAACACTGCTGGCACCAATTGGAAAAAATTAAAAAACATCTATTAAAGAAAATCCAAGAAAACCAAGAAAAAACAGTCAAATTGGAAAAGTAAACAGTTCAAGACTTGAAAACTGAAAGACAGGCAATAAAGAAAACACAAAAGGAGGGAATTCTGGAGATGGAAAATCTGGGTAAACAAAGGGGAACTACAGAGGCAAGCATAACCAACAGTATACAAGAGATGGAAGAGGGGATCTGAGGTACTGAAGATATTATAGAAGAAATAGAATCATCGGTCAAAGAAAACATTTAATCAAACAAATTCTTAATGCATGTATTACAGGAAATCTGGCACACCATGAAAACACCAAACCTAAGAATAATAGGGATAAAAGAAGCAGAAGAACGCAGCTCAAAGGCACAGAAAATATACTCAACAAATCATAAAGGAAAAATTTCCCAACCTAAAGAAGGATATAAGAAGCTTACAGAACACCAAATAGACTGGACCAAAATAAAAATTTCTCCTCATCATATAATAATCAAAACATAAAACATACAGAATAAAGAAAAAATATTAAGAGCTGCAAATGAAAAAGGTCAAGTAACATATAAAGACAGACCTATCAGAATTCAATCTGACTTTTCATTGGAAACCATGAAAGTGAGAAGGTCCTGGACAGATTGCTGCAGACACTACAAGACCATGGATTCAGGCTGAGACTATTATTCCCAGCAAAGTTTTCTATCACAATCGATGGAGAAAACAAAATATTCCATGAGAAACCCAGATTTAAACAATATCTATCTACAAATCCAGCATTATGCAAAGTACCTGAAGGGAAACTCCAACCCAAGGAAGCTAAATACACCCACAAAAACACAGACAACAGATAACCTCATACCAACAAACCACAAAGAAAAAAAATCACACAAACACCGCCACCAAAAGACTAACAGAAATTAACAGTCATTGGTCATTAATATCTCTTAATAGCCATGGACTCAATTCACCTATAAAACGACACAACCTAAGACAGTGGGTATGAAAGGAGGATCCACCCTTCTGCTGTATACAAGAAACACACCTCAACCTCAAAGGCAGACATTTCCTCAGAGTAAAAGGTTAGGAATAGATTTTCCAATCAGATGAACCTAAGAAACAAGCAGATGTTGCTATCCTAACATTCAAAAAAATGGACTTGAAACTAAAATCAATCAGAAGTGATAGAGAAAGACACTTTATATCACAATATATAGCACATCACAGGAATAATCCATCAAGATGAAATCTCAGTCCTGAACATTTAAGCCACAAACACAAGAGCACCACATATGTAAAAGAAATATTGCTAAAGTTTAAATCGCAAATCACACCCCACACACTAAGAGTAGGAGAGTTCAACATCCCCACTCTCCACAATGGAAAGGTCACCCAGACAGAAAATTAACAGAGAAATAAGAGGAAAAACAGATGTCATGACTTAATGGGCTTAGGAGATATCTACAGAACCTTCCACCGAAACACAAAAGAATATACCTTCTTCTCAGTACCTCATGGAGCCTTCTCTAAAACTGACCACATACTTGGTAACAAATTAAACACTGACAGATACAATAAAACTGGGAAAATACCTTGTATCTTTTCAGATTACCATGCTTTAAAGTTAGAATTTAACAACAACATTAATTGCAGAAAGCCTACAAATTAATGAAAATTGAAAAGTGCTCAATTGAACCAGCTGGGTCAAAGAAGAAATAAGGAAAGAAATTTGTCTCAGCAGTGGTGGTGAAAGATTTTAATCCTAGCACTCCGGAGGCAGAGGAAGGCAGACCTCTGTGAGTTCAAGGCCAGCATGGTCTACAAGAGCTAGTTCCAAGACAGGCTCCAAAGCTACAGGAAAACCCTACCTTGAAAAGAAAAAGAGAGAAAAAAATTGAAGACGTTCTAGAATTCAACAAAAATGAAGGCACAATGTACCCAAACCTATGGGACACCATGAAAGCAGTGCTAAAAGGAAAGTTCAGAGCACTAAGAGCCTACAAAAAGAAAGTGGAGAATTTTCACACTAGTGACTTACAGCAAACCTGAAAGCTCTAGAACAAAAAGAAGAGAAATAGATGACAGGAAATAATCAAATTGAGGGCTGGAATCAGTAAAATACAACCAAAGAAAAGAATACAAAGAATCAAGGAAACAAAGACCTGGTTCTTTGAGACAATCAAGAAGAGAGACGAAGCCTTGGGCATATACCCAAATGATGCTCAATCATATTACAAGAACATTTGTTCAACAATGTTAAAATAAGCATTATTTTTCGAAGCCAGGAAGTGGAAACAACCTAGATACACCTCAACTCAAGAATGGATGAAGAAAATGTGGTACATTTACAGAATGAAGTACTACTCAGTGGTTAAAAAAATGATATTTTCAAATATGCATGTAAATGGATAGAACTAAAAAAAATCCTGAGACAGATAATCCAGACCCTAAAAGATGAACACGGTATTACTCACTCATAAGTGGATACTAGCTGTGAAGAAAAGAATAACAGGCATATACTACCCATATCTAGAGAAGTTAAGAAACAAGGCAAACCCTAATAAAAGCATATATAAACGCCCTAAAAAGGGGAAATAGACAAGAGCTCCTAATATAATTGGGAGAAGGGGAGTGGGATGAAAAGGGAAGGGAAACGAGAGAGGAAGGAGAGAATGGGAATGAAGAGAAAAATGTGAGGGAATAGGATAGAGGAGATGGAGAAGAGCAGAAATGGAGAGAAAGAAAAGAGATATTTGGAAACATTATGGGCCCAGCAAAAAACCTGGCACTAAAGAAATTCCCATGAATCCACAAGGATGACCCCAGCTAAGACCCTAAACAATAGGAGAGAACTGACCCTGCCCTGGAGTCAGATTGATGACTGTCTTAAATGTCACCATAGAAACTTCATCCAGCAACTGATAGAAACAGAGGCAGAGACCCACAGTGGAGCATTGAGCTGAGCTCCCAAAGTGCAGCTGACGAGTGGGAGGAATAAGAATACGAGCAAAGAGGTCAAGACCACGATGGGGATACCCACTGAAACAGCTAATGGGAGCTCATCAATTCCAGCCTGACTGGGAAGGAACCAGCACTAGACCAAAGTAGAACATCTGAATGTGGGTGACAGCTGTATGGCTGGGGCAGACAACAGGGCAACAGAAACGATGGGAAGGGTACAGGAAAGAAAAGAAGGGAAGAGAGTGCCGATGAGCAAAGGTTAAGGAAGAAAAGAAGAAAGATACAGATAATACAAAATCAGGAGAAAAATTCCACCACTGCTGGCCAATGTTATCCAGTTCATGGGAAGCAGGCAGCAGTAGAGAAAAGGGAATTACCTGAGTTCTAGACAGAGAGGACCAATGAACAAATGAACCACTGAATGAAGAAATGAGTGAAGGACATACAAGGGGTGTCACTGGGACAAGGGGGATCAGAAAGTGTGTAAACCAGTGAAAATGTAAACTGATGAAACACATTAGGACACTGTCCTAGAATCAGATATACAAAAAATGACAGGCAAAAAGCTCTCCTAAAAGCAACTGTAATATCCTGACATCATAAAGAGTTGACAAGAATACAGAACAACAGAATCTTTTACATGTTCTATCCTGGGAAAATTTGAACCTAACTTTAGAATAAGTTTTAAGTCTATGCTATACAGAAGACAGTCACTCATAGGCACTGCTCTCAGAAACAGTCACATATGATTTCTATGGTTACATGCCTATTCCCAAAACAGCACCAAAAAAAAAAAAAAAAGACAAAACTCTAGGAGTTATCACAAATACCCACAAAAGGGTTTTCATAATCTAAGTAGACATGCATTCTCGGGATGGATCTTTTTCAGGCTGTTTTGCATCGTAAATAAATTACAGACAGGAGACCAAATAAGGATAATTCTGTACAGACAGGTTAACATCATCTGAACGTGTAAGAATGCAAATATCAGAGACACCATTCTTTCATTTCTTCAAAGACACCACGACTGAAAGGAGGAATGTCTATGACCTGGTGCAGGTGACTCAGGCCTGTGCTCCAGCCAGCTGTCTGAGGGTCTGAGGAGAGCACATGACAACTGACTACTTCCAAACCCACCTAGTGACAGAACAGTCACAGAGCTGACCTAGGCCACTGCTGAGAAGATATTTCGAACTTAAAGTCAAAAGATGGGTAAGAATTGGGATTTTGCTCATGGAAACGTCCTGAAAACTCTGGACTAGGTTAGAGGTTCTTAAGACCTAGGCCTGTCTTGGCTCTCCCTGAGGCTCGGATATATGTAGAAAGATGTTACTTTCTTGTCCAAATCCAGATACATACAATACAGGTAAGAGACATTTTAGGTGATTTCATAACTGTAACATATATACATATGTATGCATATATATTTGTAAGTATATACACACATATACATTTTAATTTTAATGATTCAGTGTTCCTATCCTCTGAAGCATCACGAAGAAAAACTAATTCAAGATCTTAAAAAAAAAAAAAAAAAGATCTTAAGCTGTTTCCTTTTCTTCAGTCTCTTATCTCCTTGTACACAATTTTAATTTTCTCCTGTGTACCCCTGTTTGTTTTCGATTAGAAAGACCATATTTAGGAGGCTATCAGATTACAGTCCAGTCATAAGCATACTATAGGTCTAAGTAATCCTGAGTCTACATAGACAACTCAAACCCATCAATATTAAACACATTTGACCCTGTTTAGAAATATTTTGTCTTAAAACTCTCAACTATATGTTTTCATGTCTTTAAATTTATTGAAACATTTTCAGGTAACAAAAGGCAGACTTATTGACTTATTGATTGAAAGTAAAGACTCTTTCTAAGTGCTTTAGCAATACACCCCAAGAACTAGAATACAATAGCAACAGAAGCACCTGAGGGAAGAGAAAGAGCTCTTTAGAATCCTGCTGTCCTATGTAATTGTACTCCCAACCCTTCTGCCTCTTCCTTCAGGCAGTCCCTCAGCCTGGCTTCTCTTAGTTTTCTCTATGCTATGGCCATACTTACTCCTCCTGTACTTGCATGTGCTCCTCCTCCTCCTCCTCCTCCTCCTCCTCCTCCTCCTCCTCCTCCTGTAGTCTGGGGTCCATATTGAGGAATCAGTTGTCCTACATCGGCAGGGTCTTTTCTACTGGCAGGTTCCTGAGAGGACCAGGGAATGAGAAGTTAGAGAAGATAGTAAAGTTGTAGATCAGGCGTGATTATACAAGTTGAGTGCTGGTACAAGCAGGTATATTTGAAAATTCTACATCTTATATCCAGTTTTTCTAAAAGGAAAAATGAGATACTATCAGCAAAAATTCTCATACAAGGGAACAAAGTCAGCAGAAATTTGACCAAGTAATGATGCACAAAGGTAACACAGAGTATTGCAAGTGAGACCCAAGCTGAGTACACACAGGCCATAGGAATGATAAGCATGGCCTCTCAGGATGGGAAGAACTGGGATCTCAGGACCTAAGAGTCCTCGCCTGTTAGGTGCCTGACTCCAGACCACTGCTGGACTTGTCAAGCTTGTGCCTCCTTTTGGACCAGGAATTAAGTTCCTTCTCTGCACATCTGTGTCTCAGAGGAAGCCGCAGACAATCAAATGCAAAAACAGGGTCTGAAGAATGAAAACAAAAGAAATACAATAGAAATATTCAAAAAGTAGTGTTAGGCCTGAAATGCTAAAGCTCAAGGGGAAAAGTAGGAAGAGACCAGGGTCAGAAAAAGAAATGGGTTGGCTATCTCTCAAGTGCCAAAAAATCAATGCATGTCATGTATGTAATCATACACACATATACATACATGAACTCATATATGCATACTCACAGACATACATATACACATACATACATAAGTTTGAAGTGATAAGAAAATGTATAAAATAGCAGCTATAAATAAACACATTTACAAAGCAACTTCTTTAGTTTAGAATTTGACACAGGTCTGAAACAAAATGGCGTTGAACACACAACCTGAGACTTTGAAACACAACTGCAGCTCTCTTTTGTAGGGCCCAGGTCTACCCTTGTTCCTGGGGTTCATCTTGAGGACAGTTTCTGGTCAGCTAACTAAAGCATTCTGTTTGTTCCTGTGCTCCCCCTGCCCCGCCTGGTGATTAGCTGTAGGGCATTGACTCCAAAGTTGGTATGGTAATTTCCCACCTGCCTGGGCGGAATTCCTTGTGCAGCAGCTAGGTATATAAGGATTTCCCCAAGTTTGAATAAATGGTATTCGGCTGATCTCCTTACGAATGACCCAGGTCTCTTTGTGTGTTCTTTCAATCTCCAGGCCCTTGCCCGACTCCTGTACGGTACAGTGGCGCACGAACTGTACCGAGGGTGTAACACAGAATCGGGTGTTACACTTTTCACTCAATTCCATATAAATTGAAAAAAACCCTGATATATGGGAATGTCAAAAGACCCTGTAACCCAGAAATATGGAAGACTGGCTGAGGAAAATGGCTTTAGTTCAGCATTGTAAGGCCTGACCTGGCACAACTAAAGAGACCTGCTCTCAAGGACAAATGAGGGACAAAGGTTTCAAGTCACACAGGTAGCTAGGAAGGGACCCACACTCTAGAGGCACTCCATATCCAACGTTCACTCAGCTGAACTATTTATTCCCCTGATCTCCTGACCATTTTCACAGAGTTCTGCAAAATCCTCCATGTTTGCATGGTCTCCTCTAATCCTTAAGGTCTGCCTTTCATGGAAATATGAGTTTTTTCACTATAATAACGAGGATATGGGCCTGTATTTTCAAGAGGGAAACTCCTGATTCCATGGTGTATTCATTTACAAACCCAGCCGATCTTAAGACCATGGGAAACAGACAGTCACAAGTTTCAAGAGGAAAGCATACAAAATACTGACAAATACCAATTACCTGCCAGGAACTCATAGGCTGATGCACAGAAAACAGAAAAATAGAAGAAGTAACTGGGGTGGTTATTGAAGAAAAAGTAAAGAAGTCTGAAGAACAAGGCATCAAAACAGAGGTAGGTGAGTGGCTATCACAACCATAATTCTTTTTTTAATTAATTTATTTATTAAAGATTTCTGCCTCCTCCCCGCCACCGCCTCCCATTTCCTTCCCCCTCCCTCAATCAACTCCCCCTCCCTCAGCAGCCCGAAGAGCAGTCAGGGATCCCTGCCTTGTGGGAAGTCCAAGGATCTCCCACCTCCTTCCAGGTCTAGTAAGGTGAACCTCCAAACAGCCTCGGCTCCCACAAAGCCAGTACGTGCAGTAGGATCAAAACCCAGTGCCATTGTTCTTGACTTCTCAGCAGCCCTCATTGTCTGCTATGTTCAGAGAGTCCGGTTTTATCCCATACTTTTTTTTAGACCCAGTCCAGCTGGCCTTGGTGAGTTCCTGATAGAGCATCCCCATTGTCTCAGTGTGTGTGTGCACCCTTCACAGTCTAGCAGCATTGTTTGTAATAGCCAGAACCTGGAAACAACCTAGATGCCCTTCAATGGAAGAATGGATGAAGAAAGTATGGAATATATACATATTAGAGTACTACTCAGCAGTAAAACACAATGACTTCTTGAATTTTGCATGCAAATGGACGGAAATAGAAAACACTATCCTGAGTGAGGTAAGCCAGACCCAAAAAGAGGAACATGGGATGTACTCACTTATAATGGGTTTCTAGCCATAAATAAAGGACATTGAGCCTATAATTCGTGATCCTAGAGAAGCTAAATAAGAAGGTGAACCCAAAGAAAAACATATAGTTATCCTCCTGGATAGTAACCTTCATCAGGCGATGAAAGGAGACAGAGACAGAGACCCACATTGGAGCACTGGACTGAAATCCCAAGGCCGAAATGAGGAGCAGAAGGATAGAGAGCAACCATAATTCTTTACATCACTGGCATGGCCAAAGAGTCTAGGAAATGAGAAAGGCCTAACACAAAAGAGCTAGATCCACGTCACCCTCACAAAACAAAGACAGAAGAAATGCTGAGAGAGTAAAACAACAGGGAGAAAATATGACTGTCAAAGAAATGAAAACACAGTGTAGACACGACCAGTGTAGACAGCTGATGGATGGAAAACAAGTAAAACTGAGCCTGAGCTCTCCACATACTAGATGTGTATAGACCACATGATGGATCTGCTAAACTGTACAACTCATATCTTTGAATAATAACAAGACTGATTCACATATGATGGGAACAAGACCTCAAAGAGTACCAGAGATGAGGGAGAAAAGCAGCATGAAAAAACTTGGCCCACACCTACAATGGTACTACTATGTAGGAGACAGCAGGTAGACCATGAGGTGCAGGTAGACCATGAGGTCAGGACAGTCCAGCACAGGTGCCAGTTTCTAAGTCATACTCTCTTAGGAAAACAAAAATGTCTCATTTAATGTAGAACTCGGGAGGCAGAGGCGTGGGGATATAAGTAAGTTCAAGGCCAGCCTGGACTATGGAGCAACTTCCCACACTGGGAGGACTATTACACAGAAAAACCCTGTTTCCCCACCCACCAAAGAAAAGGAAAAGAAAGGAAAAATAAAAAGAGAAAAAGAAATCTTCCACAATGGACAGAGTGGTAGGCTCATGAAATCACAGCACTGCAGAGGCACTGGTCACAGTATAAAGGCTCTCAGTCCTGCCAAGGACACAATAAGACAATGTCACATGTCTAGCTGCAGAGCATTTTGTGACCTGACCTAGGTAATTTTAAAAGATGCTGAATCAAAATTGAAGTTTAAAATATACTAAGAGAAGCATGCAAGAAATTGTAAATGCATACAAGAAAAAAAAATAAAAACCTCAAAGGGCCGTCTGCAAAAAGATGCATGGTAGAAAAACTGGCAAAGAGGTTCAATCAGAATCTTATATTGTAGATACAAAAAACCAGCTCCAGGAAGCTGTCCATGGGAATCTATATGCCTCCAGTGAGTAGAAAGGCTTGCATTCCAAGAGACACAGACATAAAAAGAAAACACTAAACTCATTCTCTCACACATGCACACAAAAACACACACTCACACAATACAAACACACAGAGAGAGAGAGAGAGAGAGAGAGAGAGAGAGACAGAAAAAGAGAGAGAAAGAGAGGGGGGAAGGGAGGGAGCAAGGGAGGGAAAAACTAAAACATTGAGGGGACAGACAGATTCAACCCAAAATTGAAACAAGAGATTCAAACTTAATGAGGACGGTCCCTCAAGATAATACCAGAGTAAAAGGCTATGTGACAGCTATACATTGAAAGACATTAATAGTAGCACAATCCAGTGCTGGACATAAGAACAGAGTTGAAAATAATCATTTACAAATTCTTACAAGTAGAAACAGATAGACTATTAACATCTGATCCTCCCAGGATCATCAATTACAACAGATATATACTCACTGCTACACTACTTCTACCCAAAAAGTATATGCTTAAAAATATAGAGATCTAGATCCCATCAATTGGACCCTGTAAGCTACAAGTCCCACTCTGCCCCTAAGCCCTCCTATCCCCCAGAACTTCTGAGGAACTCTGAAATACAGGCCACAGCTAGGCAGAGATGTCCAAACGTGAATACCAACTCACCAGGCAAGACATCCACTCTCTAAACATTCATACAAGGACAAACCCAGGGCACTTCCCCAAACTGCCTTAGCTTGTCTAGCCAGGCAGCAGGGAATCTTTCTGCAGGTGGGATGCTCCAACACGCCCATCCTATCAAATGGACTCTGCAAAACCTCCTATCCCCTGGGACCTCAGAGGAACTCAGAAACATAGGCTGCAAATACACAGAGAAACGACCAAGAGGTCAGTGACTACCCACCCAGTGGTGCACCCCGCTCTCTAGGTTCTCTATACTGGGGATGGCCAATGCCATCCAGTTCATGGAGGCAGACATCCATAGGAAAAAGGGAAATTTCTGAATTCTGGATAGACAGGACCAATGAACAAATGAACCACTGAACAAATAAAAGATTGAAGGAAATACAAGGGGTGTCCCTGGGACAAGGGGAATCAGAAAGTGTATAAAGCAGTGATAATGACGTAAACTGATGATACACACATTAGGACACTGTCCAAGAATCAGAGATGCAAAAAAAATCACTGACAAAAACTCTTCTAAAGGCAAACCTTAATATCCTGACAGCATTAAGAGTTGACAAGAATACAGACCAACAGAATCTTTTACATGTTCTATCCTGGGAGAAATTAAACCTCACCATAGATTAAGTTTTAACCCTATGCTATACAAGGGACAGTCACATACGATTTCTACAATCAGGTGCCTATTCCCAAAGCAGCAACAGACAAAATAACAAAATTCTACGAGTTATCACAAATACCCATAAAAGGGTTTTCATGATCTAAGTAGACATGCATTCTCGGGATGGATCTTTTTCAGACTGTTTTGTATCGTAAATAAATTACAGACAGGAGGCCAAATAAGGATAATTCTGTACAGACAGGTTAACATCATCTGAACGTGTAAGAATGCAAATATCAGAGACACCATTCTTTCATTTCTTCAAAGACACCACGACTGAAAGGAGGAATGTCTATGACCTGGTGCAGGTGACTCAGGCCTGTGCTCCAGCCAGCTGTCTGAGGGTCTGAGGAGAGCACATGACAACTGACTACTTCCAAACCCACCTAGTGACAGAACAGTCACAGAGCTGACCTAGGCCACTGCTGAGAACATATTTCAAACTTAAAAGTCAAAAGATGGGTAAGAATTGGGATTATGTTCATAGAAACATCCTGAATACCCTGGATAGACTGGAGGTTGTTAAGAACTAGGCCTGGTCCCTTGGTCCCTGGCTCACTGGGGCTACCAGGAGTCCCTGTGTAGGTGCTGAGAAGTTCCATCTGGATGGGTGAGTGTGTGCTATCCTGGGGCGGACTGTCCCGGTAGAGAGCACAAACGCCCCTCCCCCAGCTCCTGCTGCGGCTCTGCCTGCGCCCTACTTCCCTTGGTCCCTGGCTCATTGGGGCTACCAGGAGTCCCTGTGTAGGTGCTGAGAAGCTCCATCTGGACGGGTGAGTGTGTGCTATCCTGGGGCGGACTGTCCTGGTAGAGAGCACAAACGCCCCTCCCCCAGCTCCTGCTGCAGGGCTTTCTTACCTACACACGCGCCCTCACCCCCACCCCCAAGCCTGCCTTGTCTGCAAGGTCCTTAGCTGTGGAACAGTTTCCTGCCCTTTCACTAAGGCTACCAACCCAGAGCAGTGAGTGCCTGACTAGAGGGCAGGCCTCAAGGTACCCACCAGGGAACGCGGGCCCCTGCTGCTGGGGCTGCAGTGTCTGCTGTGCTCTCCTGGACCCGCTCTGCCTGCCCCCTACTTCCCTTGGTCCCTGGCTCATTGGGGCTACCAGGAGTCCCTGTGTAGGTGCTGAGAAGTGCCATCTGGACGGGTGAGTGTGTGCTATCCTGGGGCGGACTGTCCAGGTAGAGAGCACAAACCCCCCTACACTAAGGCTACCCAACCAGAGCAGTGAGTGCCTGCCTAGCGGGCAGGCCTCAGCAACCCCGAAAGGGAGCACAGGCACCTCCAGTCTGTACTGCAGTGTCGCCTGTGTTCTACTCGACCCCGCCCTACCCCCTGCATTTGCCCTTCTTTCCTCGGGTCATTGGAATACCAGGCATCCCTGTTTTGGTGTTGAGGAGTTCATCTGGTAGGGAAGGGTTCCTGCCCCTACACTGAGGAGATACACCCAGAGAGTTAGTCACAGCAAAGACTGGTCCAAGACACCAGGCCTCTCCTGGCTCCATTTGAAGGAAGAGATGGGCAGGCGCCAATGCAAGAATTCCCCCAACAACTTGAAAGGCAACGTAACATCACCAGAATCCAGGAATCCCGAAATAAGAAGTGTACACCCTAATCCAGAAGAATTAGAAGAATTCGACTCAAAAGTGAATTATATGAAAATAATAGAGGACCTTAAACAGGAGGTGAAAAACTGCCATAATCAATTAGAGATTACAAACAAAAAGGTAGAGGAAATGAATAAATCTCTCAAAGATACCCAAGAAAACCAAGAGAAACAAGAAAAAGTAATCAAACAGGTAAGGGAAACGGTTCAAGACTTGAAGAATGAAGTGGAAGTAATAAAGAAAACACAAACCGAGGGAAAGATGGAGATGGAATATTTGGATAAACGAACAGGAACTACAGAGACAAGTACCACCAACAGATTACAAGAGATAGAAGAAAGAATCTCAGACACTGAAGATACCATAGAGAAAATAAACACTCTGATCAAAGAAAACAGCATAACCAACAAATTCTCAACACAAAACATTCAGGAAATCTGGGACACAATAAAAAGACCAAACCTAAGAATAATAGGGATAGAAGAAGGAGAAGAAGTACAGCTCAATGGTCCAGAAAATATATTTAATAAAATTATAGAAGAAAACTTTCCCAACCTTAAGAAAGATATTCCTTTGAAGGTCCAAGAAGCATACAGAACACCAAATCGATGAGATCAAAAAAGAACATCTCCTCGTCATATAATAATCAAAACACAAAACATACAGAATAAGAAAGAATATTAAGAGCGGCAAAGGAAAAAGGTCAAGTTACCTATAAGGGTAAACCTATCAGACTTACACCTGATTTCTCTATGGAAACCATGAAAGGCAGAAGGTCCTGGATAGATGTACTGCAGAAACTAAGAGACCATGGATGCAAGCCCAGACTACTATACCAAGCCAAGCTTTCGTTCACTATAAATGGAGAAAACAAAATTTTCCAGGATAAAAACAAATTTAAATAATACATAGCCACAAATCCAGCCTTACAGAAAGTAATAGAAGGAAAATCACAAACCAAGGAGTCCAACAATGCCCACAATAACTCAGACACCTAATGACCCTTCACCAGCACAACTTGAAGAAGGGAAACACACAAACTCTACTACCGAAAGAAAGAAAGAAAGAAAGAAAGAAAGAAAGAAAGAAAGAAAGAAAGAAAGAAAGAAAGAAAGAAAGAAAAAAAGAAAGGAAAAATGACCGGAGTTAACAACCACTGGTCGTTAATATCACTTAATATCAATGGACTCAACTCACCTATAAAGAGGCACAGGCTAAGAGATTGGATTCGAAAACAGTATCCAACATTCTGCTGCCTACAAGAAACACACCTCAACCACAAAGACAGACATCTACTCAGAGTAAAGGGTTGGGAAAAGGTTTATCAAGCAAACAGACCTAAGAAACAAGCAGGTGTGGCCATAGTAATTTCTAAGAAAGTTGACTTCAAACTAAAATCAATCAAAAGAGATGGAGAGGAACATTTTCTACTCATAACAGGAACAATTCACCAGGATGAAGTCTCAATCCTGAATATATATGCCCCTAATATAAAAGCACCCACTTATGTAAAAGAAACGTTACTAAAACTCAAGGCAGTCATCAAACCACACACACTAATAGTAGGAGATTTCAACACTCCTCTCTCACCAATGGACAGGTCAATCAGACAGAAACCTAACAGAGAAATAAGAGGATTAAGGGAGGTAATGAATCAAATGGACTTAACAGACATCTATAGAACATTCCACTCAAATAAGAAAGAATATACCTTCTTCTCTGCAGCTCATGGAACCTTCTCGAAAATAGACCACATACTCGGTAACAAAGCAAACTTACACAGCTACAAAAAAATATTGGTAACCACCTGTGTCTTATCAGATCACCATGGATTAAAGTTAGAATTCAACAACAATGCTATCCCCAGAAAGCCTATGAACTCATGGAAACTGGACAGTCAACTACTGAACCACACCTGGATCAAGGAAGAAATAAAGAAAGAAATTAAAGTCTTTCTTGAATTCAATGAAAACGAAGACTCAACATACTCAAACCTATGGGACACTATGAAAGCAGTGCTGAGAGGAAAGTTCATAGCATTAAGTGCCCACTTAAAGAAAACGGAGAAAGCACACATTGGAGAATTAATAGCCCACCTGAAAGCTTTAGAAAAAAAAGAAGCAGACTCACCTAGGAGAAGTAAAAGACTGGAAATAATCAAATTGAGGGCTGAAATCAACAAAATAGAAACACAGAAAACAATCCAAAGAATCAATGAAACAAAAAGCTGGTTCTTGGAGAAAATCAATAAGATTGATAAACCCCTATCCAAACTAATCAAACGGCGGAGAGAGAATATGCAAATTAACAAAATCAGAAACTAAAAGGGAGACATAATCACAGACACAGAGGAAATTCAGAGAATCATTAGATCTTACTACAAAAACCTGTATGCCACAAAATTGGAAAATGTTATAGAAATGGACACTTTTTTAGATAAGTACCATATACCAAAGTTAAACCAGGACCAGGTGAACAATCTAAATAGACCTGTTAGTCGCGAAGAATTAGAAGTTGTTATAAAAAGCCTCCCCACCAAAAAAAGCCCAGGTCCAGACGGCTTCAATGCAGAATTCTACCAGAACTTCCAAGAAGACCTAATACCTATACTCCTTAATGTATTTCACAATATAAAAACAGAGAAGTCATTGCCAAATTCCTTTTATGAAGCTGAAGTTACTCTGATACAAAAACCACACAAAGACACAAACAAGAAAGAGAATTACAGGCCAATCTCACTCATGAACATCGACGCTAAAATACTCAATAAAATACTGGCAAACCGTATCCAAGAACACATTAGAAAAATTATCCATTATGATCAAGTAGGCTTCATCCCAGAGATGCAGGGCTGGTTCAACATACGAAAATCTATCAATGTAATCCATCATATAAATAAACTGAAAGAAAAAACCATATGATCATTTTATTAGATGCTGAAAAAGCATTTGACAAAATTCAAGATCCCTTTATGATAAAGGTCTTAGAGAGATTAGGAATACAAGGGTCGTACCTAAGTATAATAAAAGCTATTTATAGCAAGCCATCAGCTAACATCAAATTAAATGGAGAGAAACTCAAAGCTATTCCACTAAAATCAGGAACACGACAAGGTTGTCCACTCTCTCCAAACCTCTTTAATATAGTGCTTGAAATTCTAGCAATAGCAATAAGACAACATAAAGGGATCAAAGGATTCAAATTGGAAAGGAAGAAGTTAAACTTTCATTATTTGCAGATGATATGATAGTGTACATAAGCGACCCCAAAAACTCCAGCAAAGAACTCCTTCAGCTGATAAACACCTTTAGTAGCGTTGCAGGATACAAGATCAATTCCAAAAAATCAGTTGCCCTCCTATACACAAAGGATCAGGAAGCAGAGATGGAAATCAGAGAAGCATCACCCTTCACGATAGCCACAAACAGCATAAAATATCTTGGGGTAACTCTAACCAAGGAAGTGAAGGATCTATTTGACAAGAACTTTAAGTCTATGAAGAAAGAAATTGAGGAGGATACCAGAAAATGGAAGGATCTCCCTTGCTCTTGGATTGGGAAGATCAACATAGTAAAAATGGCAATTCTACCAAGGGCAATTTATAGATTCAATGCAATCCCCATTAAAATCCCATCAAAATTCTTCACAGATCTTGAGAGGACAATAATCAACTTTATATGGAGAAACAAAAAACCCAGAATAGCCAAAACAATCTTATATAATAAAGGATCGTCTGGAGGCATTACCATCCCTGACCTCAAACTCTATTACAGAGCCTCAGTATTGAAAACAGCTTGGTATTGGCATAAAAACAGAGAAGTCGATCAATGGAACCGAGTGGAAGACCCTGATTTTAACCCACAAACATATGAACACCTAATTTTTGATAAAGGAGCTAAAAGTATTCAATGGAAAAAAGAGAGCATCTTCAACAAATGGTGCTGGCAGAACTGGTTGTCAACCTGTAGAAGAATGAAAATAGATCCATATCTATCACCATGCACAAAACTCAAGTCCAAATGGATTAAAGACCTCAATTTTAGTCTGAACACACTGAACCTGATAGAAGAAAAAGTGGGAAGTACTCTACAACATATGGGTACAGGAGATCACTTCCTACGTTTATCCCCAGCAGCACAGACATTAAGGACAACATTGAATAAATGGGACCTCCTGAAACTGAGTAGTTTCTGTAAAGCAAAGGACATTGTCACTAAGACAAAAAGGCAACCCACTGACTGGGAGAAGATCTTCACCAACCCTGCAACAGACAAAGGTCTGATCTCCAAAATATATAAAGAACTCAAGAAACTAGACTTTAAAATGCTAATTAACCCAATAAAAAAATGGGGCACTGAACTGAACAGAGAATTCTCAACAGAAGAAATTCAAATGGCCAAAAGACACTTAAGGTCATGCTCAACCTCCTTAGCGATAAGGGAAATGCAAATTAAAACAACTTTGAGATACCATCTTACACCTGTCAGAATGGCTAAAATCAAAAACACCAATGATAGCCTTTGCTGGAGAGGTTGTGGAGAAAGGGGCACACTCATTCATTGCTGGTGGGAATGCAAACTTGTGCAACCACTTTGGAAATCAGTGTGGCGATTTCTCAGGAAATTTGGGATCAACCTACCCCAAGATCCAGTAATACCACTATTGGGAATATACCCAAGAGATGCCCCATCAAATGACAAAAGTCTCTGTTCAACTATGTTCATAGCAGCATTATTTGTAATAGCCAAAACCTGGAAACAACCTAGATGCCCTTCAATGGAGGAATGGATGAAGAAAGTGTGGAATATATACATATTAGAGTACTACTCAGCGGTAAAAAACAATGACTTCTCGAATTTTGCATGCAAATGGATGGAAATAGAAAACACTATCCTGAGTGAGGTATCCCAGACCCAAAAAGAGGAACATGGGATGTACTCACTCATAATCAGTTTCTAGCCATAAATAAAGGACATTGAGTATATAATTTGTGATCCTAGAGAAGCTAAATAAGAAAGTGAACCCAAAGAAAATCGTATAGTCATCCGCCTGGAGAGGGGAAGTAGACAAGATTGCAGGGCAAAAACTGGGAACTTGCGGGTGAGGTGGCAAGGGGCAAAGGGGAAATGGGATGAGAAACATGAGAAGGGGAGGATGGGAGGAGCTCGGGGGATTGGGATGGTTGGGATATAGGAAGGGTGGATACGGGAGCAGCGAAATATATATCCTAACTAAGGGAGCCATCTTAGGGTTGGCAAGAGACTTGACTCTAGAGGGGTTCGCAGGTGTCCAGGGAGATGTCCCCAGCTGGTACCTTGGACAACTGAGGAGAGGGAACCTGAAATGACCCTATCCTATACTGGTGAATATCTTACATATTACCTTAGAACCTTTATCTGGCGATGGATCGAGGTAGAGACAGAGACTCAATTTGGAGCAACGGTCTGAGCTCTTAAGGTCCAAATGAGGAGCAGAAGGAGGGAGAACATGAGCAAGGAAATCAGGACCACGAGGGATGCACCCACCCACTGTGACAGTGGAACTGATTTATTGGGAGCCCACCAAGGCCAGCTCGTCTGGGACTGAATAAGCAAGGGTTGAAACTGGACTCTCTGAGCATGGCGGACAATGAAGGCTGATGAGAAGCCAAGGACAATGGCACTAGGTTTCGATCCTAATACATGAACTGGCTTTGTGGGAGCTTAGCCTGTTTAGATGCTCACCTTCCTGGACGTAGATAGAAGACCTTCGTCTTCCCGCAGGGCAGAGAATTTGGACTGCTCTTCAGTATCGAGAGGGAGGGGGAATGGTGTGGGGGGTGGAGAAGAGGAGTGGGGATAGGGGGAGGGGAGTGGGAGGAGGGGGCAATATTTGGGAGGAGGGGAGGGAAATGGGAAACGGGGAGCAGGTGGAAATATTAGTTAAAAAAGAAAAAAAGAATAAAAAAAAAGACTTTAAAAAAAAAAAAAAAGGACTAGGCCTGTCTGGGGCTTTCTCTGAGGCCCCAATATATGGAGAAATATTTTGGTTTCTTGTCCAAATCCAGGTATATACTATACAGGTAAGAGTCATTTTAGATGATCCCATAACTGTAATATATTTACATATATATGTATATATGATTATAAGTATATATACACATGTATATTTTTATTTTAATGATTCACTGTTCTTGTCCTCTGATGTATGGCAAAGAAAAAATAATTCAATATATTAAGCTGCTTGCTTTTCTTCAGTCCCTTCTCTCCATCTTGTTTAGAATTTTAATGTTTTTCCTGTGAATCCCTGTGTGTTTTAGATTAGACTGAACACATTTATGAGGGTATCAGATTACAATCATCATATGCATACTATAGGTCTAAGCAAGCTTGTGTCTACATAAACAGTACAACCCCATCAACATTTGACACTGTTCGAAATATTTTGTCTTAAACTCTGAACTATATGTTCTCATGTCTTTAAATTTATTGAAACATTTTCAGGTAACAAAAGACTTCTTGATTGACAGTAAAGATTCTTAGTGCTTTAGCAATACACCCCAAGAACTAGAATACAATAGCAACAGAAGCACCTGAGGGAAGAGAAAGAGCTCTTTAGAATCCTGCTGTCCTATGTAATTGTACTCCCAACCCTTCTGCTTCTTCCTTCAGGCACTCCCTCAGCCTGGCTTCTCTTAGTTTTCTCTATGTTATGGCCATACTTACTCCTCCTGTACTTGCATGTGCTCCTCCTCCTCCTCCTCCTGTAGTCTGGGGTCCATACTGAGGAATCAGTTGTCCTACATTGGCAGGGTCTTTTCTACTGGCAGGTTCCTGAGAGAGATGACCACGGGATGAGAAGTTAGAGAGGATAGTAAAGTTTGGGATCAGGTGTGCTTACACAAGCTGACTGCTGGCACAAGGAGGTTCATTAGGAAATTCTACTTCCTATATACAGCTTTCCTGAAAGGAAAAATGGGACAGTGCCAGCAAAAATTCTCATACAAGGAGAAAAAGTCAGCAGGAAGTAATGATGCACAAAGGTAACAGCAAGTATTGCAAGTGAGACCCAAGCTGAGTGCACACAGGCCATAGAAATGATCAGCATGGCCTCCCAGGATAGGAAGAGCTGGATCCTCAGGACCCAAAGACACTGCCCTCATTAGGGCCTGCCTTCAGGACACTACTGGCTTTGTCAAGCCTGTGCCTGATTTCAGACCAGGAATTAAGTTCCTTCTTTGCACATCTGTGTCTCAGAGAAAGCCACAGACAAGTCAAGAGCAACAACAGTGTCTGAAGAATGAAAAAAGAAAGAAATATCTGTAAGATACATTGGGCCTGAAATTGTGGAGCTCAAGAGGCAAATGAAGAAGATACCAGGGTCCAAAGGAGAAGAGGGATGGCTAACTCTCAAGCACTGAAAAAGCAATGCATGTGGTGTCTGTATACATGTACACACACACACACACACACATATATATATATATACATATATACATTTATAGATACATAAATACATAGGTTTTCAGAGACAAGAAAAGGCATAAAATACCAGCTCTAAATGACCACACTAAAAAAAAGGCTTCTTTGGAATAGAATTTGACACAGGTCTGAAATAAAATGGTGCTGAACACACAACCTGAGACTTTGAAACACAACTGCAGTTTTCTTTACTCCATTCCATATAGGAATGTAAAGGAAACTTTACATGTAGGAATGCCAAAAAGCCCTGTATCCCAGACATATGGAAAGTGGGAAAAGGAAGTTGGCTTTAGTTGAGCACTGTAAGACCTAACCTGAGAAAACTAAAGAGACATGCTCTCAAGGACAAATGACGGAACATAAGTTTCAAGTCACACAGGTAGCTAGGAAGGGACCCACACTCTAGAGGCACACTTTATCCAACGTTCACTCAGCTGAACTATTTATTCCCCTGATCTCCTGACCATTTTCACAGAGTTCTGCAAAATCCTTCATGTTTGCATGGTCTCCTCTAATCCTTAAGGTCTGGCTTTCATGGAAATATGAGTCCTTTCACTATAATAACGAGGAGAGGATATGGGCCTGTATTTTCAAGAGGTAAACTCCTGATTCTGTGCTTTATTCATTTACAAACCCATCCTATCTTAAGACATGGGGAACAGACAGTCACAATTGTCAAGAGCAAAGCATACAAAACCCCTGCCAAACACCATTCACCTGCCAAGAACTCATAGGCTGATGCACAGAAGACAGAACAAAAGAAGCAATGATGTGGGAGTCCCCTCTGTGTGTTGCTTGCATTGGTTAATGAACAAAGAAACTGCCTTGGCCTGATAGGGCAGAACTTAAGTAGGTGGGGAAGACAGAACTAAATTCTGGGAGGAAGAAAGCAGAGTCAAAGGGATGCCATGGATCTGCGACCAGAGGTCAAAGTGCTGAAACTTTTCTGGTAGGCCACAACCTCGTGGTGCTATACAAATTGATGTCAGAGGAACTCTGAAACACAGGCTATAACTATACAGAGAGAAGACCAAGAAGTCAGTGACCACCCTTCCAGTGGTGCACCCCACTCTCTAGGCCCTCTATACTGGGGTAAAACCTCAGCCCCATCCCATCAATTGGACCCTGTAAGCTAAAAGTCCCACTCTGTCCCCAAAAGCTCCTATCTCCCAGGACGTCAGAGAAACTCTGAAACACAGGCTGCAAATACACAGAGATGCCCAAAGGTAAGCTCCTCCAATGTTCCCACCCCATCAATCACATCCAATAAGTTACAAGACCCACTCCCCCTCCGAAGACACCAATCTACCACGGCCTCAGGGGAACTCTCAATCACAGACTGCAACTACACAGAGAAACCAAGAGAAGAACTCTGAAGCCCATGCTGTGACTACACAGAGTTGAGCAAGAGAGCGAACCAAGGGAGGAGACTAAGAGAGTGGACCAATGTAATCCACCATATAAACAAACTGGAAGAAAAAACATATGATGATCTCATTAGATGCTGAAAAAGCATTCGACAAAATTCAACACTGATTCATGATGAAGATCTTGGAGAAATCAGGTATGCAAGCAACATATCTAAACATAATAAAAGCAATATACAACTGCTGACAGCCAAAATGAAATTAAATTAAATCACTCAAAGCGATTCTGCTAAAATCAGGAACAAGACTAGGCTGTCCACTCTCTCCATATCTATTATTCAACATGGTTCTTGAAGTTCTGGCTAGAGCAATGACACAACAAAAAGAAATCAAAGGGATTCAAATTGGAAAGTAAGAAGTCAAAATTTGCTATTTTCAGCTGATATGATAGTATAAATAAGTGACCCCAAAAACTCTACCAGGGAACTCCTACTGCGATAAATACCTTCAGGAATGTGGCAGGATATGAGCAACACAAAAAAATCAGTAGTCCTCCTATATACAAATGAAAAAGAACCTGAGAAGGAAATCAGAGAAGCATCATCTTTCACAATAGTCAGAAATAACACAAAATATCTTGGGGTAACACTAACTAACCAAAAAAGTGACCCGTGTTTGACAAGAATTTAAGGCTTTGGAGAAAGAATTTTTAAAAGATACTAGAAAATGGAAAGATCTCCCATGCTCTTAAATAGGTAGGATCAAAATAATAAAAATGGCAATCCTACCAAAAGCAATCTCCATCAAAGTCCCAAACTCAATACTTCACAGACCTTGAAAGAACAAAACTCAACTTCATATGGAAAAAGAAAAGACCCAGGACAGCCAAAATAATCCTGTACCATAAAGGAACTTCTGGAGGCATCACCATCCCTGACATCAAGCTCTCTTATAGAAGATCTACAGTAATGAAAACAGCTTGGTAGTGACATGAAAACATACAGGTTAACCAAGAAAATTAAATAGAAGATCCAGGTATTAATCCAAATACTTGACTTTTGATTAAGAAGGTTATACAATGGAAAAAGAAAGCATATTCAACAAATGGTGCTGGCATAACTGCTTCTCAACATGTAGAACAAATCAAATTGACTCATATCTATCCCCACACAAAACTCAAGAACAAATGGATAAAAGACCTCAATGTAATTAATTCCGACCACACTGAACCTGATAGAAGAGAAAGTGGGAAGTAGCCTTCAAAGATGGGCACAGGAGACCCCTTCCTAAATATAACACCACAACAAACAATGAGTGCAACAATAAATAAATGGAACCTCCTGAAACTGAGAAACTTCTGTAAAGCAAAGAACACAGGCAATAAGACAAAAAGGCAGAATACTGAATGGGAGAAATCTTCACCAACCCCATATCAGACAGAGGACTTATCTACAAAATACATGAAAGACACAAGAAATTACACATCAAAATTCCAAATGAACCAATTCAAAAATGGAGCACAGATCTAAACAGAGAACTCTCAACAGAAGTATCTCAAATTGCTAAAAGACACTTAAGGAAATGTTCACCTTCCCTTAGCCATCAGGGAAATGCAAATCAAAATGACTCTGAGATAACATCTTATACCAGTAAGAATGCCTAAGAGTAACTAAACAACCAATAGCTTTATGCTGAGGAGGATGTGTAGTAAGGGGAACACTCCTCCATTACTGGTGGTAATACCAACTTGTACAACCACTCTGGAAAACAGTATGGAGTTTTCTAAGAAAAAAGAGAACCAACATACCTCAGGACCCAGCAATATCAGTCTTGGGCATATACCCAAATGATGCTCAACCATACTACAAGGACATTTGTTCAACTATGTTCATAGAAACATTACTTTTCATAGCCAGGACCTGGAAACAACCTACAAATGAAGAATGGATGAAGAAAATGTGGTACAAATAGAGAATGGAGTACTATTCAGTGGTTAAAAAAAAAATCATTAAATATGCATGCAAATGGGTGGAACGAAAAAAAAAAAGTGAGGCAGATAACCCTGACCCAAAAGAAGAACATGGTAAACATGGTATGTACTCACTAATAAGTGGATATTAGCTGTGAAGAAAAGAATAAGAAGCATATACTCCACAACTCTAGAGAAATTAAGTAAAAAGGTCAACCCTAATAAAAAAAATATATATAGACCCCCTGGGAAGGGAAAATAAACAAGATCTCCTGACAAAATTGGGAGCATAGGAGTAGAGTGAAAAGGGAGAGCATAGGAGTGCAGGGTAAAGGAGAGGGGAGGAGAGAAAGGGAATAAGGAGGAAAACTTGCAGGGATAGGATAGTCAAGATGGAGGAAGGACAGAGATGGATATCAAGGAAAGAGATATTTTGATTGAGGAAAACATTATGGGTCCAGCAAGAAACCTGGCACTAAAGAAATTCCCATGAATCCACAAGGATGACCCCAGCTAAGACCCTAAACAATAGGAGAGAACTGACCCTGCCCTGGAGTCAGATTGATGACTGTCTTAAATGTCACCATAGAAACTTCATCCAGCAACTGATAGAAACAGAGGCAGAGACCCACAGTGGAGCATTGAGCTGAGCTCCCAAAGTGCAGTTGACGAGTGGGAGGAATAAGAATACGAGCAAAGAGGTCAAGACCACGATGGGGATACCCACTGAAACAGCTAATGGGAGCTCATCAATTCCAGCCTGACTGGGAAGGAACCAGCACTAGACCAAAGTAGAACATCTGAATGTGGGTGACAGCTGTATGGCTGGGGCAGACTGCAGGACCACTGGCAGGGGCACCAGGATTTATCCCTACCACTTTTTCTGGCTTTTGGAACTTATTCTCTTTGTATAGATACCTTGCTCAGCCTAGATATAATAGGGAAGACCTTGAACCTTCCACATAGCAATATGCTTTAAACTCTCTAAGGAGTGGATAGGGGTGGGGGAAAATGACAGAATGGGAGGAAAGTAGGGAGTAGGAACGGGGATTGGCATGTAAAATGAAAATGATAGATTTTCTTTTTTTTCCCTTGGGCCTCGATCAGAAGGACTTGGGCCCCCCACGAGCGGCGCCGGGGAGTGGGTCTTTTTTAAAAAATAAAATGAAAAAAGATAAAATCATAAAGAACACAGAGACCTAAGGATAAATAAAATGTTAAGAAAAGCAGAGAAGAGAAAACAAAAGGAAAGAGGAAAAGGAGCTGCAAAGGGACTGGAAGGGGAGAGGGAGTTGGAAATGGAGACATGAAACAGAAAGAGGAAAGCTGTAGGATGGGGAAGAAGCTTGGGAAAGCAGAGAACTCAGACATTGGAAGAGGAACTAGAGAACAGGGGTTGGGGAGAGAGACAGCAATAGGATCAGGGGAAAGGGTACTAAACAGGATATGGGATAAAGGGTTGGAAAAGACAATGTGCTGGGGAAAGACACATTAACACAAAATATGTTAGGAAAGATAGAAAGGGCTGGGGAGAAAAAGAAAGATTAAAGCATTGGAAAGGAGAAAGAGTTTAGAAAGGGAATGGTATACAAAAGGACTGGAGAACTGGTGCCAAGAAAAAGAAAGGGAAAAGAGAAGAGGTGGGACATGAATAGAAAGAAGCAAGGTAATGGGAACAGGGAAAGAAACCTGGAAAGTTAAAATTATTTATGGATTTGGAAGAAGGGCTGAGATAGCGAAATTGGGAAGGGTAAAGGTATGACAATAGAGTTTAGGGTGGGAAAATGAAGGGAAAGGACAGAAGGAAGAGGGGAGGGAATGGAGGTTAAGGTGGGAAAGAAAAAGGAAAGAACAGAAGGAACAAGATACAGGGCTTCAAAGATGAGCAAGATGAAAGACTTAGAAACAGGTATTGTTAAGTGGAAAACCAGAAAAGCAATGGGTAAGCTGGAAAGGGCTGGAGGTATTGGAAAGATGGGTACACTAATGTGAAGACAGGTAAAGGAGCTGAATAATTCCATAGTCAGAAATAGGACAGGAAGGTGGGAGACGGAAAAAGAGAAGGGAGAGTCTTGGAAAGCCTGAAAAAGGGAAGGGAGAAAAATGGAAAGGTACTGGTAAGGAGAAGGGAGGTTGGAAAGACACAATAGAGGTGGTCAGGGGAGAGCAGGGGAGGAGGGCACACAGGAAGAGGAGATAGTAAGAGAGAAGGGGTTGGGCAGGGAGAAAGCAAACTGGGGGCAGATAAACTGGGAGGGGGAAATTTATAATAATAGTAATAATAATAATATAATAATAATAATAATAATAATAATAAACTGGGAGGGGGAGGCAATAATGACAGAACAGGACAGAGGAAGCCCTGGGAAGGAGACACAGTAACTGGAATTAGGGATAGTGCAGGGAGGGGGGAGGGGTTAAGGACATGTTAAAGGTATTGGAAAGTGAGGAAAGAGAAAAGGAGGATGGATAGGGAGAACAAGGAAAAGAAACCGCCCCTGAGACATCCCAACGATCAGCTATAGCATTTAAACACTACTAAGAATGGAAAAAACGGTTATAAACAACTCAAACATGTACTAAAAACGGACTTGGGAAAGCACACCACCGAGTCCGACCCCTTGGGTTAACGGGAAGGTTCCAGAAAGCCCTCAACAGGAAACGTTAAAGTGAGACTCCTCAGGAGAAAGGGAGTTGTTGGGATGGACGAATCTCAACAAACACTCTACTCACTGCCATGGTGAGCAGAGAGCTCCACTAGGCCAAAATCAGCACTCGGCATCCAAGGAGAGGGCCCACAACTCTGAGAGAGTCCACGAGCTGACAAGAAACGCCAAAGGACGAACGCGCCTCAGCGCCTCAGCACCTCGGTCTAAACTGCCAGACACCAGGGCATTCTGGGAACCGGAAGTGAGCAACGTTCTACATCGCCCCTACTGGCAGGGCCGGAACACAGCGCCTGTTGCCCAAGCCCACAGCTTGTGCTGCAGAAGCTGGTCCCATCCTGTTTACTAAGTAGTGGGAAATGAGGAATTGGAACTCAGCCCCTATACCGACCTGACTGTGGGGTAGCAGGGTCACTACGAAAACTTACATAGTATTTATAATGAAGGGTTAGGTGAAAAGCACAGGAGAACATTTTAAGGGAGACTAAAGATGAAGGAATTTCCCTATTACTTCTCATGGCTTTCTCTCTCTCTCTCTCTCTCTCTCTCTCTCTCTCTCTCTCTCTCTCTCTCGAAGAATGCCCACCTACTTGAAGAAGGGTCAGGGTAGAAACCTTTAACCTGAAAAAGGCCTGTGAAATGAGAAGCTGGGGTGAAAAAGAGAAGTATTTACAAAGAGGCAAAAAAGTAGAACTAGGTACTTTGCAAATGGGGTGCAGAAAGGAAATGGGTGAGAAAGGGATAATGGTATGGGGAAGTGAGAAAGGACTGAAGTAGGAGGAGCAATCTTAGAAGACAGGAAGTGTGGGAATGTGGGAAGTATGGGGGGGGTGAGAGGTGAAGGGAAAGGGGTCAGACAGAGAAGAGGCACAAAAGGAAGAAAGACAGTAGGGAAGGAGAAAGAGGCGGAGGAGAGAGGAAAAGGGTGGGAAATACAGAAAGAATAGTGAAAGGAGAAATGGGAGTGACGTTAAAATGGAAATCTAGCCAGGCTGCCAGCAGAGGACTGAAGCAGAAATAGGAGGAACTCTGACAGTTTGAGAGCACCCTGGTATACACAAGGACTTCCAAGAAATCCATGAGCACATGGACAGGGCTATCTGTAAAGTCAAATAAAAGTAATAATGAAAATGATGATGATGATATTAATAATATGCACCAAAACAAAATATAATGGAAAATTAATGGTAATGGGAAAGGCAAAAAAAGACAAATAAAAAAGAATAGGAAAAAAATGTGATAAAGGTTCTCCTGCCTTGAAATAAGATAGACAGTTAATAATTTTTTTTAATGGTAGGAGAGAAATATAGTGAAAATGGAGAAGGAGGTAAAGGGAAGGCACAAATGGAACGGTGCCCATAATAGGGCAAACAGTAAGACATGGGGAAAGGGATGTGATGATTAAAGGGAAAAGGAAGAACGGGCAGATGACATAGGGAAGGAAGGAGGGAACAGGAAGGAAATAGAAGGAGAGGAAACACAGGTTAAAAGACAGGTACAGGGGGCTGGAGAGATGGCTCAGTGGTTAAGAGCATTACCTGCTCTTCCAAAGGTCCTGAGTTCAATTCCCAGCAACCACATGGTGGCTCACAACCATCTGTAAAGAGGTCTGGCGCCCTCTTCTGGCCTGCAGACATACACACAGACAGAATATTGTATACATAATAAATAAATAAATTTAAAAAAAAAAAAAAAGACAGGTACAGGAAAAGGTAATAGACAACAAGAAAGGATGGGAAGGGTACAGAAAAGAAAGGAAGGGAAGGGAATGTGGATGAGCAAAGGTTAAGTAAAAAAGGAGAAAGACAGAGAAAATAAAAAGAAGGAAAAAAATTCAACCACTGCTGGCCAGTGCCATCCAGCTCATGGGAGGCAGGCATCAGTAGGGAAAAGGGAAATTCCTGACTTCTGGACAGAGAGAACCAATGAACAAATAAACCACTGAATGAAGAAATGAGTGAAGAACATACAAGGGGTGTCCCTGGGACAAGGGGGATCAGAAAGTGTATAAAGCAATGATAATGACTTAAATTGATGATACACACATTAGGACACTGTCCAAGAATCAGAGATGCAAAAATCACTGACAAAAAGCTCTCCTAAAGGCAAATCTTAATAGCCTGACAGCATTAAGAATTGATGAGAATACAGACCAACAGAATCTTTCACATGTTCTATCCTGGGAGAAACTGAACCTCACTTTAGAATAAGTTTTAACCCTATGCTATACAAGAGACAGTCACTCGTAAACACAGCTCTCAGAAACAGTCACATACGATTTCTACAGCCAGGTACCTATGCCACAGCAGCAGTAGACAAAATGACAAAAGTCTACAAGTTATCACAAATAGTCCCAAAAGGGTTTTCATAATCTAAGTAGGCATGCATTCTTAGGATGGTATCTTTTTCAGCCTGTTTTTCAAAGTGCATAAATTATAGACAGGAAACCAAATAACGATAATTCTGTATAGACAGGTTAACATCACCTAAATGTGTAAGAATGCTAACATCTGAAACAACATTCTTTCATTTCTTCAAAGACACCACGACTGAAAGGAGGAATGGCTATGACCTGGTGCAGGTGACTCAGGCCTGTGCTCCAGACAGCTGAGAGTCTGAGGAGAACACATGACAACTGACTACTTCCAAACCCACCTAGTGACAGAACAGTCACAGAGCTGACTTAGGCCACTGCTGAGAATATATTTCAAATTTATAACTCAAAATTTGGGGAAGAATTGGGATTTTGCTCATGGAAATGTCCTTTATACCCTTGACTATGTTGAAGGTTGTTTAGAGCTAGGCCTGTCTGGGGCTTTCCCTGAGGCCCAGATGCATGGAGAAATAACTTCATTTTTTCTCGAAATCCAGGTTCATATTGTACAGATAAGAGTCATTTTAGGTTATTTTATAACTATAATATATATACATATATAGGTATATATGTTTATGAGTTTATATATACACATATATTTTTAATTTTAATGATTCAATGTCCTTATCCTCTGATGCATCATGAGGAAAAACTAATTCGAGATCTTAATTGCTTCCTTTTCTTCAGTCCCTTCTTTCCCTCTTGTTTAGAATATTTATTTTTCTCCTGTGTATTCCTTTTTGTTTTGGATTACACTAACCACATTTATGATGGTATCAGATTACAGTCAAATCATATGCATACTATGGGTCTAAGGAATCTTGTTTAATATTGATGCTTTTGTGCTATCTATGTAGACACAAGTTTTAAGTATAAGGCATACAAAAACCCTGACACACACCATTCACCTGCCAAGAACTCATAGGCTGATGCACAGAAGATAGAAAAACACAAGCAGCAACTCAGGTGGTAAATGAGGAAAAAGTAAATATGTTTGCAGAACAAAACATCAAAATAGAGGTTAGTAAACAGGTGTCACTAACATAATTCTTTACAACATCACTTGCATGGCCAAAGAGTCTGGGAAATGAGAAAGGGCTAAAACAAATGAGCCAAATCCCTGTCAAATTCACAAAACACAGAAAAACGCCAAAAGAGTAGAAGCACAACTCAGAGAGAGTGCGACTGTCAAACAAATGAAAACACAGTGTAGACAGACCAGTGTGGACAGCTGATGGCTGCAAAATAAGCACAACTGAGCCTGATCTGATGAGCTCTCCACATACTAGATGTGTATGGACCACATGATGGATCTGCTAACCTGTACAATTCATATCTTTGAATAACCAACAAGACTGAGTCACACATCTATCCAGTTCATCAAGAGGAAGTGTAAGGACTGTAGAAAACCTATTACACTCCCAGTGCTGTATCTTATCCACGAAGCCCAATATACTCTCTGTACACCTTCACCCAGTGTTCCCCCTGCAGCAGGACTGGTACTTGGGGTGGAATAATTTTTCTTTCATTGGACTGTCTTCTTAATCTAATTTTTTTTCAGCATATGCACATATTCTTAACATGCATCAGTGGGGATCATTCCCTCCATCTTCTCTAGACAACAAAAGTCCAGATAATGACATTTGCCACCATAATGTGGCGGACTAATAAAAGCAAGGTTTGTGTTCCTAAAGTTTAAAACTCACATCAAACCACACACACTAAAATTGGGAGGATTCAGCCACCAACAGACAGGCCTGCCAGACAGAAATTCAACAGAGAAATATGGGAACTGACTGATGTTATGACTCAAATGGGCTTAACACATCTATAGAACATTTTGCCAAAACACAAAAGAATACACCTTCTTTTCATTTTCTTATGGAGTCTTCTCTTAAATTGATCATCTTCTCAGTCACAAAGCAAATTTCAGTAGATATTTAAAAAAATGGAATGACTCCCTGTATCTTATCAGATCACCAAGGCTAAATGTTAGTACACAACAGCAGAAACTACAGAAAGCCTACAAAGTCATGGAAATTAAATAACACCCAACTGAATCACCACTAGGCTAAGGAAAGAAATTAAAGACTTCCAAGAATTTCATAAAATTGAATGCTCAACATGCTCAAACTTATGGGACACTATGAAAGCAGCGGTAAGCGGAAGTTCCCTAGCATTAACTGGAGAAATCTCACACTAGCATCTGAAGAGCACACCTGAAAGCTCTAGAACACAAAGAAGCAGACTCACCCAGGAGGAGTAGATGACAGGAAATAATCAGAATAAGGGCTGAAATCAATAAAATAGCAACAAAGAGGTGGTTCTTGAAGAAAATCAACAAGATAGACAAACCCTTATCCAAAGTAACCAAAAGGCAGAGAGAGAATATCCAAATTAACAAAATCAGAAATGAAAAGGGGACATAACAATAGACACTGAGGAAATCCAGAGACTCATTAGACCGTACTTCAAAAACCTGTACTCCACAAAACTGAAAAATCTAAAAGAAATTAACAATTTTCTGGGTAGGTACCACATTCCAAAATTAAATAAAGACCAGATAATCAATTTAAATAGACCTAAAATGTCTAAGAAAATAGAAACAGTCATTAAAATTCTTCCAACAAAAAAAAAAAAGCCCAGGGCAAAATACTTTTGCATGAAATTTTACCAGAATTTCAAAGAAAAGCTAATACCAATTGTTCTACACAATAGAAACAGAAGGAACATTGCCAAACTTTTTTTAAAAAAGAGGCTAGAGTTGCCCTGTATAGAGTTTATGCCAGCATTGCTCATAGTAGCCAGAACCTGGTAACAACCTAGATGTCCCTCAACTGAAGAATGGATAAAGAAAATGTGGTACTAGTCAGCTGTGAGAAGCATGACATCATGGAATTTGCAGGCAAATAGATGGAACTAGGAAAAAATCATCCTGAGTGAAGTAACCAAACCCCCCAAAAAAACAGACAAAATATGTACTCAGTCATAAGTGGATATTAGATGTAAAGCAAAGATAACCAGCCTACAATCCACAGTCCCAGAGAAGCTAGGGAACAAGGAGGGCCCTAAAAGGAACACATTGATTGCCCTAAGAAGGAGAAATAGATAAGATCTCCTGGAAAAACTGGGGTCTGGAGGATAGAGGGGAGGAAAGGGGGATGAGAACATGAGGGGACCAGATGGTCAAACTGGGGGAGGGATGAAGAGGGAGAGCAATGAAAAAGATATCCTGATAGAGGCAGTCATTATGGGGTTAGGGAGAAACCTATTGCTAGAGAAATTCGCAGGAATCCATAAGGATAAGCCAAGCTAAGACTCCTAGCAATAACGGCGAGGGTACTTGTACTAGCCTTCTTCTGTAATTAGATTGGTGACTAACCTGTCTTCATAGTACTTTTGTCCAGTAACTGATGGAAGCAGATACAAAGATCCATGGCTTAGTGCTGGGCCAAGCACTGGGCCAAGCTCTGACGGTTCAGCTAAGGAGGGAGGAGGGATTATATGAGCAGAGAAGGTTAAGATCAAAATGGGGAAACCCACAGAGACAGCTGACCCAAGCTTGTAGGAGCTTATGGACTCTGGACTCACAGCTGGGGAGCCTGCATTGGACCAAACTAGGCCCTCTGCATATGGGTGACAACTGTGTGGCTTAGTCTGTTTGTGGGGCTTCTGGCAGTGGGACCAGGATCTATCCCTAGTACATATTCCTATAATAGGATGCCTTGCTCAGTCTTGTTCAGTTTTCTCCAAAGGGATGACAATGGGTATCAACCACTCCAGGGCAGGACCTCATGTTAGGAATAGATTACCTAAATATAATGGACTCCATAATATTTTTGTATGCTTTTATTTGACTATGAATTGATTTTTGTCTGTTTTTTTATTATTTTGGATTTGTTTTCTTTTGGGGTGTTGTTTTAGTCTGTTTTCTTAGTTTTGGGGGACTTTGTTGTATTGGTTCTTTGGTTTTGGAGAAAGAACTTAAAAGTTGAGTAAATAGGGATGGGAAAAGGATATGGAAGGACTTGGGGGAAGGGAAGACTATAATAAAAATCTATTTAAATTTAACAATTTTTGCCGGGCCGTGATGGCGCAGGCCTTTAATCCCAGCACTCGGGAGGCAGAGGCAGGCGGATCTCTGTGAGTTCGAGACCAGCCTGGTCTACAAGAGCTAGTTCCAGGACAGGCTCCAAAACCACAGAGAAACCCTGTCTCAAAAAAAAAAAATAAATAAATAAATTTAACAATTTTTAAATAATAAAAAGTAGAAGCCAAGGAATCATGACCCACTGAGGACGTAGGAAAAGTAAATCATTTTCATTCATTGTTGTGGGAGGGTTTGTGTTTGTTATTAGTCCCTACTATATAAGGCAGGCTGGAATTCAATTCTCATTCTCATGTCTCAGCCCCAAGTGTGTGACCCCAAGCTGGTTCATAGTAGCGATCCCAATAAGATATATTAATCCAAAGACATTTTCAACCATAGATGGTAGTATATGCCTATTGCCCCAGATTAAAAGGCTGAAACAGGAGGACCCCAACATTGTGATCAGATAAACTATACAGAGTTCAGTCCTGTCTTGGTATTTAATAGTATGTGAGCAATATGCAAAAGAGAAAAAAAAAGCAAATTGAACAGCTGATTTTTCATCACTGGTGGCCTACATCTGCAATTCCAGGACTCAAGTAGTTAAAACCATTCTGACAGGTATAAGATGTTTTGATTTGCATTTCCCCGATGGCTAAGGATGTTGAACAATTCTTTAAGTGTTTCTTGGCCATTTAAGATTCCTATGTTGAGAATTCTCTAGTTAGATCTGTTCTCCATTTTAATTAAATTATTTTGTTTGTTGATGCTTAGTTTCTTGAGCTCTTTATGTATTTTGGAAATCAGCCCTCTGTCAGACTACTTTTAGATATTTCTAAGGCCTGTCTAGCTCACATAAAGAAAGTCTGTTTCATAAAATGGGAAACAATGTGCAGGCAGTTTGGCTGTAGGTGTTTTACCTTATCAAATCTCACTAATTGCTACAATCCATATATTTTAAAAACATAATTCT
Organism: Chionomys nivalis; assembly: GCF_950005125.1. Lineage (NCBI taxonomy): Eukaryota > Metazoa > Chordata > Mammalia > Rodentia > Cricetidae > Chionomys > Chionomys nivalis. Next base: position 133,996,164 of record NC_080112.1, read on the forward strand.
TTATTGATTCTTTGGGAATTTCATATCATGCACCCCAATACTACTTATCTTCCAGTCCCTCCAGACCCTCACTCCTTCAGCATATCCACACAAATTAATTAAAAACAAAACAAAAAAAATCCCTCACTCCTCCATCTTTCCAACAGCTCTTCATTCATCCTAGTGGCATGAGGATATATGGTGTGTCACGCAGTATGCCCCATCCAAAAAATGTTAATTGCAATGAGTCATTGGTCTGGTTCAAGGCCTCTAGCATACCATCATCACTGAAACCTCATGAAATTCCTCTTGGATATCCTGCTGTTACCCGGAATCACGGAGATCCCGAAGTTATTGACCTACAGGACCCGTCCATTCGTTTTATAGGAAGCTGCTTGTTTGTTCCCAGCTGTTCAACCCCAAAATAACCACACAGAAACTATATTAACTAAATCACTGCTTGGTCAGTTGCTTAAGCGTATTTCTGACTAACTCATATCTTAAATTAACCCATCTTCATTAATAGTGTATCACCACAATGCTGTGGCTTACCAGGTGTTGTGGGAGCTGCGGGCTGTGCTCCTGCCGCCCCAGCTCCTGGTCGCTTGGCTAGCTTATGCCCCGAAATAACAACACACAAACTGTATGCATATAAACACTGCTTGGCCCATTAGCTCTAGCCCTTACTGGCTAATTCTCATATCCCGATCAACCCATCTCTAATAATCTGTGTAGCACCAGTCTTATCAGGAAGATTCTAGCCTATGTCCATCCTGGGTCGGAGCTTCATCGTGTCTGCCCTGGCGAGGAGAGCTGCATTGCGTTTGTCTCTGAGAGGAGCTGCCCTGCATCTAAGCTCACTTCCTCTTCCTCCCAGCATTCTGTTCTGTTTACTCCACCCACCTATGTTCTAACCTATGAGGGCCAAGCAGTTTATTTTTTAACCAATGACCTTCCTCCATTATTTCCCCTTTTTCTGTTAAAAAAAAAAGGAAGGCTTTAACTTTAACATAGCAAACTTACATATAACAAAAGTTATCAAGTAAAAATTACAATATTTACATCTATTTTATCTTTATCATAACTAAGGAAAACTATAACTATAACTAACTATTCTTCAACTCCATCAAAGACTCCAGAAAGATACAATATTACCTAAGCAAACAAGAAATAAGCAACTTTCAAACTCTAGAGATGACAGAGACATCTCGCTGCCTTGACAGTCACCCAAAGTTTCTCTGTACCATTGGGGCATCCATCTTCGGCCTACAGGCCCATAGTTTCCAGCAGACATTTCCATGAAGCAGGAAATTTCAAAGGCAGTTCAGTCACTATCTGCTGTGTCCTGCAGAATGTCTCACACACTCTTTCATGAATCAGGAACCCCGAAAGATCATCTCACCTTTAGACAAGTTCAGCAGTCCTCTCTCTGCGGGTTCTTTGTGTCCAGTTTATGCAACAGTCCAGGCAAGAGCAGTTTCTTGCCCAAATGGCTATCAAACTCCATAAAGATCCTCTTCGATGCCCATCTTCTTCTTGAAGTAGATTGGTGCTGCCAGGAGCAGAGTGTCTCATTGTCATGAAAAGTCCTAAGTTATTAAAACATTAAATAGCATATTCCGTAGTCTTTGAAAGATATGAAGAATGTCTATCTAAAATATATCTATGTACATCTAGAAAATCTAACATGACTACAAACTTGACTATTATAGATAACTATTAATTAACAACTTATATATATATAACATTTTTACATGAGCTACACAATCACAATACCTTAATCAATATCAGAAATACATATACATATAACAAAATTGACCTTAAATTTAAATCACTAAAGCAAAATCCATATCAATGCAAATTATTCATACCTATATCATATCCCCCTTTAAATGTAAAAGAACATTTATAAACAGTATTTAGGAATATGGGCGCAGTTATTTCTCTCCAAACTGCTTCCTGCTGAATGGGCGCATCGTTAATTAGGTCTTTCATGGTATAACCTGTGTGCCAGGGTCATCTCAGTTGGCAGTTGAATGAAGTAATTTTTTGAGGGTGTTCACAGCAACCTTTCCGGAGGGCGTGGTCTATCATACCATATTGGAATAAAAGCAATCCAAAGAGTCTCATCCTCTGTGAAAACAAAAGAAACTCCTTTCCAAAGCATCATGTCCTTAGATCCAAATTTTAAAGTCAAGGTATTTTCAAAATATATTGGATTAGTTCAGCAGCATTTATAAACAAATATCTTTTAGCATCTGCTGCTCTTTCCTCAGCATTCAAACAATTCAAAGAGAGCATAATAGCATACAGTATCAAGATTATCTGTGTATTTTCCATCTTTGTGCGGCTTTATTTTAACTTCTATTTCGTTTATTTTTACTTTTATTTTATATTCCCTGTATATCTTCGTCCTGGAATAACTCTGTAGACCAGGCTGTCCTTGAACTCTCAGAGATTCGCCTATCTCTGCCTCCCAGGCATTGGGATTAAAGGCATGTGCTACCACACCTTGAAGTCACAGAGGTCAATCTCCCTCTGCCTCCCAAGAGTTGGGATTAAAGGTGTGTACTACCACACCCAACTACTTTCTTTCTTCCTTTTTTTTTTACTTTTAAGAACTTTAACTTTTAGCCTGCATATATTTTTAAACACACTGTAAATCATTTAAAGGTTTTCTTTGTCTTTGAATCTCTCTTTACTGTATCTCTCTCTGTTTTTCTGACCATATAAGTCTTTAATTTACCAAGCAATATTGGTAGGACTAAAGCCGTGGCTTTGGCGGCTGGATCCAGCCCATTCCTTAGCTTTCCAGCCTCATGGCTGAGGTACTGCTGGAGCCATTTTTCTTGCCACAACTCTGTGGCGTTTCAAGGTCCTTGCCAGCAAGCAAGCTGCAACAGTATTAAGCAACACTCAAAAGCTCCGTAGTCAAGACCACCTGCTTGAAAGAGTCAGAGTTTTCCCTGGCCGAATGGCCCAGAAAGCTGGCATTTTAAATCGGCACAGCTTTTTTCCTGCTACAGCTGAAAACAAACAAGCATTCAGTCAGCTTTTATCAATACTATTTAAGTGTTTCGTGGCAGGACCTCTTAATGAGCTGCAGGGTTTTGCAGCTAAAGCTGAGTCAGGAAGTCTCTCTTAGATGAGAGCGCTTGCTTGCCTCTAGCAAGCAGAGCAGACCCAAGAAATTGCTGCTACCAAGAAAACATGCTTTACTCTATTCTTTCCCAAGCTTTCTCGGGCTTTCTGTGGATATAGTTGTCCACACGTTAGGGGCCATTCTGTTGTGGGAGCTGCGGGCTGAGTTCCTGCCACCCAGCTCCCTGGGCCGCCTGGCTAGCTCATGCCCCAAAATAACAACACACAAACTGTATGCATATAAACACTGCTTGGCCCATTAGCTCTAGCCCTTACTGGCTAATTCTCATATCCCGATCAACCCATCTCTAATAATCTGTGTAGCACCAGTCTTATCAGGAAGATTCTAGCCTATGTCCATCCTGGGTCGGAGCTTCATCGTGTCTGCCCTGGCGAGGAGAGCTGCATTGCGTCTGTCTCTGAGAGGAGCTGCCCTGCATCTAAGCTCACTTCCTCTTCCTCCCAGCATTCTGTTCTGTTTACTCCACCCACCTATGTTCTAACCTATGAGGGCCAAGCAGTTTCTTTATTTTTTAATCAATGTCCTTCCTCCATCAACCAGGTAAGTTCCAGCGTCTGTCCCCAGCAGGGCTACATGGCTTCTTCTTGACTCTACCTTCATTCTCCCAGCATTCAGTTTAGTTCTCACCCCCACCACCTAGCTCTGTTCTGTCCTGCTCTGCTATAGGTTCAAAGCAGTTTCTTTATTAACCAATGGTATTCACAGCATACAGAGGGAAATCCCACATCACCTTCACATACTCCAGCAAGTCATAGATGGGGTAGATGTTAAACTGGACCAACCCAAAGCCCAGGATGTGTGTCTGGGTTGTAGTTGATCTGGTCAATTTGGGCCACTGGGATGCCCTGCCCTCCCCCCTCAGGCAAGGGGCAGAGCCAGCTCTCCTAGGTTTGTGCCATCAGGACCAACTCTCCCACTCCTGTGGTAAGGGGTAGAGACATCTCTTCAGAGTACAGGAGAAAGGGAGCTCTCCCATGAGGGGGGTAGGGCTAGCTCTCCTGCTTATTGTCCATCAAGAGACAGGGCCAGCTATTTCAGGGCCAGTGAGGAGTAAGGCCAGCTCAGCAGAGCCCTCAGATTTCAACATACATAGTTTCTATGACCCCTTGTGGTAACAGGGGACATGGGCATCATCATAGACCCCAGCTGCAGCAGGAACTAAGGTAAGACAAGGCTCTTGGCAGCAGCTTGAGTACCATGACCCTGGTGACAGCACATGCTACCCAGGTCAGTATGGCCCCAGGAGCAGCAAGGTCCTCGGACACCAACGTGGTCTCAGATGGCTATCCAGAGACAGGGCATTCGCTCAGCCCCCAGGGACAACAGGAGCCATAGACATTAAACCAGACCCTGGCTGCTATTGGGCCACAGATCTAGACATGGTCCACGGCAGAAGCCCAGGCCTGGATGACACCATGGCCCTATGTGGCAATGCAGGTCACTTAGGTCGGCATGTTCCTACTGGTAGCATGGCCCTCAGACACCAACATGGCCACAGGTTGTGGCCCAGACCCTGGGCATCTGTGAGGCCTTTGGTGGTACCATGGGTCACAGACACCAACACAGAACATGGCTGTTGTAAGATCATGGACCCAGACACAGTCCTCAGTAGCAGCCTGGCTTGGATGTCATCATGGCCCCAGGTGGCAGCACAGGCCACTCATGTTGGCATGGCCCTGGTGGCAGCATGGTTCATGGATAACAACATAGCCCCACGTTGCAACCCAAACTCCCCCCCCCCCAGCATTGACACTGCCTTTGATGATTGATAGGGGCAGTGGAGTGGCTCTTGGTCAATGTATTTTTAAAATATGCCAATGACTGTCTTATTTTCCTTCATTTATTCTGTAGAAATGTAAAATTCCCATCAAAATTCCAACTATTAAAACCCTGATGAGTTATAATCAAAGCAGTTTGGTTTCTTGGAGTTTTATTTTGGTTTTGATTGTTGAGATGAGGGTCTCACCTATCTTAGGCTAGGCTCTAACTTGCTATGTAGCTCTAGGATGTCCTTAAATTGTAGTTATTCCTGAATCCAAAGTGCTAGATGATAGACATGCTCCAAAGTTACCAATTTTTGTGATGCTACAGATCAAACTCATTATCTCCTGCATCCTAGGCAAGCACTCTGCCAAGTGGGCTATACCCAGCCTCAAATCCCATCTTCCTCCCAGGACTTCATGCCCTGAGCAGTACTAGAACTTCAGGTAGCATAACTTTTTATTCTGGGAGACTGTGCTTTATGCTATAGGAAATCTAGCAGTTTCAGGATGTCTACTTGCATGGCGCTACCTGGAATTCTCCTGCACCAGAATAGCATCCAAAAATGACCAGAGATATTGCCAAATATCCCTAGATGGGGCAAGGTTCATGAAACCACAGACAATGACAGATGTATATTCCTACAAAGCAAGAAACAAAATGGACACAAAACCTACACAGATAAAGTAACCAGGAAAGGTACAATAAACTAGCAAACTCAAAGAAAATTACCTTCACAACATATAAACTGGCAACGAACTACAAACAAATGTGAGAAATGAGAGTAATCACATATAGGTGAAAAGTAAATAGGCTGAAGGCACTCATAGGAAGTAAAAAAACTATGAACAATGAACAGGTAAATAGTGTTTATTGTGATGCTCTGTGGTTCATTCCTATGAGACCAATGCTGGCTGGGGAGAAGGCAGCAGGATAGTAACAGTGGGCAATAGGGATATAAGCCTATGATCACCAAACTCTAGAAGAGGCAGAAGGAAACAGAGACTTCCAAGCCCATCAACAGCACCAGATAGATGAAAAAAATAAAAAAGAAGGACATGACTACTCCTAGGTGTGCTGGGTCAGAGACTTACTCACTCCCTAGACAGCTGCCCGAGGGTCCTGTGATCTCAATAGCTTCTTTGGGGGCAGTGGTTGGTCTTCAGCTCCCATACATGACAGCTTTTAATCTTCAGTTGCTACACAGAGCAGCATTTGGCCATTGGCTGCCAGACCCAGGTCTGAGAAAATTTCCTGTGGAGAAGGAACTTGGGGGCTAATCTTATTTTGACCAGGCAGAGTATAGAAGTCAGTCCAAAAAGCTTGGGCAGAGCCCTGGCCGCAGGCAAGGCATGGGGCAGTTTTTCTCAGTGGTTAGTGTTACCACAATTCAGGTGGAAAAGTTGTTCCAATCTTCTTTGGAGACCATAGACTTCCCACTAGGTATGGGCTTTTCTCTCTATAATGGGAAGCTTTTTAAGTAAACATTATAAATGCCATATTCAGTAGATCTCTGAAGAGTTTGAGGACCATCTATTAAGTATACCTGACATACTTGCTTTAGGCTTAACTTTGAAAACACATTAACTTGCATGTCTTAGTTATCTTTAACCATTTAAATTGTAGTTTTATATAAGATTAGGAAATTGATCCCAGAACTCAGGAGGCAAAAGCAGGCAGATCTCATAGTTTGAGGCCAGCCTGGTCTACATAGTAAGTTCCAGGACAGCCAGGACTACACAGATAAACCTTGTCTCAAAAAAATTAGCAATTTACAGATTTAACCCTGTTAAATTTTAGCCTTAAATTTTGAGTTGAAGATTTAATTAAAGATTATTTACCATCAAAATGAAGCATTAAACTATAAATGCAGTAAACTTTAAACCATAAATACAGTCCATAGTGCAACTGGGAACTTTTCTTATCCTTTTATAGTGCATCATTATAGACTATCACAGGGTTGTTTGTTTTTGTATGAGTTAGTTTATTCAAATAGCTAAAGCTTAACAAAGTGAACAAAGACAGAGAAGCTAGACAAATATTACTGTGAAACTGAGTAGAACTTAGGAATTTATAATCAAATATACCTTATTTACCAAACATATGTTGTTACTTATCTAAATTTTCTTAAAGTCTGGTGTTAAACAGTTAGCAAGTATATAAGTAGTTATGTGTAAATCTGTAAGTCAGCTTTTATTAATCTGAGTAGATCTTCATAACCTTAAAATTCTATCATCATAAAAATCCATACCAATATAAAATATTTTGAAGACCTGCTGCTGTCTCTTTAGTCTAAAAGGGAGATACGTAAGCAGGGGCCTCAGCAGAACTAAGAAGCTGTTTTATGTCATGTGGTCATTCTAAAATGGTGAAGTCACATGGTATGTACTCTTTAACATTAGTAAAGATGACTGTCATCCCTGTGGTTGGTTACATCTTGATGAAGTTATCTGTCAACATGGAGGACAGCCACATGATTGCTGTCTAAAAACATCTATTTTCCTAAACAAGAGTTGAATCTAAGGTACATATACAGCATATTCTAGACAAGAACTGAACCACAAATATAGTAAGTTGTAGCAAAATAAGATTCCCCATGCATAGGTTTTTAACTATAAGCCTTTTTATAAGTTTTAAGCCAAATTATTTATTATAGATTTTAACCTTACCCAATGAACTTACAAATCCAGAAACAGAGTTTACAGCGTAGCCTTAAGAGATGTTTTGAGCCTGGCGGTGGTGGCGCACGCCTTTAATCCCAGTACTTGAGAGGCAGAGGCAGGCGGATCTCTGTGAGTTCGAGACCAGCCTGGTCTACAGAGCTAGTTCCAGGATGGGCTCCAAAACCACAGAGAAACCCTGTCTCGGAAAAAAAAAAAAAAAGATGTTTTGAGAGCAGAGCATAAGATAAAAGACTTTTAAGAATGGGAAGTAGAATTTTCTAGATAAGAGGCTTGTGGAAGTGTAGAGCAGAGTGAGTTTAGAGAGAAGAGATTGGGGGATCATTTATTTGTGCTTGGCAGTTGTTACAATTTGTGATAATTTGGAAATCAAATGTGCCAATTTTGGCCATTGATTTATACTGAAGCCAAGTTGTTTGCAGTCCAAGGAGGAGAGAGGTTTGCAAAATAGTATTCCACTAGAGGGGATTTCTATAAGCTCTAAGAACACGAAGTGGCCCAGATGGCTCCAACTTAGAGAAGCTGTGTGAGGATAAAGAGGCCTGGGAGATCTTAAGGCAGCTTTGAAGGGAGGAGGGGACATTTCAAGAAGGGCTGAGGGAACAGCAGCTGTGGGACTGCAGGTGGGAGCTGAGAGAGGATAGGGTGGCAAATTATCATAGAAGCCATGAGCTGCAGGACTCTGAGGAAGCCAAGAGATAACTAGGTGGGATTAGAGACTCCTAGGAGGAAGCAAGAGAAAATAGCCAAGGTGGGCAAAGTGTCGTTGTGACAAGAATTTCCACTGGGGCATTCCCAAGTGGAATGGGAAACTTGTTAAAGAGAAAAATGTTCCAAGTCACAGAAGAAATGTGACCCTTGTCCTTATGATTGGAGTTCAGTCAGGGCAAGAGGAGCTTCCTGGCACACCAATATGGCTTTTGTAGTAATGGTAGACAAAACAGAGCTTGGGATGACGCTTATGTAGCAGAGAGATGAGAGAGCACCCAGGAAGAGAGATGGTGAGTGGTGTTAGTAGAAAGACTCAGATCGCAGGCCAGCGCTTAGAGACGTGAGAATAGTGCACATGCAGGTGCCTTGGGAGCATGTAGAAGGCTCTAGGAGCTGGTGATACCTTATAGCGCAGACAAGGAAAGTAATGGTTAAAACACATGGAGGGAGAAGTAGCTGAGATGACAGGCTCTAAAATTAGGGGTCAAATTTGATGGATGGCAGAAGCCAGCAGAAACTAATGATCCATACATACTTTAGGAGAGTCAAATCAGTAGCTTTGTTGGGGAGAGGCTGAGTTCCTTGGAAGGGAACTCATATATGTCCATCCTGAGGTTTTGACACCAGATGAATGAAAAACAGAAAAAAGGAAGGACGAAGTGCTCCTATGTACGGTAGAGGAGAACATTTATTGTAGATAAAAGAGAGAGCATAATCAGAGGCAGAGATATCTGGGAGAGTCCAGAGTGAACATGACCCTGAGCTGGGCTAGGTGAGGACAGTGGGGAGGGGAAAGTAGCCACCTATCAAGGCAGATGTGCATGGGTAAAGAGACTGGCATAGCCAAAATAGCTGAGTTATATAGGGACCAGAGGAGCTGTGGGGAGAAAAGCTCAACCCGAGAAACTAGAGAAGCTTAGGGTGTGTGGGTAGGTATGCCAACTGTTCCCTATAACAGATAGGTGTTGTAAGGAGCCACTTATTTGTTTTCCGACTGCTCAGACCCGAAATAATCACACAGAAACTATATTATTTAAATTACTGCTTGGCCCATTAGCTGTAGCTTCTTATTAGCTAAACCCCCCCCCCCCTTTTTTTTTTTGGTTTTTCGAGACAGGGTTTCTCTGTAGCTTTTGGTTCCTGGCCTGGAACTAGCACTTGTAGACCAGGCTGGCCTCAAACTCCCAGAGATTTGCCTGCCTCTGCCTCCCGAGTGCTGGGATTAAAGGCGTGCGCCACCACCGCCTGGCTTGGCTAAAACTCTTACACCTTAATTTAACCCATCTCTCTTAATCTGTGTATCGCCACATGGCTGTGACTTACCAAGTGAAGTTCCGTCTGGCATCTGTCTCCTGTGGAGGCTCCATGGCTCTCTTTGACTCCACCACTTTTCTCCCAGCATTCAGCTTAGTTTTCCCCGTTTAGCTAATTTCTGCCTTGCTATAGGTCCAAAACAGTTTCTTTATTAATCAATGGTAATCACAGCATACATAGGGAAATCCCACATCAGATAGGGACTAACGGATGCAAGGAAAAACTGTAAGCCAGCATCCATTTTAAAATGCTAATGGGCATCTCAGTGTGCCATTTGTCCTGGGTTTGAGACCTAATAGTCACAATAAATGCAGAAAGGATGGGAGACCAATGGGGCTATAACATGTGTTGCCCCATTTATCACACATGTGATTATGCTCAACTGGCTGCTTAAGGAGGTATCCTGATCCCCATCTATATCACTCCCTGGACTCTTGTTCTGAAGCTGCCAGCTCCATCAAATAGGACAACTTTCCCATTAGAGAAGGTTCTTCCCAGATAGAGGAGGATGATCTATAGATAGTGGAGTCATAGCTCCAAACAGACATTCCAAAACCCAGGAAAGGTGACAGGCAGTATGGTTCGGCAGCTAAAGGTATTTTCAACCAAGAATATGTAATGAGAAAACTGATTCCCAAAAGTTGTCCTTTATTTTTCATCAGTGGGCTATGGCATGTGTGTGCCCTTCTGTGCATGTACATGCATACACACATACATACACTAAATGTGTAATTTTTTAAATCACAGGCGCAAGCAGGGCATGGTGACACATGATTTAATCACAGCACTTGGGAGGCAGACGCAAGCAGATCTCTATGAGTTCCCTAGCCAGACAGGGCTACATAGACTCTATCTCAAAATAAATAAATATCATGGGAAAATATGTTCAACATCATTAACTATTATGGAAATTCAAACTGATACTGTAATCTATATGCTACTGAAGCTCATTATTTGGCAAAAATTATAAATCTGATAATATCAAGAGCTAACAAAACTCTAGAATACAATAATCAGTGGAAACTGACAGAATCGCTTTATAAAATAGTGTGATTCTGTAAATGAGATGTGCCTTAGTTAGGGTTTCTAGTTCTGTGATGAAACCTATGAACAACAAGCAAGTTGGGGAGGAAAGGGTTTATATGCCTTCCACTTTCACAGTGCTGTTCATTACTGAAAGAGGTCAAGATGCAAACTCAAACAGGGCAGGAACCTGGAGGCAGAAGCTGATGCAGAGGCCATGGGGCAGTGCTGCTTACTGGCTTGCTTCCTCTGGCTCGCTCACCCTACTTATAGAACCCAGGATCACCAGCACAGGGTTGGCACCACACACAGTGGACTGGGACCTCCCCCATTTGATTACTAATTGAGAAAATACCTTACAGATGGATCTCATGGAGGCAATTCCTCGGCTGAAGCTCCTTCCTCTCTGATGATTCTAACTTGTGTCAAGTTGACACACAAAACCAACCAGTACAAGATGCAACATGTTCTAGATCATATATATATGTTTGTGTGTGTATGTGTATATGTATATGTGTGGGTATCTAGGTAACCTAGTGAAATCATATTTAGAAATAAAAAGCAATAAGAGGACTAGGGATATAGGTTTTTACCTATAAATAACCTCCAATTCTGGAGAGATGGTGGATAACAGAGTTTTAAAACCTAATATATTGGTACATGCCTATAATCCCACTATTCAAGATTACAAAATTAGAGCTCCATGAAATACACAGTCTTCAAGCCAGTCTATAGATATAACAAAATCTATGCCCCTGCAAAACCAAAAAGGAAAGAAAAGAGCATATTCGCCAGTGGTCCATGCCTGTAATTCTAGTACATAGGAGGCAGGAGGATTCCTGAGTTTAACGAAGTCTTGGGACAAATTTGAAATCAGCCTAGATTAAAAGGGAACACAATGTCTTTAAAAACAAAATAGACAGAAAGCCACCAGTAGTCACTGTAGTACACATTTGTAATCTCAGCACTTGAGAGAGCTGGGGCAGAGGGAAGACAAAAGCAGAATTCTGGGTTTTCTTAGAATACACAGCAAGAGGCTGTCTTTGAAAAATGGAAAAGAAGGTAATCTCTCCAAGAAACATGTCACACATTGATCACCAGGATTGGTTCTGCTGGTCCTGCTGGTTAGATCATTGTCCCTATCACACCCTCACTAATTCATCTGTGTTCCTTATAATGATGTGTGCTCAACTGAAGAGGACAGTCTTACCAAAGAAGGACTCTTCTTCCACCACAAAGGAAGAACATTCTTTGGTGAGCTTCACTCCTCACCAAATATCCAAACAAGAACATCCAAATAAGCTCTGAAGAAAAAAAGAGGGGGAGAAGATACTCAACATCATTAATGACTATGGGAATTCAAACCAACATGATACTTAAGCCCATTATTCAGCAAAATTTTATGTCTCACAATACCAAGAGCTGACAAGAATATTAATCTACAGAATCTTTTACACTTTGAGACAAGGAGGTGGGAGACATGGTGTGTGGGGCACCAACCAAGACAAAATATGTATGAAATTCCATAAGAAAACCTGCTACTGTGTCTGTTAATTAAAAGATAAGCCAAAGGCTGCTAAAACAGTTCAAGTGGCAAAGGTACTTGGTGCCAAGCCTGACAGCCTGAGGTGGATCCTTGGGGTCTACTTAGTGGAAGGAGAAAACCAACTCCAGCGAGTTGTCTTATGATCTCCACCTATTCTAGTGTACACATATAATCAAAAAAAAATTTCTTTTAATGGGAGAGCTGCAGAAAGGCCTTTGCAGCTAAAAGCATATGCTTCTTTTCCCTAGCCCAGCACCTGTACTCATGCACATATATCTCTCTCTACACATGCATACACAAAAATAAAATAAAACTTTTACTTTAAAAAAAAAGACAAAATAAAGAAAGTAAAGTTAAAATAAAAGGGTTTTTTTTTTTTGTTTTGGTTTTTCGAAACAGGGTTTCTCTGTAGCTTTGGAGCTTTTCCTGGAACTAGCTCTTGTAGACCAGGCTGGCCTGGAACTCACAGAGATCCACCTGCCTCTGCCTCCCAGGGGCTGGGATTAAAGGCATGTGCCACCACTGCCTGGCCCTAAAAGATTTTTTAAGCCTACTGACCTGACACATGCCTAAAATCCAAGCACTTAATGAATAGAGAAAGAGGCAGAAGGGACTGTCAGTTCATAGCTATGAAGGGAAGATTCCAACCTAGCGTGGGCTATATAATTAGTCTTTGTATTAAAAAAATAGAAAGAAAACAATAGAAAATTATTCACTGGTGATCCATGTTTATAAGGCCAATACTCAGGAGGCTGGGCCAACTGTTGAAGTTCAAAACTCCACTGGGTAACACCATTCATTATCTTCCAGCTATGTAAGGAACACCCTCATCTTCCTAAAAATGAATAAGAAAAATAAACAACAAAAACACAGTTATTCACTAAGTGCAGAGGGTGGGAAGCTCCTTAAATGCACTTAATGGTCTCAAAGATATAATAAATAAGTTTTGGTAAAAGTGACAATCACCTCCAGGCCTGAGGTAAAAATGAACCACAAACCTAGAAAGTTTGAGATGGTACACATACTGGCAGCACTTGAAACTCCTTAGGACCTGGTGGTAATGTCAAAACCATTTGACTTACATCCATAGTGAAGGGGTAAAGCAACCAAAGCCACTGAACTCAATATCCTTATGAGTATGCAACAAGGACCCTCAGAGAACCAACAGCATTCCAACCAAACAGAAATAATCAAACTGTAACTATACCAGTCCTCTAGCTCCCTATGATTTGTAAAGGCCAGGCAGTATTACAAGCAAGGGAAGAGGGAAAAGGTCCTTAACTGTTGAGCTAGAAGACACATACAAGATTTTTTTTCCGAGCTGAGTACAAAGAGACAGTAAGATGTCCTAGGGTTTCTATTGCTGTGATAAACACCATGACCTGATGTGGGATTCCCCTCTGTATGCTATGAATACCATTGGTTAATAAAGAAACTGTCCTGAGCCTATAGCAGAGCAGGAAAGAACAGAGCTAGGTGGGGAAAACTAAACTAAATGCTGGGAGAAGGAAGGTAGAGTTTAAGAGAAGCCATGGAGCTGCCACTGGAGACAGACACATCAGAACCTTGTCAGTAGGCCAACAAGCCTCATGGAAAAATATAAAATAATAGAACTGGGTTAAATTAATAAGGAAGAGCTAGCTAATAAGAAACTAGAGCTAATGGTCCAAGCAGTGATTTAATTAATTCAGTTTCTGTATGGCTATTTCAGGAGTATGGGCAGCCAGGAAATGAAAAAGTGTCCTCCCTACAACAATAATCAAAAACAACTTGAGCAGGAGAGGGCTTATTTCACCTCCAAGAATACAGTCTATCATTCAGGAAAGCAGGGCAGGAACTGTCATAGAGGAACACAGCTTACTGACTTGCTCCTCTGGGCTATCTTTTATTGCTTTCTTATATACTCCAGTGAAGTGTAAATCTAATTAATATTAACAATAAAAACCAGGAGTCAGATATCAGAGTAAAAACTTGAAAGATCAGGGAAGCAGCAGAGCAGCTACCAGTGACCTTCTACCTCTTCAATTCCTCTGACCAAAAGGGTTAAGCTCCTGTCTGCACCCTGCCTTATCACTTCCTGTCTTCTGCCCTGTATTGTTACTTCCTGTCTCCTGTCTGTACAGACCTACAGACCCTCTATGGTTAATTAGTGGCTAGTTCTGCCCTCTGATTTTCAGCCAAGCTTTACTTGTCAGAAAACAAACAAAATATCATAACATTTCCCCCTTTTTGTATAAAAAGAGAAGTTTATAATTAACATAGAAAAACTGTATACAATAAGTACAATAACTATATACAATATATACAGTCAAGAATTACATTAACAGTGTTCTAAGACTGTCTTCAGTTCAAGAACTATCAGGTTGAACTTTTGTGCTGAGAAAAAGAGAAGGCATCTACAGAGGATCCTGGTGAGTTATATTCTGGTTCTGTTTTGTGGGATCCCTACCTGGGATGTGGAAGGGTTTGATGGGACCCCAATATTCTCCTTCCAGGTTAAAAAGTAATACAATACTGCCGGGTGGTGGTGGCACACACCTTTAATCCCAGCACTCGGGAAGCAGAGGAAGGTAGATCTCTGTGTGTTTCAGGCCAGCCTGGTCTACAAGGACTAGTTCCAGGACAGGTTCCAAAGCTACAGAGAAGTCTTGTCTCAATAAATTAAAAAAAAAAAAAAGACATCACATTGCCCTCATGAGGTTATTGGTCTGTTTTTTTGGTTTTTTGGTTTTTTTTTTTTCCTATTTGTCTTGTCTTTGCATGTCTTGTCTTTTATTTGACTTCATATTTACTGTCCTCTTTCTGCCTTTTGTGCTTTCTGTGATAATTAGTTTATTCTGGACTTGGGACAACTGAACTATTAGAATGTATGGGTAATAAGACTAGCAAGCCTAATAGCCCCCTAACCTATGTTCTGAAGAATTTTGATAAACTTTACCCCTTATAGTTAGGGAGGATTATTCTATCACCAAGCGTCACCTCCAAACAGTCTTTGAAGCTGAATGGCCCACATTCAGGGTTGACTAGCTCTCCCAGAGTACTTTTGATTCTCAGATGATCTGGGCAATGATTAATATCACCCTTGATAAGCCCAGCCACCCAGATCAGATTGGATACATATTGACTTGGAGTGAAGCAACTTCCAACCTGCCCCACACATACCACACAAAGGGCTGTATGATCCAATGGTCAAGGTAGCTAAGCCCTGGTTGTTGGCAGAGGGACCTTTAGAGGTTCTGTAGCAGAGACTAATGAGCCCCCTCTGAAGAATGTTCTGCATGATTCACATAAGGAAGAACCCCTTCTCCCTCCATATAACTACATTTACCCTCTTCTCTTCACCTCAACCTCCACCTTTGTCACCCTAGTCCCCACTACTAAGGCCTCATTCTGCACCCTGTCTGCACCAGCCCCTACCCCATCATCTAGTTCTTCCCTACCTCCACCTATCTTCTCCCCCATCAGCTCTTCCCTACCTCCCCACGCCCATGGGGAGTCCCATATGGTCCTCCCAAGTTCTCCAATTCTGGTTCTGGGGTTGCATCTTCTTCAGTACTTGCTGCCCTATGGCCATTTCTTGACAATCATTACCTATATGTCCCACCACAGATCTCTACAGCCAGAAGAACCAGAACCCCCGTTTTGGCACTAATCCCAATTCTTTAATTCCTCTAATTGATTTGATCTTTTTCAATCATCTCCCCATGTGGGATGACTGTCAGCAGATGCTCCATACCCTTTTCACTACTGAAGAAAAGAAACAGATTCTCATCAAAGAAACTGAAGCACTTCCCAGAATAGCTTCAGTGGTTGATGACCAGATGGCATAGGCAATTGACCATGCCCTGACAAGAAGGAGACCCCAATAGGACTACAATACAGAGAGAGGTAGGAGATCACTCATTGAATATCACCAGGTTTTGCCAGAAGGAATGCAACAGGCAGCCTGAAAGCCCACTAATGTATCTAAGGTAACAGATGCGAAAACAGGGACCAGATGAATCACCTTCTGAAGCTACAAATATTCTCCATTCCACTGATCCCCCTGGACAGGTTTCTTTCCACCCACTGGGTCCTGCTCACTAGCTGCTTATGAAATAACCATTCTGAGGCTTAATACTAATTACATACTCTTTGGTCTATTATCTCAGGCTTCTTAACTAACTCTTACATCTTAAATTAACCTATTTCTATTGTTTTTGTCTTTTTCTACTTTCTACTTCCCATGTAGATTAGATCTATGTAAGTCTCTCTTAGTGTCCTCATTGTTGTCTAGGTTCTCTGGGATTGTGGTTTGTAGGCTGGTTTTCTTTGCTTTATGTTTAAAAACCACCTATGAGTAAATACATGTGATAATTGTCTTTCTGGGCCTGGGTTACCTCACTCAAAATGATGTTTTATAGCTCCATCCATTTTCCTGCAAAATTCAAGATGTCGTTATTTTTTTCTTCTGTATAGTACTCCATTGTGTAAATGTACTACATTTTCCTTAACCATTCTTCGGTTGAGGGGCATTTAGGTTGTTTCCAGGTTCTGGCTATGACAAACAAAGCTGCTATGAACATAGATGAGCACATGTCCTTGTGGCATGATTGAGCATCTTTTGGATATACCCAAAAGTGGTATGACTGGGTCTTGAGGAAGGTTGTTTCCTAATTTTCTGAGAAATCGCCACACTGACATCCAAAGGGGTTGTACCAGCTTGCACTCCCACCAGCAGTGCGTAAGTGTTCCTTTTATACCACAACTTCTCCAGCACAAGTTGTCATCAGTGTTTTTGATCTTGGCTCTTCTTACAGGTGAAAGATGGAATTTCAGAGTTGTTTTGATTTGCATTTCTCTGATGACTAAGGATGTTGAACATTTCCTTAAGTGTCTTTCAGCCATTTTGGATTCCTCTGTTGAAGGTTCTCTGTTTAGATCTGTATTCCATTTTTTTATTGGATTATGTGTTCTTTTGGTGACCAATTTCTTGAGTTCTTTGTATATTCTGGAGATCAACTCTGTCTGATGGGTTAGTGAAGATCTTTTCCCATTCTGTAGGCTGTCATTTTGTCTTCTTGACCATGTCCTATTGGTTATACATACCCATAGACAAAGAGGACCTAGCAAATCTTAAAATGATTAATCTGACCTTTGTTATTCAGTCAGCCCCTGACATACATAGAAAGATACAAAAGATGGATGTGTTTGCAGGAAAAAAAAAAAACAGGTCAGAACTATTAGAGATAGCTCAGAAAGTGTTTGATGACAGAGACAGCAAAGATCTGATAAAGAAGATGGGGTGTACCACCATGACTGCACTACAAGCCCCAGCTACTCTCAACTCTGCCCATGCACACCCTGATAAAAACATGAGACCTTTACAAAAGGACCAATGTGCTTACTACAAAGAAAGTGGTTCCAGGCCCAGACAGAAGACCAACTACCAATGCAGACCTCATAAATGCTGGTTTTCCCCTGACATGATCTTACTGGAACTTCAACACAGAGGAAGCTAGGGAGAGGCTAAAAGTCTACCACCAGAAGTTAATTGGGAGTCTCTTGCTGCAAGGTGGCCTAAAATTGTCCAAAGTAAATCAGGCATGCCAAGAGCATGATAAAATGCCAGGAACTTTCTTGGAGAGATTGATAGAAGCCTTCAAGACCTATATTCCCCTGGAATCAGAAGCACCAGAGAATAGATCTGCAGTGAGCCTGACTTTTGTCAACAAGTCAGCTCCAGACATTCACCATAAGTACAAAGACTAGAAGGTTTTGAAGGTAAGAAGTTGGCTGAATTCATTGCAGTTTCAGAAAAAAGTGTACAACACACACACACAAAAAAAAAAAAACCCAGAAGATAGACAGACCAAAGGGCTAGAAAAGGCTTTAGATAATTAAACTCAAGGCCTCACTAAGGTCCTCTTGGTTTTATTAGGTGACCCTGAAACTAAGAGGTGGCATTATTTTTATTCTAACTCTTTTGGATCTTTTGGGGGACCTACCACCCATTTCCCATATAAATCACACATGGAGGCTTATTGTTAGTATAAATGCCTGGCCTTAGCTTGGCTTGATTCTTGCCAGCTTTTACCTTTTTTTTTAAAGATTTATTTATTTATTTTATGTATATGGTACTCTATCTGCATGTATACCTTTATGCCAAAAGAGGGCATCAGATCCCACTATAGATGGTTGTGAGCCACCATGTGGTTGCTGGGAATTGACCTCAGGATCTCTGGCAGAGCAGCCAGTGCTCTTAACCACTGAGCCATCTCTCCACCCCCTGCCAGCTTTTCTTAACTTAAATTATCCCATCTATCTTTAGTCTCAGGACTTTTATCTTTTATCTTCCTGTATACCTTTTCTTTCCTTCTTACTCCATATCTGGTTGTGTAACTGGGTAACTGGGTGGTTGGCACCTGAAATCTTCCTCCTTCCTCTTTTATTCCCAGAGCTCCCCTTCTCCCCCAGATTTATCCTCATATTTATCCTCTCTGCCTACCAGCCCCATCTGTTTCTCTCTCCTGCCTCACTATTGGCCACTCAGCTCTTTATTAGACCATCAGGTGTTTTAGACAGGCACAGTAACTTCACAGAGTTAAACAAATGCAACAAAAACAAAAGTAACACAGCTTAAAATATTTCTCAATTGGCAGGTAAGAAATATCACCCTAGGGGCTGGAGAGATGGCTCAGAGGTTAAGAGCAGTGACTGCTCTTCCAGAGGTCCTGAGTTCAATTCCCAGCAACCACATGGTGTCTCACAACCATCTGTAATGAGATCTGGTGCTCTCTTCTGATGTGCAGGCATACATGCAGACAAAATTCTGTATACATAATAGATAAATAAATCTAAAAAAAAGAAATATGACCCTGAACGCAGCACCCGATCGCGTCTGAAAACTCAAAACAAGAAGGAAAAAGCCTAAAATCAAGACCAATCAATAAGTCCATCTTACCAAGAAACCAATGTGCCTACTGTAAGAAATTAGGCCATTGTAAAACAAACAAGCAAAAAAACAAAACAAAAAAAAAACAAAAAAAACTTCCCTGAATGATAGGACTCAAAAGCAGACCCGCTAGAGGCACTAGAACTAGAAAAAAATAAGCAACTGAAGGGGATAGGGCTCAGAGCTCCTCTCTGAGCCATATGTAACCCTAATGGTGGAGGAGAAACTCATAGATTTTGCTGGTATACACCAAAGCACAGCACTCCATCATGAAACAGCCCTTAGGCCAAATGTCCCAAAAGCTATCCTGGACAAAAGGGACCACAAGGAGAGTCAATACTCATGGACTACCCAAAGATCAGTAGACAAAGAAAGAGGCCAGCTAGCCCACTCCTTTATGGTCATCCCTGAATACCTGTACCCACTGTTGGGAAGACACTTATTGACCAAGATGGGGGCTCACATCCATTTCAACCAGACTGGAATAACAGTGACTGATCTAAAGGGAGAGGCACTACATGTACTCACCATGTCACTTATAGATGAATATAAATTGTTTACAAACCTCCTGGATCAAACATAAAATTAAAATGGCTAAACAAAATTCCCCGGGTATGGGCAGAGACTGGAGAATCTGGACTGGCAACACACAGGCCCTCCATACTAGTACAGCTAAAAGCTAATGCAATGGCAACATATGTCAGACAATAGCCAATGCCTAGGGAGGCCAAACTGGGGATTATTCCCCACATCAAACACCTCAGAGACTTGGGTATCAGGTCCCTTGCCCATTAGCTTGGAAGATGCCTCTGTTGCTCATTAAAAAGCCTAGCTCTAATGACTATTTACCAGTGCAAGACCTCTGAGAGTAGGACCTTGCCCCCAGAAAGAACTGTTTATACTATATTGACTCTCAAGGATGCCTTTTTTAGCCTGCCACTGGCTCCATCCAGTCATCCCTTGTTTGCCTTTGAATGGAAAGACCCAAGAGACAGATTCAGTGGACAGCTGACTTGCACATGGTTGCCCCAGGGGTTCAAAACCTCTCCCATCATCTTTGATGAAGCATTCCATGAAGACTAGGGTGAATACCAACAGTCCCACCCTGACATCTGTCTATTATAATATGTGGACGCTTTTCAAAGAGCAGCTGACCCCTTGGAGACTTGCAAATCTGCCACTGAGGAACTGCTCAAAACAATGGGCAACCTGGGATAGTGTGTGTCAGCAAAGAAAGCTCTGCGAGACTGCAGTAACTCACTGAGGAATGCACACTCAAGGGGGGCAAGAGAAGGCTATCAATGGCAAGAACAGAGACCATCCTGAGGATCTCCAGACCTGGCAATCACTGGGAGGTGAGAGATTTCCTGCTGTCTGCCAGGTTCTGTAGGCTCTGGATTCCAGGGTTTGTTGCACTGGCACAGTTCCTATAGGAAGACACAAGTGAAGAGAAGGCTCCCCTTGACCTGACTCCACAAATGAAAAAGCCTTTGAGGAAATCGAGGCAGCTCTACTAAATGTGCCTGCTTTAGTGCTACCAGATGTCACCAAACCCTTCCACTTATGTGTGGATGAGAAAGAGGGAGTTGCCAGGGGGTACTGATGCAAGAAGCCCTTGGCCCATGGAGGAGGCAGATAGCCTACTTATTGGGGGAAAAAAAATTGGACCCAGTGGCCACTAGCTGGCCCCCTTGCCTACTCATAATAGCAGCAACAGCTTTATTAAATACTCAGACAAACTGATTTTGGGACAAACCCTTAAAATGACAGCCCCCATTCTATTGATAGGGTTCTTAAACACCCTCCTGATAGATGGCTAACTAATGCTCGGCTGATCTATTACCAAGCTCTGCTCTTAAACCCACCCAGAATCCAATTCACCAGCAGCAGTGCCTTGCATCCTACCGCCCTGTTGCCAAATCCAGACCTGGACCAACCTCTTCATGACTCTGTGGACATCCTGAGTCATCTCCACGGGATCTGACCAGATCTCCCGAGACATCCCTCTAACGAGGGCTGAGGTAATGTGTGCTGATGGCAGTAGTTTTATCAAGGACTGTACCAAGTATGCAGGGGCAGTAGTCACCATCGAGGACGAAGTCTTGTGGACAGAGGCCCTATCCCCTGGGATATCAGCTCAGCTCAGAGGGCTGAACTGATAGCTCTAACTAAGGCATTACAATCGGGAAAGGATTAGAAACAACATCTATACTGATAGCTGATATGCATTTGCCATGGTACATGTTCATGTAGAAGGAAAGGGGGTTATTAACTGCACAAAGAAGGACAATTAAAAACAAACAGGAGATTTTTCATCTCTTACTGGCCATATGACTGCCCAGAGAAATAGCTGTCCCACATTGCCCAGTACACCAGAAAGGAGAGGACCCCATTCAAGGAGAACCAACCAGGCAGACACAACAGCAAAAGAAACTGCCCTCTAGAAGAGGACTGTCCTGCTGGTCTCACCATCAAAGCTGGTAGCACCCACGCTGCCAGAATGTCCAGTTTACACTAAGAGCTCCAGAGGATCCACACATATACAAATTCCTAGAAAAAAGATGGTTCAAGACCCCAGATGAACAAATCATTCTCCTGATGTGGGAACCCCCTCTGTGTGCTGTGATTACCATTAATGAATAAAGAAAGTGCCTTGGCTTGTTGATAGGGCAGAACTCAGGTAGGCGGGAAAGATGGAACTGAATGCTGGGAAAAAGGAAGGCAGGGAGAGACGCTGGGAATTTTACCAAGTAAGCCATTGTCATGTGGCAATACAGAGATTAATAAAAATGGGTTAAATTAAGATGTAAGAGTTAGCCAATAAGAATCTAGAGCTAATGGGACAAGGAGCAATTTAATTAATACAGTTTTGTGTGATTATTTTGGTTCTGGGTGGCAGGGACAATAAAGCAGCTCTCCCTGCAACATTTTCCCATCAGACTTTGCCACTCAAGCTACACAAGTAGTCTGGCAGAGAAATCAGAGTATCCACCTTGAAGAGAAGAAAATACAAGACCTTTTAAGGGAGAGCACAGCTTAAGTTACTTTGTTTTGTTTTGGTTTGGTTTTTGGTTTGTCTGTTTGTTTGTTGTTTGTTTGTTTGTTTGCCTTAAATCTAAGACAGCAGAGGTCACAGTTTTGCCCCACATGCCATCTTGTGAATGCAAA
The DNA here is from genome assembly GCF_950005125.1 of Chionomys nivalis. Classification (NCBI taxonomy): domain Eukaryota; kingdom Metazoa; phylum Chordata; class Mammalia; order Rodentia; family Cricetidae; genus Chionomys; species Chionomys nivalis. The sequence continues at coordinate 134,018,444 of NC_080112.1, forward strand.
GAGCAGAGTCACAAGAACGGAGTACAGGGAAAGAGAAACCCAACCTGGAGTCAACTGGGAAATCGACTTCACTGAGGTAAAACCAGGCCTATATAGTTATAAATACTAATTAATCTTCATAGATCTCCGTGCTGGTTGGGTAGTTTGTAAACAAAGCGCCTACCTTGCTTGGTACATGCAGGTTATTGACACACAGGAACTCCCGCCCGCCCGCTTGCCCTGAGGGTTCGTTCGACCCCAGCGCCTAGAGAGGCTGAGCTGGGTGGCTTTATGAGCCCAAAGAGGGAAGGCGGGAAGAGGGGAGGAGGGTTCTGGATGCAAGCTGGGTGGGATAGGAAGAGAGAGGCAGTCTGGGGGAGTAGAGCCCCTGCAGGGAGCCCTGGACTCAACTCACCTATAAAAAGGCACAGGCTAAGAGATTGGATACGAAAATAGGACCCAACATTCTGCTGTTTACAAGAAACACACCTCAACCACAAAGACAGGCACCTACTCAGAGTAAAGGGCTGGGATAAGGCTTATCGAGCAAATGGACCTAAGAAACAAGCAGGTGTGGCCATACTAATTTCTAACAAAGTTGACTTCAAACTTAAATCAATCAAAAGAGATGGAGAGGGACATTTTCTACTCATAACAGGAACAGTTCATCAGGATGAAGTCTCAATCCTGAATATCTATGCCCCTAATATAAAAGCACCCACGTACGTAAAAGAAACATTGCTAAAACTCAAGGCAGACATCAAACCGCATACACTAATAGTAGGAGACTTCAACACTCCTCTCTCACCAATGGACAGGTCAATTAGACAGAAACCTAACAGAGAAATAAGAGAATTAATGGAGGTAATGAATCAAATGGACTTAACAGACATCTATAGAATATTCCACCCAAATAGGAGAGAATATACCTTCTTCTCTGCAGCTCAGGGAACCTTCTCGAAAATTGACCACATACTTGGTAACAAAGCAAACATCCAGAGTTACAAAAAAATATTAGTAACCACCTATATCTTATCAGATCACCATAGATTAAAGCTAGAAGTCAACAACAATGCTACCCCCAGAAAGCCTACAAACTCATGGAAACTGAACAGTCAACTACTAAACCATACCTGGATTAAGGAAGAAATAAAGAAAGAAATTAAAGTCTTCCTTGAATTCAATGAAAATAAAGAAACAACATACTCAAACTTATGGGACACTATGAAAGCAGTCCTAAGAGGAAAGTTCATAGCACTAAGTGCCCACTTAAAGAAAACAGAGAAAGCACACATTGGAGATTTAACAGCCCACCTGAAAGCTCTAGGAAAAAAAGAAGCAGACTCACCGAGGAGGAGTAGAAGACTGGAAATAATCAAACTGAGGGCTGAAATCAACAAAATAGAAACACAGAAAACAATTGAAAGAATCAATGAAACAAAAAGCTGGTTCCTGGAGAAAATCAACAAGATTGATAAACCCCTATCCAAACTAATCAAACGGCAGAGAGAGAATTTGCAAATTAATAAGATCAGAAATGAAAAGGGGGACATAACCACAGACACAGAGGAAATTCAGAGAATCATTAGATCTTACTACAAAAGCCTGTATGCCACAAAACTGGAAAATGCAAAAGAAATGGACACTTTTTTAGATAAATACCATATACCAAAGTTAAACCAGGACCAGGTGAACAACCTAAATAGACCTGTTAGTCGTGAAGAATTAGAAGCTGTTATCAAAAACCTCCCTTCCAAAAAAAGTCCCGGACCAGATGGTTTCAATGCGGAATTCTGCCAGATCTTCCAAGAAGACCTAATACCTATACTCCTTAATGTATTTCACAATATAGAAATAGAGGAATCATTGCCAAATTCCTTTTATGAAGCTACAGTTACCCTGATACCAAAACCACACAAAGACCCAACCAAGAAAGAGAATTACAGGCCAATCTCACTCATGAACATCGACACAAAAATCCTCAACAAAATACTGGCAAACCGAATCCAAGAACACATTAGAAAAATTATCCATTATGATCAAGTAGGCTTCATCCCAGAGATGCAGGGCTGGTTCAACATACGCAAATCTATCAATGTAATCCATCATATAAATAAACTGAAAGAAAAAATCCATATGATTGTTTCATTAGATGCTGAAAAAGCATTTGACAAAATTCAACATCCCTTTATGATAAAAGTCTTGGAGAGATTAGGGATACAAGGGTCATACCTAAATATAATTAAAGCTATTTACAGCAAGCCAACAGCTAACATCAAATTAAATGGAGAAAAACTTAAAGCCATCCCACTAAAATCAGGAACACGCCAAGGCTGTCCACTCTCTCCATACCTCTTCAATATAGTCCTTGAAGTTTTAGCAATAGCAATAAGGCAACATAAGGGGATCAAGGGGATTCGAATTGGAAAGGAAGAAGTTAAACTTGCATTATTTGCAGATGATATGATAGTGTACATAAGTGACCCCAAAAACTCCACCAAAGAACTCCTACAGCTGATAAACACCTTTAGCAATGTGGCAGGATACAAGATCAACTCCAAAAAATCAGTCGCCCTCTTATACACAAAGGATATGGAAGCAGAGAGGGAAATAAGAGAATCATCACCTTTCACGATAGCCACAAACAGCATAAAATATCTTGGGGTAACTCTAACCAAGGAAGTGAAAGATCTATTTGACAAGAACTTTAAGGCATTGAAGAAAGAAATTGAAGAGGATACCAGAAAATGGAGGAATCTCCCCTGCTCTTGGATTGGAAGGATCAACATAGTAAAAATGGCAATTCTACCAAAGGCAATTTATAGATTCAATGCAATCCCCATCAAGGTCCCATCAAAATTCTTCACAGATCTTGAGAGGACAATAATCAACTTTATATGGAAAAACAAAAAACCCAGGATAGCCAAAACAATCTTATACAATAAAGGAACCTCTGGAGGCATTACCATCCCTGACTTCAAACTCTATTACAGAGCTACAGTAATGAAAACAGCGTGGTACTGGCATAAAAACAGAGAAGTCGACCAATGGAATCGTATAGAAGACCCGGATTTTAACCCACAAACCTATGAACACCTCATTTTCGATAAAGGAGCTAAAAGTATACAATGGAAGAAAGAAAGCATCTTCAACAAATGGTGCTGGCACAACTGGATGTCAACCTGTAGAAGAATGAAAATAGACCCATATCTATCACCATGCACAAAAATCAAGTCCAAATGGATCAAAGACCTGAACACACTGAACCTGATAGAAGAGAAAATGGGAAGTACCCTACAACACATGGGCACAGGAGATCGCTTCCTATGTATAACCCCAACAGCACAGACATTAAGGGCAACATTGAATAAATGGGACCTCCTGAAACTGAGAAGCTTCTGTAAAGCAAAGGACACTGTCACTAAGACAAGAAGGCAGCCTACTGACTGGGAGAAGATCTTCACCAACCCCACAACAGACAAAGGTCTGATCTCCAAAATATATAAAGAACTCAAGAAACTAGACGTTAAAATGCTAAATAACCCAATTAAAAAATGGGGCACTGATTTGAACAGAGAATTCTCAACAGAAGAAGTTCAAATGGCCAAAAGACACTTAAGGTCTTGCTCAACCTCCTTAGCGATCAGAGAAATGCAAATCAAAACAACTTTGAGATATCATCTTACACTTGTCAGAATGGCTAAAATCAAAAACACCAAGGATAGCCTTTGCTGGAGAGGTTGTGGAGAAAGGGGGTACTCTCATCCATTGCTGGTGGGAATGCAAACTTGTGCAACCACTTTGGAAATCAGTGTGGCGGTTTCTCAGGAAATTTGGGATCAACCTACCCCTGGACCCAGCAATACCACTCTTGGGAATATACCCAAGAGATGCCCTATCATATGACAAAAGCATTTGTTCAACTATGTTCATAGCAGCATTATTTGTAATAGGCAGAACCTGGAAGCAACCTAGATGTCCTTCAATGGAAGAATGGTTGAAGAAAGTGTGGAATATATATACATTAGAGTACTATTCTGCGGTAAAAAAACAATGACTTCTCGAATTTTGCATGCAAATGGATGGAAATAGAAAATACTATCCTGAGTGAGGTAACCCAGACCCAAAAAGAAGATCATGGGATGTACTCACTCATAATTGGTTTCTAGCCGTGGATAGGGGCCACTGAGTCTATAATTTGTGATACTAAAGAAGCCAAATAAGAGGGTGAGCCCAAGGAAAAACATATAGTTATCCTCATGGCTATGGGAAGTAGACAAGATTGTCGGGCAAAAAATTGGAATCTTGGGGGTGGGGTGGGATGGGGGTAAGGGGAGATGGGGAGAGAAAAGTGTGAAGGAGAGGATGGGGGGAACTTGGGGAAACGGGATGATTGGAGATAAAGGAAGGTTGGATAGGTGAGCAGGGAAGCACATATCTTAGTTAAGGGAGCCACCTAAGGGTTGGCAAGAGACTTGAACCTGGAGTGGCTACCTGGTGCCAGGGCAATGTCCCCAGTTATTTCCTTGGGCAGCTGAGGATAGGGAACCTGAAATGACCCTATCCTATAGCCATACTGATGAATATCTTGCATATCACCATAGAACCTTCATCTAGCGATGGATGGAGATAGAGACAGAGACCCACACTGGAGCACCGGACTGAGCTCCCAAGGTCCTAATGAGGAGCAGAAGGAGGGAGAACATGAGCAAGGAAGGCAGGACCACGAGGGGTGCACCCACCCACTGAGACAGTGGGGCCAATCTATTGGGAGCTCACCAAGGCCAGCTGGACTGTGACTGAAAAAGCATGGGATAAAACCGGACTCTCTGAACATGGTGGACAATGAGAGCTGACGAGAGGCCAAGGACAATGGCACGGGGTTTTGATCCTACTTCATGTTCTGGCTTTGTGGGAGCCTAGACAGTTTGGATGTTCACCTTCCTAGACCTGGATGGAGTGGGGAGGACCTTGGTCTTTCCACAGGGCAGGGAACCCTGACTGCTCTTGGGGCTGGAGAGGGAGGAGAAGAGGAGTGGGGGGAGGGGGAGAGGGGCGGGAGGAGGGGGAGGGAAATGGGAGGCAGGGAGGAGGCGGAAATTTTTTTTTTCAATAAAAAAAAAAGAAATCATGCCTTTTTGTGTTTTCCCTGGACATGATAGAGATAAGACCCAGATAGAGATCTGGGGGAAATAAATGACTATTTTTGTGCTTCATGGAGCTGTGTCTACAGGGATCACACCTGGTGTGATGAAAATTCACTGGAGAAGCAGCATGCAACCCAATATTAATTCAATTCACTAATGCTGATAAAAAGACATCCAGTTGAACATCAGGAAAAACCTAGGGTTTAAGGCTCTGTGGCCAAATCAGAGAACCAATAGGAAAAGACCCAAGGGCATTACTCACCATCTGGTTAGACATTCAGCCCTTACACCCACAAAAGTCCCTGGGCTCCAATAAAATAGTGGGCACTCCAAAGAAAACTAGAACATTGTCTTTGGCAACTGAGGTTCTCCCACAAACCTATCTTCCAACCTAGGTCTCCTTACCCTACTGAGAGCTACCTATTTGGTTCTAAATGCCTCAGAGTCAAGCCTCATCAAGACCTGTTGGCTCTGTCTGAACACAAAACTCCTTTATTATGGGTTTTTTGGTGCCTTTTCTTTGTTCAGAGACTCTCTGATTGGCCAAGGTTTGGAGAGAGGGAAGGAGGAAGGGAGGGAATGAGGGAGGAGGGAGGGAGGGAGGGAGGAAGGAAGGGAGGGAGGGAGGGAGGGAGGGAGGGAGGGTGAGCTGGAGGCTCCAACCAAACAAAACTCTTTCTTTTATACATTCCCTTGATCTTTGTATCTGTACAGCAGTAGAAAAGCAACTAAAACACCATGCTTTTGTAGTGAAGAACTTACCAAAGGAACCATCTTCCAAGCCCTCATTATTTAAGTTTTGAACCAGAACTTACTCACTCATAAAATGAGATGTCTTAAAATTGGTTATGGGGAAGCACACTTATATTCCTAGTACTCAGGAGACTGAGTCAGAGAATTGTTGCAAGTTCAAGACGGCCTAGACTACACAGTGAATGCTAAGCCATCCAGGGCTATATAGCAAGACCCAATCTTTAAGAAACAAAACAAAAAATTAACAAAAAGCATGAGATGGCTAGGCTAGACTGCTATTATTTTCCTATTTTTAGAAATAGCTAACCTCAATAAGGTGATAACGTATTTGCTAACATAGTAAGAGGAATATTTTTACACTTACTTAGTTTTCTCTTAAGTGTATGAGTGTTTTGCTTGAATGTATGTTTATGTATCATGTACATGTCTGGCATCTGAGGCCAGAAGAGGACACCATATCCCCTATGCCTGGAGCAACATGGTTTTGAGCTGCCATGTGAGTGCTGGGATTTTGTGCTCTGGACTAGCAACCAGTGCCTCTAACTGCAGAACTAGTCCCAGAATATGTTTATCTAATGCGAATGTTCGTGATTTTAAGAGTACATAGCCTTTCGTCATCAGAGAAATGCAAATCAAAACAACTCTGAGATTCCATATTACACCTGTAAAAATGGCCAAGATCAAAAACACTGATGACAACTTATGCTTGAGAGGTTGTGGGATAAAGGGAACACTCCTGCATTGCTGGTGGGAATGCAAATTGGTACCGCCCCTTTGGATGTCAGTGTGGTGATTTCTCAGAAAATTAGGAAACAACCTTCCTCGAGACCCAGTAATACCACTTTTGGGTATACATCCAAAGGATGTTCAATCGTACCACAAGGACATGTGCTCAACTATGTTCATGGCAGCTTTGTTTGTCATAGCCAGAACCTGGAAACAACCTAATTCCCCCTCGACCAAAGAATGAATAAAGAAAATGTGGTACATTTACACAATGGAGCACTACACAGAAGAAAAAAATAACGACATCTTGAATTTTGCAGGAAAATAGATGGAGCTATAAAACATCATTTCGAGTGAGGTAACCCAGACCCAGAAAGACAATTATCACATGTACTCACTTATAAGTGGTTTTTAAACATAAAGCAAAGAAAACCAGCCTACAAACCACAATCCCAGAGAACCTAGACAACAATGAGGACACTAAGAGAGACTTACATAGATCTAATCTACATGGGAAGTAGAAAAAATATAAGATCTTCTGAGTAGATTGAAAGCATGGGGACCTTGGGGAAGGGTTGAAGGGGAGGGGAGAGGTAGGGAGGGGAGCAGAGAAAAATGTAGTGCTCAATAAAAACTTAAAAATACTGAAAACAGGTGCTGGTGAGATGGCTCAGAGGATAAGAGCACTGGCTGCTCTTCCAGAGGTTTTGAGTTCAATTCCCAGCAACCACATGGTTGCTCACAACCATCTGTTTTCTTTCTTTCTTTTTTTTTTAATTTTTTTAATTTCTGAGATTCTTTTATCTCATTTTATTCCTCTTTTATACATTACATCCAAACCCCAGTTTCTCCTTCCTCCCCCCACCTCCCTCTCCCTAGGTCCACTCCTCATCTGCTTCCCCAAAGAGCAGATAGCCCAGGGATATCAATGGACCATGGAATAAAAAGCTACAATAAGACTGGGCACCTACCCTCATATTAAGACTGATGAGGCAACCCCTGGGATTCTTGACTAAAGAAAAGCGAGAGAAGGAGGGCAGAGCACTAGCAATAACCTCTCCTCCTTCTTCCTGACTGTGGAGCACTGTGGCCAGCTGCCTCCACTTCCTACCACCATGCCTTCCCCACCGTGGTGGAGGGTACTATCGAACTATGAGCCAAAGAATTCCTTCCTTCCTTTCCAAAGTTGCTTTTGTCGAAAGATTTCTTCTAGCAACGATAGACTATTCCACCTTTTCCACGGCTGATTCCAAAAGCCACCTTTGGTAAGTTACCTGTCTGCCATGACGATTTGTTTCTTATATCTTCATCTTTGTAGCCGTCTTCCTTTTGCATGCACTTGAGTTTTTCTTCAGGGGGATGATACTTGACGGGGAAATCAGGTCTTGGTCTTATTTCCTGCGGTCTATGATGCAGTGCTAGCATCCGGTGTTGCTCACATCACCAGGAACACAGGCTTTGCTTATGCCTTGGGTAGGTAAAACTATTCTTGGAGGAACAATTGAATATTAGTATGAAAGCAGTAAATCCCACAGATATTTGCAGAATAGAAACATCTCTGGCTCACAACCATCTGTAATGGAGTCTGATGCCCTCTTCTGGCCCACAGGGATACATGCAGGCAGAATATTGTATATATAATAAATAAATAATCTTTAAAAAAATACTGAAAACAAAAAAAAATAAAAAGGGGAAAGGAAACAAAAAAGACAAGATTACATAGCATCTGAAAATACAGTCTGTGAAATCCATTTTAGCAAGCAGATAAGATTCTACCAGTATACAGAGTGCTTATAGTTATCAAGTATTTACTTGTGATATGTAAATGGTTGCCTCTGAAAGTTCTGGAAACAACCTCTCCACTCAATAATCTTGTCTGCAGCCAGGCGGTGGTGGCGCACGCCTTTAATCCTAGCACTCGGGAGGCAGAGGCAGGTGGATCTCTGTGAGTTCGAGACCAGCCTGGTCTACAAGAACTAGTTCCAGGACAGGAACCAAAAAGCTACGGAGAAACCCTGTCTCGAAAATCCAAAAAAAAAAAAAAAAAAAAAAATCTTGTCTGCACTAGTAATTAATTTGTGAAACAGACCTTTTCATTATACAGAATGCAAAGGTACAATTCAGCTCAATGCTAAACTCAGCATTGTTCGTGTAGTCATTAATGAAGTTTAATTGTAATTACTAGGTGTGGCCTACAGCAATCATTTGAGAAAAATACTTTTTCATTGTATCTCACAACCTTCCTACTTCTATTGCTTTGACTTTTCTACTGCATAATGAGTTACATAATAAACATGTATCTCACCTCTAAGGCAAACTTGGTACCATAGAAGATTCTAGTTAACTTTAAAAACCTACTACACCAAGTCTCTGACCTTGAGCAGTTGGTTAGCTTTAAAGCAGTGGTTCTCAACTTTCCTAATCCTACAACCCTTTAATATAATTCCTCATGCTGTGGTAACCCCCAACCAAAAAATTATTTTAGTTGTTACTGCATAACTATAATATTTTTGCTACTGTTATGAATCATAAAGTAAATACCTGTCTTTTCTGATTATCTTAGGCAAACCCATGAAAGGGTCCTTCAACCTCCCCAAAGGGGCTGTAAGCCACAGGTTGAGAACCAGTGATTAAAAAGCTCATTTTATCTTCAGTTTAGAGCAAACTAAACACCAACAAAGAAATCAGAATCATACACAGAAGCAAAGAAGATAAATGACACTTGGCCTGATGTTCATGTGGCTGCATATTAAAAGTCATGCTACAGTTTCAACGTCCAGTAAATTAAGGGCATCAGGATTCAGAAGCTGGGATAGAAAGATGGCTCAGTGGTTAAGAATACTTTCTGTTTTTCCTGAAAACCCAAGTTTAGTTCCCAGAACTCAATGCTTGTCTCTCAACCGTTTATAACTCCAGCTCCAGGGATTCTAAAGTTCTCTCTCTCTCTCTCTCTCTCTCTCTCTCTCTCTCTCTCTGTGTGTGTGTGTGTGTGAGAGAGAGAGAGAGAGAGAGAGAGAGAGTAAATACCCACTCACACACATACACATAAACAAAAAGTTAATTTTTAAAGAAGAAAACAGTTCACAAATTCAGGCCAGCCATGTAGCTCAGTGTATGCCTAGCATTCACAAAGTTTGATCCCATATCGGTACAAACACTGAAAATCAAGCTGTAATGGTTTGGATAAAAGTGGTGGTGCAGTTCCCCAATGGGCAGCAGTGGGCCACCAGGGGCAGCTGGTCCTACCATTCGAGGCCTCTGTTGGTCCCAGGTGGGTGGGAGGCCGTGGGTGAGAGACCTCGCGGGTCCGCAGGGCAGCCGGTCCCACGAGGAGCTGCAGCAGGTGAGAGACGGATAGACAAGTCATGCAGAGAAAGTGGGTATAGTTTAGGGGAAAGGAGAGAGGGAGAGAGAGGGAGAGAGGGAGAGGGAGGGAGGGAGGGAGGGAGGGAGGGAGGGAGGGAGGGAGGGAGGGAGGGAGGGAGGGGAAGAGAAGAGGCAGCAGCCACCTCTTCCAAAGAGAGCTGGAACAGAAAGAGAGCCTGAGGGGGGGGGACGGGGAGAGCAGAAGTTACCTCTTCTGGAGAGCGACAAAAGATAGAGTACAGACTGGAGGCGGATCCCAGGTGGATCCACTTCCCTTCGTGGAAGGGGAGGGGTTGGGAGAGGGCGGGGCTTGTCCCTTAAAGGGACAGGGGACTGAAGAGGTGGCTCAGCGGTTAAAAGCACTGGCTGCCCTTCCAGAGGACCCAGGCTCAAATCCCAGCATCCACGCAACAGCTCACAACTGTATGTAACTCCAGTTTCACAATTGTCACAACTAACAACTTCACACAGACACACATGCAGGCAAAACATGAACACGCATGAAATAAAAATAAATAAATCATTTAGCCAGGGGTGGTGGCACAGGCCTTTAATCTCAGCATTCGGGAGGCAGAGGCAGGCAGATCTCTGTGAGTTCAAGACCAGCCTGGTCTACAAGAGCTAGTTCCAGGACAGGCTTCAAAGCCTGTCTCGGAAAAAAAAAAAGGGGGGGGACAGGGTACACAGGTGACAGACCAGGGCAGCATATCATAACATTCCCATCTCTTTCTTATAATAAAAAGGTGGGAAGTTAGGCACAACAGGTTAAAGGAATTGGGACAGCGGATACTCAAGACTGCTTCCTGCTTATTTGTCAGCATCATCTTTGGGGGAGGAGCCCTGAGAAAGCTGGGTGCTGGTTACATCCTGGGGTAGCTGTTCACTTTATTCCTGTCCAGGGTTTGTGGTGTGGAACTGTCCGGTGTCTCTTGGACCTGGTAAGATGTTGGCAGAACAGAGGACAAAGTTAAGTTCAGGAAGAGAAAAAAATTTCAGGACCAGAAAATTGAGAAAGGTGTATCTGACCTGTTTAAGGTGGATCCTTCAATTCAGCTCCCTGAACTCACAAAAATTCTTTGGGTTTGTGAAAACATAAGTTTTAGACATATGCAGTGTATTATAAACAGTAGCATATTTATGTCAGAATGACTGTGACAAATGTTTTTGCACAATGAAAAGTATTTTTAAGACTATGGAAGGCAGCATGAGAGAGAAATTTGATAACTTGTATTTGTCCTCACACCTTTATAACTTGCAGGTCTACATTTTAATAACTTGTATTTGTATTTTACTGAAATTTGTTTGGTGAGGCTGTTCTTTTAAACCAACAAAACCTCTCAGCTGTCAAACTGCATCAGGGATCTTTGAGAAGGGTAAAATTTTCCTTGAGGAGCTATTTACTGATTTAAAAACTACAGAGAACTTACTTGGATGGCTACCTAGAGTCATTCTTTAGAGTTGATTGGCTACCTGAGCCATTCCTCTGGCTCCTCCATGATCACTGAGGGTCGTATTTGCCTTTTGCCGTTTAGTGCAGGGCCTGCCAGACTCCAGAAGATCCTGTGGGCTAAGAAATCTGTAGGAAGACAAGCCTACCTTGACCTGAGCAGCTAGGCTGTCTATTCCACCAATTCTGTCCACTGTCTGGAGATCTTCAGTTTATTTGAAAGGCAGTTTTTCCCAGTGGTCAGCGCCTGGCAGTTGAAGCGAACTGCAGATGGACGTTGTTCTGTGCCTGTCTTCTGTCTTCTTTAGAGGAAGTAGAGTGTTGCTGTTAGTAGCCAACCTGTCTTTTTTTGTTATGAAGTCTTTTAATAATTAAATATTTAAATGCCATATTCCCCAGATCTCTGAGCAGTTGAGGGTTGTTTATCGGGTATAACTACAGTATAGAATCTGCCTGGTGAATTGAATCCAAGCTTGACTGTAATGGCTCTCAACTTAACAGGTGATTTTTATACTTGTGAAAGACAAAGGAAAGAACTGTTTGGCGAGAAGCTTAATGGTGGAACCGATGATAGTAGAGAACAGCTTTATATATTTTAAAGCAGAGTTGGATTACATATACAGTATTTTTTGTAAGAGACTTAAAAGTACATATCAATTTAAAACATAAGACTTATTTTTAGTCTGGAATGAAATATAATGGACAAACAATAACGTTTAACAGTAAATATAGTGCACTTACACCCAGTTGAATTTAAGTTTTATACACATATAGTTAAATGAAAAGTGAGCGAAAGGAAGCTGGCTAAGGGAGGGAACTCATGTGGAGAGTCTACTGCTGGCATTCTGTGGCTAGGGGCAGAACCTCTGGCTCCTCCCTTTGTTAAGCTCCAAAAAAATGGCAGCAGCCATGGTTATCCAGGTGGTATGACTATTTAAATGTAGCTGTCCACTGGTGAGTTAGAAATGTGCTTGGTTTCCCATAGCTGGAAACGTGAGAACGGTGAAAATGGCGCAAGCCCCAGGGCCACTAGCTGGACCTCTCCAGGCCAGCACAGGGGTTGATAATAAACCTAAGCGGATTCCTGGCCCATTGGCTCGGGAACCAGGGGCTAGGGCTGCTCTGAGCAGTCCTTACAGCAGCGAGGACCACTTATAAGAGATCCAAAAAAAAAAAAAACCAAATAAATAAATAACACACACACACACACACACACACACACACACACATCCAAACAGCACGAGGAACACTCCAAGTGATCTGCTCACATTTTTAGCTATGGGAAGCAATGAGGCAGAAAAATATTCAAGGGGCTCTGGCCCCAAAAACAAATGCACTGCGCAGTGTGCAGCCTAAGGGAGAACTCAAGAAAGGGCAGTCGTGTGAGAGGCACTAGGTCAAAAAGGGAATAGTCTCACCAATTGTCCCAGTGGACTGATGGAAAGTTGGGAAGTGGGCTGGTAGAAGGTCCAGGTTTAGGATTTTCACCCACAGTGCAGCAGTGGTAGAAACAGGGCTCCATGAATGGAAGAGACATGAAGTAAAGAGGAAAATTACTCAGCACCATGAGGCGCCCAGTCACCGAGCCACCATGCTACCAGCCATGGTAGGGAGCAAGGGCTAGAACTGCAAACAGCTGCTTCGCGGATCGAACTAATCTTGCCGGTTTCTGTAGGACCAGCAGTGGTGCTAGCAGAGATAGAATAGTAGGAATAGGAGCGAGAGAAAAAAGAGCATTTACAGGCGGGTGGGAAGGGGCTGCCCAGCGAAAGGAAAAGCGGATGGACATGAGATGCTGGTGGTGGGACCCTGGCAGTCCTGTTTGCTGGTAGAAATTAGAAAGGAGCTGATAGGGAGCCTTACCGTTTGCAGCATTGGAAAGTGGTCTGACACCAGGGTCCCCATGTGTCCTCAGTTGGTGGGAGGGAATGTGGAGAAAGCCTGGCCAAGTCATGCACCCTTGTTATTTCTTTTTAAAGATATAAGGGGGAAAGCCAGTCCCACGAGAGGCTGCAGTCTCACAAGGGGTAGCAGCGGGTGACCTGAGGCCTTGGCAAGTTACCTTGGCGGGTGGGCAACGACAGCAGAGAGAGTTTGGATAAGGGATTTATTTTAGTGGGTTATGTAAGGGAAAGGAAAGGGGGGAATGGAAAAAGGGGAAAGAAGAGAGAGAGGCACAGAGAGAGGGAGAGAGGGGGAGAAGAGGAGAAGAAAGGGGAAGAGAAAGAGAGAGAGAGAGCAGAAGTTACCTCTTGGGGAGAAAGACTGAAAGAGAGAGAGCAAGAGGAAGCAGGATATTGCTTTCCTCAGCACTAGGGGAGGAGTTGGGAGAAGGCAGGGCTTGTCTCTTAAAGGGACAGGGTACACAGGTGACAGACCAGGCCAGCAGATCATAACACAAGCTACATAATTTGATATTTTAAAAATCTCACATCCCAACCAGGCCGTGGTGGCGCGTGCCTTTAATTCCAGTACTTGGGAGGCAGAGGCAGGTGGATCTTTGTGAGTTCAAGGCCAGCCTGGTCTACAAGAACTAGTTCTAGGATAGACTCAAAAGCTACAGAGAAATCCTGTCTAGAAAAACCAAACCAAACAAAACAAAACAAAATAACTCTCACATCCTAGTCTGTTTGAACATATAAGAGTTTTCACCTATCTACTTGCCTCATGTGGTGTCATACGTTGGGTATATGATCATATTGAAATTGATTAAATAAAAAACTCTGCAGGTTCCCTCAGTGGCGGCAGGCAGTGGGTCCTGAGAGCTGCCAGTCCCAGGCAGGGACAGCACAGTTCCCTAAGTGGCTGCAGCAGGCCACGAGGAGAGACAGACAGATAGGCATGCTATGAGACCACACCGCAGGTCTCTGAAAGCAGCTGGTCTCAGGCAGGGAGACACACGGCAGTGGGCAAGAGACAGAGACATGAGTAGGCACACCATGCAGAGTGAGGTTGGACATTTATTTAGTGAGTTATGGAGGGGGAAAGGAGAAGGGGAGAAGAGGAGAGAGAGAGAGAAGAGAGAGAGAGAGAGAGAGAGAGAGAGAAGAGAGAGACAGAAGCTGCCTCTCCAAGAGGGAGACAGAAAAGGGAGAGACTCAGGCTGCAGGAAGGAAGATCTGCCTTCCTCAGCTGACTGGGAAGGGAGTGGGCATGGCTTGTCTCTTAAAGAGACAGAACAGATAATTACACATATCCCTCTTTATTTTTGTCTGTGCTAATTTCTGCTAGGCTTATGCCTCTTATAACCACCTGCTGTGTCACTGTGTCATATGTTCTTGACAACTGAAGGTATTCAATTATTGCGAAATCAGTGTTTTTTTAGCTTCAGAAATTTTGACATTCACTCCATTATAAAGTCCTTAGTGGGAGGCCATGACAGAAAAAGTAAACTCCTTGTCCATTTTCAGCATCGACACATGAAAGTTAAGTGTTGTGGGGCTGCGGGAGCAGCTGTCATCATAAGCTGCATCATCTGGGCAGTTTTCTGTAAAACATACGGGAGTGCCTGTACTTCCCACAGCTTTTGCCCTCAAACTCAGATAGGATAACCTGGGGAGAGACAAGTCCTTAGAGCTGCAGACTACCATTGATGGTGGCAACTTTTACAGGGAAGAGACCCTGAAACAAGGGCCCGTGAAATGACTTAGTAGTAAAGGTACTTGCTGCTAAGCCTGATGACCTGAGTTCTATCACAGGATCCACATAGTGGAAGGAAAGAATTGACTCTCACAAGATGTTTTCTGACCCCACAAGTGTGCTATAGCATTCAAACACACACACACACACACACACACCACGCACACGTGCATGCATGCACACACCACAAACAATACAATACATTTATTTATTTTTGGTTTTTCAAGACTGGGTTTCTCTGTGGAACAGCCATGGCTATCCTGGAACTAGCTCTGTACACCAGATTGACCTTGAACTCACAGAGATTGGCCTGTCTCTGCCTCCCCAGTCCTGGGATTAAAGGCATGTACTGCCACCACTCCCACCCCATCCCACCCCTAGCTCAATATAGTTTTTTAAAAGTTTCCCAGACAAGATGAATTTCATGATACAAACCCAATTATCTATAACAAATAAAAGCGTAGAGACTGGAGACAGAGCACAGTTAGTAGAGTGCTCACCTAGCATGTATGAGGCCCTAGATATCTCACAAATATAGCATATTTGTAGAGGCAAAAGGATCAGAAATTTAAGGTCAGTCTTTGCTACACAGGGTCGTCAAATCCAGCCTAGTATAGAGTCTTAATCTCAGAAGACATAAGTAACATAAACATAGATATCAATCACTATCAGGTCTGACTTTAAATCCAGAGCATACAAATAGGAGAACCTTGAAGTAGTATAATTA
Organism: Chionomys nivalis; assembly: GCF_950005125.1. Classification (NCBI taxonomy): domain Eukaryota; kingdom Metazoa; phylum Chordata; class Mammalia; order Rodentia; family Cricetidae; genus Chionomys; species Chionomys nivalis. The sequence continues at coordinate 134,034,228 of NC_080112.1, forward strand.
ATAAAAAATTTAAATGGGATCCACAAAAGAGATTGGCCTGCAGAGACTTTACCCAGTGAGAATTCAAGCTGCTATCATCTATTTTAATTACATGTGTGAAATAGAATTCTGAAACTGGGGTTTAAATATATGACTTTAGATGAATATTTATTCCATTGATAATTTTCCTAGCAACGATCTCAATTTACCTAAATTTGAAGGTGATGAAGAAGTAACTTGGCAAAGAAGCAATCTGAGAAGAAATATCAGAAGTGAGATGCAAAATTAGTGTCCTAGCATAGTTAAAAATTGTTCTACCTTTGTGAGGGGGTGGGTGCCATGAAAGATCATGTCATCAGTAGGAAGTGTGGTTACCGTTTTCAGAAAAATGCTTGTCCCTATTAGAATTTTCAGATACAGTAATAATAACAACAACATAAAGTACAGTGGCATACTCTTGTAATCTCAATAGTCAGAGACAAGAGGACCAACACCAGTTAGAGGGCAGCCTGATCTGCATATTTTCATGAGTATGGGCCTGGATGCATGCACAGATGTGTGTGTGTGTGTGTGTGTGTGTGTGTGTGTGTGAGAGAGAGAGAGAGAGAGAGAGAGAGAGACAGAGAGAGAGAGAGAGAGAGAGAGAGAGAGCTTGTGCCTATGCGTAAGAGTGCATGTGGAGGCCAGAGGGTGACATCGGGCCTTTGCCTCAATCATGATTTACCTTATTTATTGAAACAGGGTCTCTCTCGAGCCTAGAGCTCACCTATTCAGCTCATGTAGCTAGTCAGTTTGCCCCAGAGATCTGAGTGTTAGGAGAGCAGGTGGGCTACGGTCCCTGCCCAGCATTTGCACAGGTGCTGGAGATCCAAACTCTCACTGGCATTGTAATCACTGACTGAGCCATCTTCCCAGCCCCCTAATAACTTACTAATTTAAGAAAATTGCTTACAGCAAATTTTCTGGCAAGTTCTCTTCAGCTTTTAGTTTGCAAAGGAAGAAAGTGAACGCTGCAATAGAAGATATTTCTGTATTTTGGGTGGGAAAAGTCAGAAGGAATGAAAATCTCCAACTGCTCCGCTCAGTTACTTCTCTCTCTACATCTTCTTTGGTGTTGTGTGTCATGGACTGGACAGCAGTAGGTGGAATTTCTAAATAATACTATATTCATGTCTAACTAGTTATCACACATTTGGGGACTTTTAAACAGAAATTAACCTTTTTTGAGACAGAATCTCACATAGAGCAGGCTGGCTTTGAGTCTTGAACTCAGTATCTAGGCTCTGAATCCTCAAGGCCTAGGATTATAGGCATATTCCACCAAATGCCTGGTGTCCAGAAATTTGTGTGTGTGTGCATGTTTGTGTGTACATGCTTATATGTATGCATGAGTGTATTCATGTGCAAACATGTGTTTGTATGTAAACCAGAGGTCCATATCAGTATCTCCCTCAATCCCTTGCCATCTTATATTTTGAGGCAAAGTTCTTATTAAATTTAGAGCCCATTCATCTAGAACAGATTACCAACAAGTCCCAGAGGTCCCAGTTTCTCTGCCTTCTTGGAGCCAGTGTTATAGACATAGACATGCACTACATTACTAGGGATATAATTCTGTTCTCAGGTTTGTTTGTTTGTTTTGTTTGGACAAGGTCTTCTCTAGACCAGGTTGACCTCAGTTCATTATGTAGCAGAGAATAACCTTGATTCTTGTACATCCACCTCCTGAGTTGGGATTACAGTCAAATACCACTCCTGTTTCGGAGTGTTGCCTGCAGTTTTAGACACTAGATGGCACTGTAGATCAACTAGAAAGAAATCAGTTTGCCAGGTTGAAGAAGGCAAGATTTCCCCTCTCCATCCGGAAAATGTCCCCCACCCGGTCATGTGCATTTCTCTCTTCTATCTTGTCCAAATTGAAATGTGGCCCTTGCATCAGGGGAACTGACCTCACATGAAACCTTACTGGGTACGTTCTAGCTAAGGCCTATACTCTCTTGAGATAGAATCCACCCATAGCAGTATCATCTTTGCTAACCCAAAGCTTTAATATTACTCTTTTACATACATATTTATTTTAGTGTGCACATCATGTATAGGGGCACGTTTATGCCTCAGTATGTGTGTAGAAGTCAGAGGTTAGTTTTCTTCCTTCCACCATGTGGGTCCAAGGGATGGAACTCAGGTCATCAGGCTTGGTAACAAGCTTTTGTTTGTTTGTTTCTTTTGTTGCTTATTTTTTTTTAAGATTTGACCTTTTTATTTGCAATTTTGTATGTGAAAAATGAAGAGAAAAAACAGGCAGAGATACAGAAAGAACACCTGAGCTTGGTGCCCTTGGAGGCATCAAATCTCGTGGAACTGGAATTATAAACCATTGTAGGCCATCCAATGTGGGTGCTAAGAATAAGATTCAGATCCTTTGGAAGAGCATCAAGCACTCTTGAAAGTGATGGTGAAGCCGGGCAGTGGTGGCACGCACCTTTAATCCCAGCACTTGGGAGGCAGAGGCAGGCGGATCTCTGTGAATTTGTGGCTAACCTGGTCTACAGTAGCTAATTCCAGGACAGCCAGAGCTACACAGAAAAACCTTGTCTCAAAAAAAAAGAAAGAAAGAAAAAAGAAAAGAAAAGAAAAGAGAAAGAAACAGTGAGCTATATTTCCAGATCCTTTGGGTTTTGTGGGGCTTGTTTTGGTTTTCTGTTTGTTTGTTTATTTGTTTGAGACAACATCTCATGTAGTCCAGGGTGGTCTTGAACTCCTAATCCTCCTGACTCTGCCACCCCAGTGTCAAGATATGCTGGCTTGGGCTATCACATCAGCTTGACCTACAGCTTTTGAAAGGTTGGCAGCTGTATTGGAAGCAGAAGAATTCTTCAGCATAACAGCAAACAAGACAAATGCAAACCAACCTCACTTACGCAAGGAAATACATGGATTCTTTTCCCCTCTAAGGAAGAAACAAATGCTCTTGTAAACTACACTGGGAAGTACTTGCCGATGCCTGCTGCTTTGTCAGCAGGTGGCAGTAGGAGACAGCTAGAAACAATTCTGCTGCTTTGGGGAAAACAGCTCGATCCAGACTTGTTTAAAATGTCTCCATTTCCAATGAATTCTTCTGGATGATGAAAAATAATATAAGCTCATGGGAAATGAATCAAAGAAGAAGACAAAAACTTCTCTGAAAGGAGGGGAAGTTGAATTTACCTGTATTAAGGACTAGAATGGTCTTTGGGATTACTGTTTAAAACACAAATGGTCCTAAGAAGCAATCTATTTTACCATCATTCGTGCCTTTCCAAGCATTCATCTGTAACCTTGCTTTGTAATGCCCTGACAGCCAAGAAACTGGCCCTAAATAGGTAAGACTTGGCAGGAGATCAAATGTGATTTTCAGGGGGATAAACCTAAGATCAACCTTAAGTCTCTAGGCACTGGATCCCAGGAAGGGGACTTGGGTTCAAAGGCAATTTCCCACTGTCAGGCTTAGAGGCATTTCCAATGCTTAGGATTAATTAGAGATGAAGCCCCAATATGCTGAGCTTGAGACAGGAGCAAATTCCTTCCACTACATCATCATGTAAAATTTACATACCAGCTAGTAATGGGGTACTCACCTGTAATCATAGCACTCCAGAGTGGAGACAGAAAGATGTGGAGTTCAACATTAGTTTTGACTGCACAGTGAGTTCATAACTAACATAGGCTATATGAGAATCCATCTCTAAACAAACAAGTACAATCACAGCATCCAAGATACGCTGAAGAGATAATTTTCAGATAAGCAAGGAATGGATTTTTAAATATAAATGTATCTAATAAACTTATACTTGAAACGTCATTTAGTGCTTATCTGAAATTCTGGATAACCGGCACCCTGTATTTTATCTAGTTACCCTCCTGTCAGCAAGGCAACAGGGCTCTCTGGTCTTCTGCAAGTCTTCCCACCCTCAGAGCCAGTCTGGAAGACAGAAGACAAAGGAGCCTGGAAGCTGCCATCTTTGGGAATCTTGCATGTGTGGGAGGTCTCTGGAGAGAGATGGGAAAACAGTGGGCAGAAAAAATGGAATTTAATTGCTCTATGTGATATTTTTATTTCTGTTAAATATTCCTAAGCAAAATTTGGTAGTATTGATTTATTTATTCATTCATTCATTTATTAATTTTGAGTGCTATGATTACTGTTGTTTTCTTTCTTTCTTTCTTTTGGCAAGGACTCAATATGGAGTTCTCTATGTAGACCAAGCTGGCCTCAGACTCACAGAAATCTCTCTGCCTCTCTGCCTCTCTGCCTCTCTGCCTACCAAAGTGCTGGAATGAAAGGTATTGGAGACCATGCCCAGTCCCCAAATTTTTAAGCCAAATTTAGTTAAGTATTTAGTCTCTGTTAAAGTAGGATTTGCTAGTAGAGCTGTCTGTCATTTTAGTGTCATCTTTAACTTATTTAGTCTCTCTATGTGTGCATATGCACGTGTGTGCATCGAGGACAAGTAGCAGGACTCTGTTCTCTCCTTCCACTGTAATGGTTCCAGGGATCTAATTCAGACAAGCAAGCTTGTGAGCAAGTGCCTTTACCACACAGTCCTCTCTCTGGCCCTTTGGTATCTTTTCTATATGCTTAAAATGCTTTCAATAATATTAGGATGTTAACTATTACATAGATAGGTGTCAGATGTAACTGTTATACAATCAATCAATAGTTAATTGGCACTGGATATACATAAATGTAGATAGAACTGACAGTTTGACATGCCAGAACAAGATCTAGTGTCTGACACTAGAGTGGGACTTCAATTTTCTTATCAGCAGCGCCTTTCAGGAAATTTGAAGGCACATGGACAGAACTAGAAACAAAATCATCCTGAGTGAGGTAACCCAGACCCAGAAAGGCAAACATGGTATGTACTCACTCATAAGTGGATGTTAGCTGTAAAGTAAAGGATAACCATGCTACAATCCACAGCCCCAGTGAGGCTAAGTAACAAGAAGAACCCAAGGAGTGAGTATATGGATTTCCCTGGGAAGAGAAAATAGATCACCTGGGTATAATGGGGGCGAGTGGGGATGGGAACTTGAGGGATCAGGTTGAGGGGTGTATAGAGAGGGAAGGTACTAATAGAGATGTCTTGATATGGGGGTCAGGTAGAAACTTGATTCAAGGAAAACTTCCATCAATCTACAAGGATGACCCCAGCTAAGACTGCTAGCAATAGTAGATAAGTAGCCTGAAGTGACCATCTCCTGAAATCAAATTGGTGACTACTGCAATTGTCACTAGAAAGTCTTCACCCAGTAACTGATGAATATAGATGCAGAGCCCCACAACCAAGCCCTGGGTTGAGCTCAGTGAACCCTGTTGAAGAGAGGAAGAATTATATGAGCCAGGGAGGTCAAGGGAACCCACAGAATCAACTAACCTGGCCTTATGGGGGCTCACAGAGACTGAACTGACAACCAGGGAGCCTGCATGGGACTGACCTAGGCCCTCTGCATATATGTTACAGTTGTACAGCTTGGTCTGCTTGTGGGACTCCTAGAAGTTGAAGCAGGGGCTGTCCCTAAAGCTTTGGCTGGCTTTTGGAAACCTATTCCTCATACTGGGTTGTTTCACCCAGCCTTAATACAAAGGAAGGTTACCGCAACTTGATATGCCATGCTTTGTTGATACCCATGGAGGCCTGCCCTATTGTTTTCTGGATCTGTGTTATCGATGCATGGTGGGTGGTGAGTGTGTATCACAGTGCATGGCACCAGTGGAAATCAGAAGACAAGTTGCAGGAATAAAGTTCACTCCTTCCTCCACCATATGGGTTTCCAAGGTCCTTCGGCTTGGCAGGAGGGGCAGAGGTACCTTATGTTGCTGAGCCATTTTGCCAGCCCATGATTTCATTTTTTCAAAACTCAAGTCAACCAATCACACAGCAATTTTTAAATCAAATATTCTAACAATACAATACAAATATAGATTAACTTGATACTTGCATGTTGAAGAATGACAGTAGGAAAATGCTGAAAGACTTTTTTTTCTACAAATCATATTTTATAAGAGTAGAAATTTGGGGTCTGGTGGTAATGGTGCATGCCTTTAATCCCAGTACTTGGCAGGCAGAGACAGGTGGATGGATCTCTGTGAGTTTGAGGCCAGCCTGGTCTATAGACCAAGTTCCAGGACAGCTAGAGCTACACAGAGTAATTCTATCTCGATGAAAAACCAAAAGGGGGGGGATTTTTGTGTATATAATAATACTGTATATCAAAACATTAAAAAATTTGGAGTCTGAGCCAAGATATTTTAGGCAGGTTTATTGATGTATGCTCTGATGGCACGTGCAATGCAAAGCATACACGTTGTACTTTTAGAACCAAGTCTTCAGGAATGTCACAATTTCTGCAAGCACTTTCAGGATCACATCAGATTCATTATGCCTTTGACTTTAATTTTTCATCATTGCCCATTTTGAAAACTTTTAGAGCTCACAAATTTTCAACAAACCCCACATTAAGGGCTGAGGAGCTAGCTCAGTCATTAAAGTGGTTTCCTCACAAGCCTAAGGATCTGAGTTCAGTCCTCAGAACCCTCATAAAAAGGCTGAGTGCATTGGCCTTGGGGATCATTCATCAACCTAGTCTAATCAGAGATCCCCAAGTCTCAGTGAATGACCTTTTCTTAAACATTAAGATACATGGTTCCTGAAAAATCACACACAAGGGCTGAAATTTGGCTTTTGTGTGTGTGCTCTGCCCCCACTCTAAAAAGCCTATTATTAATTATAATAAATAAATAAAATGCTAAAGTGGGCCTGTAGTACAGGCCTGTAACCTCAGTTCCTCAGAAAGCTGAGGCCAGAAGATCACAAGTTCAAGCCCTGCCTGGGTTACAAAGTAAGTTGGCAGCCTGGGCAAGTTAGTGGGACTCTGACTCAAAATAAGAAGTTTAAAAAGGGCTGGGGATATAACTCAGTATTAGAACACTTGCCTAGCATGTGTGAAGTCCTGTGTTCAACCCTTGGTACAAAATAAAGAAGGAAACAAACAAGAACATAAATGAATGAATGAGATATAGAGATGCTCTGATTCAGAAGAGGGAAGGATCACTGGGACAGTGAGCTGGGAAAGCCTCAAAGAAGAGTTGGGATGGAAGAGGCTCTTGGAAGCTGGCTAGACTTTGCATAGTGGCTGTGGAAGAGGCTTAGCATTCTATACATAGAAAAAAAACCCTGTGAAACATAATGAATCTACAGTGAAGAACCCTAAATAGTCAGTAATATATGTGAGGGTTTACAGAAACAGCTAAGGATGGAGAATAGGTTGGAACAGGAATCCACAAAACCTGAAAGTCCCTTCCCCAACCACCAACAAGGCTTATTCTGCATATGCCTTTGTCTACCAGGAAAAATATCATCCCTTGAAAGTCCCTCAAAGTCCCATGAAGAGCCTGCCTCTTTCTTTGTAGAGTGTGGGCAGTAAGAATGCTTTTCATAGCTAGGCAGTGACACAATCCAATCTGTGATGTAGGCAGATTTACTTGGCAACTCCACACATGAGAGACTGAAGAAGAGAGAGAACTTGAGATGGAAGAAACATTCAGAGGCCAAAGCCATTGTTGGAAGACATGTAAGGGCCTAAAAGAGACCAAGGCCTCAGAACTGCAAATAAGGGGATAAATATAAATAAACCAGGAAATCACTAGCAGAACTGGTACATCCAAACAACTAAAAGAGATTGAGGAAGGACCCGAAGTTTAGAACAGTAATATCCTTAAGGACAATAACCTTGAAAGTGGTAGGCAGCTTTGAGAAGATTGGAAGAGTGTTTGAGGGTAGAGGATGTAGCCCTGTTGGTAAAGTCCTTGCTGAGCATGAATAAAGCCCTGGGTTCAGTTTCTAACACTGCATAAATTCCATGAACTGGACAGAGTGGTATTATATATCTGTGATCCTAGCGGGTGGGAGGTGGATACAGTAGAATCTAAGTTCAGGAAAACCATCCACAAAATGAACTGAGGCCAACCTGGCCAACAGAGTGAGACTCCACTTAAGATAAAAGGAAGGAAAAAGAAGATAGGGTGAGAGAATAAGAGAGGGAGAGAAAGAGTTCATTAGGGTGAATTTCAGACCTAATAAATAGATTAGCTGAACTCAATAGTCTATTAAGCAGGAGCTTTGAGACCAAGGACTTGCGGGCAAACCAGAGCTATCAAATCAAATTTGAGTGCTACATGCTTTTTTTTTAGATGGGTAATTAAGAGAGAAAAAGGTGCACCATAGTTTTTTTTTTTTTTCTCAGAGAATAAAGAACAAGAAACTAAAAGGAACCAGAGAAAAGAGAAAGCAGTAGATGTTGGGTGGTATAGTTGTAATGATTCGGCCACACAGCATGGCTGACACTTCCGGGTTCCAGGGGCACACACATGCAGACAAGCCCTAAGGCAGAAGTGCCTAGGGGCCCTGGGAATCTTAAAGCACAGTTGCATAATCTACGCATGATGCCCGCTGCCTTACATGCATGCCGCATGCATGAGCTCCGTCATCGGCGTATGACGCAGCCAAGTCATCCCCCTGTGCAAGTGCCACCTTCAAGCTCTCTCTCTCTGCACACCGACCTTCACCAGGCCTGTACCCCCCATAAACTCCTAAGCATGATTGTTGCATTTTCCATGTTTCCTTCTCACTTACCCCAAGTAATTTCAATAGTCACTCACTCATTCCTCTAATCCCAGTATTTAAGAGATGAAGGCAGGAAGATCAAGAGTTCAAGGTTTAAAAAAAAAAGAAAAAAAAAAAGAGTTCAAGGTTTGATTCCCAGAACCCACATGATATCTCACAAACATCTGTAACTGAATTTCCAGGGGATACAGTGATCTTCTGGACTTCATGGGCACAAGACACACTCATGGTACATAGATGTACATGTAGGGGGAAACACACATCGATATAAAATTTAAAAAAAGTCAAATAAAAAAATAAGAGTTTAAGGCTAACCTTGGCTAGATACTGAGCTCAAGGTCAGCCTGGAGTGCTAGAGACCCTGTTTCAAAACAAACAAACAGCAAAACAAAAAATCACAAGGCCAGGTATGGTACAAATGCCTTTAATCCCAGCACTTGTAAGGCAGAAGAAGACAAGTCTTTGAATTCAAGTGCAGCCTGATCCACATAGTGAGTTCTAGACTGGAAAGAGCTACACAGTAAGATCCTTTCTCAAAACCAAACAAAGCAAAACAAACAGACAAAAAAAAAAAAAACCAACAAAACCCAAAGAGGCCTGTGGATATACCTTAGTGAAACTAAGGCCAGCCTGAGCTATGAGAGACTCTGTCAAAAAAAAAAAAATACAAAACAGAGTGGGAGAAGAGGGAGGGGCATACATACAAAAAGAGATAAGAGATTGGGGGAGGCAGGGAGGGTAGAGGAGAGAAAGAATACTAACTATGTTAAAAGAGACAATGCTGGCTCACACTGGATAGACAGCTTTCTATGGCCCATGGACCGTTGTTTGCCTACCCAGTAGCCCATGAGCAGAGTAGTACCATGTCTTGAATTCTTTTGTCTTTTTTAAAAATTACATTTTAAAATTTATTCACTTGTGTGAGTATGGTGCTCGGAAGGGGTGGGTGTGGTTCACATGAGTGCCACAGTTCAGATTCAGAGGTCAGAAACAACGAGTGGTCTAACGGGCTTTCTTTTGGGCCATCAACTAGCTCCCAAATCATAACATAGACACTTATTAGTTTTGAAGGCTTGGCTTTAGCTTAGCTCTTATTCTAATCTGTTATTTTTTAATCTATGTTATGGCTCAGGTCTTTTTGCCTTTTTTCTTTCATATCTCTTACTTTCCTGCTGTCTCCATGTCTGGCTGGCGAGTGGCTGCTTGGCTTCTGGCCCTAGGTGTATCCCTCTCTTTCTCCTTCATTCTGTCCCCACCCCCCACGGCTCCAGCCTAGATTTCTCCCCCTACTTATTCTCTCTGCCTGCCAGCCCCGCCTATCCCTCTCCTGCCTGGCTATTGGCTAGTCAGCTTTTTATCAGACCAGTCAGGTGCCTTAGGCAGGCAAGGTGAAACAAATGCCACACGTCTTTACATAATTAAACAAATGCAGCACAAACAAATGTAGCACATCTTTGCCTAGTTAAAATAATATTCCACAATGTAATGGGAATCAGTTCTCTCCTGCTATGCTCTTTGTCCTGGAGTTTAAACTCAGGTCATCACACTTGCAAGCAAGCACTTTTACTCACTGAACCCCATTGTACTTGCCCAGGTACTAAACAGTCTCTAGCTTCCTTTCAGTCACTGATGCCCAGGACCTGGAATGTTTGCCAGTCTTTAGTTATCCCAGGAAGCTATCATTTTGCCAGTAATAGGTTTTCTGTCAGTCCTCCCACCAAAATAGGTTTCTCTACTGACATAGTAAGCCAGATCAAGCCAAACTGAAAAAGTATAACAACAGGTTTATTTGAGCCTAGCAACCCCCAGGAGAGTTCTCCAGTTCCAGAGATGAAGGCTGGAGAAGTCACACACCCAAACTAAAGCAGGGGATTATATAGTTTGTAGACAAGGAGTGATAACATGTCCACCACAAGCTCGGTTTGTTCTCAAGTATGCTCAAAAGCTGAGTGCTTTAGATGGGGACTTGGGAAGCTGGCAACTTTGGGGGAGGAAGTTGCAGTAGCCTCCAAGAATGCAGAATCGAGCTTTTTTGTGCTTTCCCTTTGTTCAGAGATTCTGATCAGGTGGGATTTGGAGAGAGAGAGACAGGAATGAGGCTTCCCAGACCATAACAGCGGCAAGTAAGAAGGTTCCAACCGAACAGCCAGTTCTTTCATTCTTCCACTGTCTTGATGTGACCCAATTACATACACCCTGCTCTACAACCTCACAGCACATTTCTTGACCTTCCGTTGGTTCTCAAATAATTCTGCCAAAGGACATTCTAATGTCAATTGACTTAGTTTCAAAATAGGCAGTGTCCTTTACTGTCTACGACTTGAAGTTGATTAATGAACCTGCCACATCAGATTCCTTTTGGCTAGCAGGGGCCTAGAAGAGTAACAACTGTAATTCATAGTTACTCAGTTGAGTCAGATTTTGCAAACCTCTGGTGCTACATGTTACTATTGTATTGTAATGCCTTCATGTTTCATTCTGTCTGCACCACGGTGTTTTTAGCATAAAAGGAAGTGTATACTAGTCATGCACTCAAGAGGCAGAGCAGTGAAAAGTAGATAATAGAGTAGAAAAATGGCATGCAAATGGGAGGAGGCAGTGAAAGGCTTTTCCAGAATAGTGAAGACCTGCATGGAATTGAGGAGCAGTAGACAAAACTGAAGTAGTTTAAAAAACTGGAAAGGGGCTTTGTAGGGTTGATGGGATCTGAAGCAGGCAGGAAGAAATTAACTCATGAGTGCCAGCAACTAGAGAAATAGCTCAACAGTTACAAGTATTTTCTGCTCTTCTAGAGGATTCGGGTTTGATTCCCAGCACCCTCATGATGGTTCCCAACATTCTTTAACTCTGGTCTTGGAGGATTCAGCACTCTCTTCCGGCTCTATGTGCACAGACGATACATTCAGGCAAATTCTCAGACATACAAAATAAAATTAAGGAAAATTTCAAAAGAATAAATCATGAGCACTAAGAAAAAGTTTCTTATTCTTCTCCTTTTTTTCTGGTAGCGTTTCTCAGGCTGACCTTGAACTCCCTTTGTAACCAAGAATGAAGATAATCTTGAACTCTTGCCGTCAATCAATAAATGCTAGGATTATAGGTATACCACCGTACCCGGGGGTCTTTTCTTCGTTTTTGTTTGATTGTTTGTCAGGACAGGGTTCTCTGTGTAGCCCTGGCTGTCCTGGCACTCACTCTATAGACCAGGCTGCCATTGAACTAAGAACCTCCTGCCCCTGCCTCTTGAGTGCTGGAATTAAAGATGTGTGCCACCACTGCCTGGCTCCTTTCTTTTGTTTAAAACTATTTCTAAAACTTTCTGTCAAAGCAATAAACATCTCTCTAAATAGAAATTATTGGTTATTAGCTGAGAAAACTGCCATGCCAAATATATCATTATATAAACTGATCTTTCACCGAAACTTGGAAATTCTCATGCATGGACTGTTAAAAACTATACAAAGTAGCATTGCATACCTATACTTTAAAGAATCTAACAGTTTAAAAATCATTATGGTCAAATGTATTGAATAAAAGTGGAGGTAATTGGTTTGGGTACCAAAGACAATCTAAATTGTCATGCTACATAATACCAATTAAAATTTTAACTAAGTCTAGGGATTATGTCTCGGGGCAGAGTGTTTGCCTACTATGCTCAAGGTCCTGGGTTCTATCCCCAGCATCCTGAAAAATATAAAATAAATAAAAGTTAAGCTCAGGGCTGGGCCTGTAACTCAGCACAGTGCTTGCTTAGCATGCTAGAGGCCCTGGCTTGATCTTCTGCTTCAAATAAACTGACAATGATAGTATATGGTTATAAGGCCAGCACCCAGGAGGTAGAAGTAAGAGGATTATGAACTCAAGGTCATTTTCAGCCACAACGGGAGTTTGGTTGAGGCAAAACTAGGATTCTTGAGGCCCTGTGTCAAACAGTTGGAAAACACTTTATTATTAAGCTCCTTTTGTCTCTGTAACTTACCATATTCCAGGAACCCAGGTCAGACTACAGATACTTTTAAATGGGCTTATTCTCCTTTGCCTCAGCCTCTTGAGGCCTTCGTCCTTGACCTCCCGCCACAGTTTTACTCAGTACCCAATGTGGGAGGGTATGTAGAGGCCCAGAAGTGAGGCCTGCCCCCATGACACACTCTGATGTGTGACAAGGGGATGATTTGGAGTTTGGGGGAACTGAACTGGTGTCCCAGAAGATGCAGATTTCCACCAAGGCTAGAAGTTGGAGTTAAGGAGAAAACAAAGAATTCAGTCCAGACTTTACAAAAATTGACCCACAAAGACACACCGGCTCACTTCAGGGACAAGAGTGGGGACTGGTGCAAGCTGAGTGAAGGGACAAGAAGGAACAGCCAAGTAAGGAGCTCTGTGCTTGGACATAGTGGCCTCAGCACACTGTCCTATTGCAGGACGTACTTGGAGTTCCCCATTCACCCTCCAGTCTCTTCTGCTGCACAGAAGATTCTTTTAGTCTCTCAACTGGAGCATATAACTCTAGGGAGAACGGTATCTTTGAAAATTGGGTAGAAAATGTGTGTTCTTCCCTATAAAGCATAGAGATGCAATAAACCTCCACATTTTGTTAACACCTTAAGAGAATTGTGGGCCCCCTTGAGAATAAACACTCAGGGTAAGAATAGCTACTCTGGATTTTTTTTCCCTGTGTGAGGCTGGGTATGGAACCCAGGGCTTTTGCACGTGCTAAGCAAGTGCTCTGCCGCTGAGCATCCCCCTAGCACCTACTCTTGAATGTTTAGGTTCACCCAAGCTCATCATTGAAATGAAAGTACTTAATTCTCATGCATTAAAGAATGTTTATATCGAAGGTTCTTGGCAACCTACTGCTCCCCAGCTCCTCCACAGCACAATGGAGAAAACTATACTGCAGAGACAATATGCTCACAGATCCTCTTTTGAAATAGTATGCTTCCTGGCACAAGGCCTCACACCTGTAATCCCAGCACATAAGAGGTAGAGGCAAGAGAGTCGGGATTTCACCTACATAGCAAGTTTGACACCAGCTTAGGCTACAGGAAACTGTCTAAAACAAATAACCAAGCAAATACATATTAGAAATGAGGAAAAAGTTGCCAGCCCATAATGGCACACACATTAACACAGCACTAAGGAGGCAGAGGCAGGCGGATCTCTGAGTTCTAGGCCAACCTGGTCTACACACTGAGTTCCAGGACAGCCAGGGCTACACAGAGAAACTCTGTTTCAGAGAGAGAGACAGACAGAAAGACCCAGAGAGATTGCCGATCATGGTGACTCATGACTATAATTCTAGCACTTGATAGACTGAGACAAGATGATCACAAATTTGAATCCTGGGACTGGATTGAGTTGGAGACTAAATTTGGCTACATGAGACCCTGACTCAAACAAAACAAAACAAAAAATTCCAAAATAACAGCAACATAACAAATGCTATGGCCTCTCTACCATTGTTTTTCTGCCGTTTGTTCGTTCATCTTCATCTCCTGTGAAGGAACAGTGAGAAGCAGATGGGTTGAAGGAGCTCTGGAAACCTTTAAGTATATTTTTGCATGAGGTGGGCGTTATGGGTTGAATTATGTTGCCTAAAATTCATAGACTGAAGTCTTAATTCCCACACCCTAGGAATGTGACTGAATGAAGAAATAGGGTCACTGCAGATACAGTTACTTAAAATGAGAACATCACGGAGTAGAAGGGACCCTAATCCAATGTGACTGCTGTCTTTATAAGAAGGGGTAATTCGGACACAAACAGGAGCTCAGAGAGAACAGCTTGCCAAGATGAAGGCAGAGACTGAAGTGTTCACATGCCAAGAAATGCCAGATTGCCAGTAAGCCACCGGAAGCTAGGGGAGAGGCACGGAACAGATTCTCCCTATCAACCTTGGAAAGAATCAGTGTTGCCCTTAACCTTCAAGTTAGACTCTGGCCTCTAGAACTGAAAGATTGGGTTGGGGTTGTAGTTCTATGATACAGTGCTTGCCTGGTATGCACGAACCCCTAGGTTCAATTCTTAGCAACACACACACACACACACACACACACACACACACACACACACAAAGATTCTCAGGGGCTGTTGAGATAGTAACTATGCCTGTCATCAACACTGAGGATCAGAATTAAATCCCTGGGAACTCACATGATGAAAGATGACAACTGACTTGCACAGTTTGTTTGTCCTCTAACCGTTGCATGCACACCTTGGTATGCACTTTCTTTTTGTTGTTGTTTGTTTGTTGTTTTTTACATTAATTATAAACTGATTGGCCTATTAGCTCAAGTTTCTTATTAACTCTTTCTTACATCTTATATTAGCCCATCATTTTTGTCTGTGTTAGCCATATGGTTTGGTACCTTTTTCGGTGAGGCAGTCACATTTTGCTTGTTCTGTGTCTGGCTTCCTCTGTGTCTGGCTGATGACTGCAAACTGAAACTTCCCTCTTCCCAGAATTCTCATTGTCCTGCCTATACCTCCTGCCTGGCTACTGGCCAATCAGCGTTTATTTAAAATATAAGTGACAGGGTACAGACCCAAATTGTTCCACAGCACTTTTCTAAAAAAAAAAAAAAAAAAAAAAACAAGAACTCTGAATCAAATCTCCTTTATTTAGCTTTTCTACTGACCATTATCCATAACTTGTAACCAACATTCTAAACAAAGGCAAACATCCATAATCCATTTTTTGGGAATGTGGGTATAGTTTTCCAGGTTACTTCCTGCTGAGTGGTGGCACTGATAATCTTATGGGGACCTAAAGAAAATTTAGAATTATGATCAAGTCCTGACTGGAGTATCCTATGAGGCTTGATCATCTCAGGCAGCAGTCTTTGAACTGTTCTGGATGTAGAACTCAGACATCTGGGTCATTCCTCCTATCAGAGATTTCTCAGGGAGTCTTCCTTGGTCAAACCTGATTTTTCTTAATGCAGAATGAATCCACAGTCCCTCATTTCCTGTGGAAACAAAAGCAAAACCTCTTCTCCAAAGTAACATATCTTTTGACTTAAATTTTAAATACAAAGCATTTTCAAAATATATATATTGGATTACTCCAGCAGCATTTATAATCAAATGTCTTTTAGAAGCTTTTGCTCCTTCCTTAGTCATCAAACAATTTAAAGACAACACAATAACATATAGCATCAAGGATCTCTGTGTATTTTTCATCTTTATGTGGCTTTATTTTAAAGTTTATTTCTTTTATTTTTATTTTTAATTTTTGGCTTCTTGAGACAGGGTTTCTCTGTGTATCTTTGGCTGTCCTGGAATTCACTCTGTAGACCAAGTTGTTCTTGAACTCAAAGAGATCCACCTACCTCTGCGTTCCAAGTGTTGGACTTAAAGGTGTGTGCCACCACACAACTACTCTCTTTTTTATGTTAAGGACTTTATCTTTTTTTTCTTTTTTCTCCCAAGCCTACACATATTTTTAAACACACAGTAAATTATTTAGAGGTTTTCTTTGTCTTTGAATCTATCTTTACTGTATATCTCTCTTTTTCTGGCCACATGAATCTTTAATTTGCTAAGCAATATGGTTAGGATTAAAGGCGTGGTTTTGACGGCTGGATTCCTCAGTTTTTTCCTGAAAGTCTCTAGCCTCATGGCAGAAGTACTGCCCGGAGCCATGTTTATTGCCACAACTCTATGACATTTCAAGATCCATGCCACCACCAAGAAGCATGCTGTAGGCTATTCATGAACACCATTTAAGTGTTTTGTGGCACAGCCTCTTAAAAGGGTTGCAAAGTTTTGCAGTTAAAGCTGATTCAGGAAGCCTGTCTTAAATGAGACATGTTTGCCTCTAGCAAACAGAGCCCACCTGAGAAAATGCTGCTATCTATAAGCCATGCTGAACTCTATTCTTTTCTGTCTAGAATTACTTCCCAAGCTCTCTCAGGCTTTCAGTGGATGCAGTTGTCCACATTTGGGCACCATTTGTTGACAGAGGTTTCTGTCCCACCCAGTCCTGCAGCTGTTCAGTCCCAAAGAAATACACAGAGGTCTACATTAATTATAAACTGATTGGCCTATTAGCTCAGGCTTCTTATTAACTCTTACATCTTATTTTAGCCCATTATTCTTGTCTGTGTTAGCCACATGGCTTGGTACCTTTTTCGGCAAGGTAGTCACATCCTGCTTGCTCTGTGTCTGGCTTCCTCCATGTCTGGCTGATGACTCGGTATGCACTTTCACAGGTACAATTTTTTAAAATTTATTTAAAAGTTTCTCAGAGGGTGGTAGTTACTTTGTTACAGTTACCTAAACAGGGTAATACAGTGAAAGAGTGCCCCCCCCCGCCACCCCTTTGTTTGGACTGTGTTCAAGCACAGAGGGACTGAGGGTTTTACAGGGAAGTGCCCTTTCTATGCAAGCCTTTCTTTGATGGAGGGGAAGAAACAAGAAGTGCATGGAAATAGACTGGTCCAGGTCAGCTGGCTCTGACCAAAGGGAGCAGGCAGTAAGACTGTTTGTTTTTTAGGACTGAGCAGGCTTAGGAGCTGGGAAATATTGAGAAATGAGGTCACAGAATGGAACAGGAAAATAACTCAAAGTAAATGAAATTGGCTTCAGATGGATTTAGTTATGGAAAGAGGAATGTGGGCATAGGGAAGACTAGTACATCATATGTAACCTCATCAGGGTTTACCTCCATGCAAACTACCTTAAATAGCCATACACTGTAAATAAAATTGATTGATATGAACATACAGTCTTTAGAAGAGGCAACCAGTTTGTTGCCCTCAGTCCCTTGCATTGTTTTGCTGGTGCCACAGAAACAAAATACTGTAGGCTGGGTAGCCTTGACAGAGAAAGCATATTTTCTCACAGTTCTGGAAGCTAGAAAGGCAAGATCAAGGTGTTCGTAAGTTTTGTTTCTCTTAAGACCTCTCTGCTTGAATTGCAAATGGCCTTCCTCTTCCTGGATTCTTATATGCCCTTTCATATGTTAGCACATCCCTGGGGACTCCATCTATGGATGAAGACACCAGTCGTATCTGATGAGAGATCCACCATAAAGTAACTCATTGAATAGTAGTTACTTTCTTTATAAAATAAAATTTTAGATTTATCTTATTTTATGTGTATAATTTTTTGCCTTCATGGGCACCACATGTGCATGGCAGAGGTCAGACAGAGGAACTGTAGTTACAGATGGCTGTAAACTACCTTGTAAATTCAAGGAACTAAACCCAGGTCCCCTGTGAGAGCAACAAGTATTCTTAACACATGAACCATCTCTCCGGCTCCCAAGTTATTCCTTTACAGGCCCAGTCTCCAAATACAATTACAGTGATGAATAAGGCCTCAACATACATATTTAGGGACAGCACAATATGATCTAAAACAGCTTTCCTATGAAAACCGTGTAACCTACCTTTGTATTAAGTATAAAATTTGTTAAAAACACATCTGGCTTATAAAAAAACAGTTGGGAAGAGAGAACAAGAATTGCTAACAGGTGGAATTATGTGGGACAGTTTAAAGGGGAGAAAACCAGCCTGGAGATGTTACTCAGTGGGTAGAGTACTTGCCTAGCATGCACAAGATCCAGGGTTTGATCTGCAGCACCATGGCCTGAACATCATGACTCATTCCTGTAATTCCAGCACCAAGAGGTGGAGAGGAGGATCAGGAGTTCAGGATCATCCTTTGCTATATAGAGACCACCCTGGGCTATGTGAGACCCTGAAGAAATAAGAAAAGGAAGGAAAAAAGGAGGAAGGACAGAAGGAAGGAAGGAAGGAAGGAAGGAAGGAAGGAAGGAAGAAAGAAAGAAAGAAAGAAAGAAAGAAAGAAAGAAAGAAAGAAAGAAAGAAAGAAAGAAAGAAAGACCATTAAGATTGGTTACTTTTGTAGATATTTTTATTTTGGAGGCAGAGGTTAGTTGTGTAGACCAGGCTGGCCTCCAAGTCTCAAGCCTCCCACCTTGGTCTCCTGAGTTCTGGAATGACAGGTCTGTACCACCACTTCTAGCTTGTGAAATTTATACATATATATACATATATATTTAATATTAATCATATATACATTAAATAACATACAAAGAATGAGGGGTTTAAAGTTTTCCTTTAAGCTTTAGGGACTTAAAAGTGAGAAACCTGTTGCAAGTTAGAAAGTAGAGAACAGTGGGCTCTAAGAAGTATTATGAGGGTTACAAAATGGGCCTGCCCTGACACCCCCTCAGGGAGGCCAGGTGATGCCTTGTGGAGACCCGATGGATTATGGGAATGATTTTCCACATGCAGAATGGATTACATAGAGAACCACTTTCTCTCTGGGTTTGCAAGTGAAGTGCTCTGAACTGGAAAGGGAGCATGTGTCAAGGGTTCTGACTGATGTATACATTACTACAACCTGGGTTTGTGAGGAACAGGTACCAATGTGTTGAAATAAGAGCAGCGGGCTAAGTTCCTAGCACCCGGCCGCCCGCATGGCTAGCTTTATCCGAAATAATTACACAGAAACTGTATTCTTTTAATCACTGCCTGGCCCATTAGTTCCAGCCTCTTATTGGCTAGCTCTTACATATTGATCTAACCCATTTCTAATATTCTGTGTAGCACCACGAGCTGGCTTACCAGGAAAGATCTTAACCTACGTCTGTCTGGAGTGGGAGAATCATGGCGACTCCCTGACTCAGCTTCTTTCTTCCAGCATTCTGTTCTGTTTACTCCACCCACCTAAGGGTTGGCCTATCAAATGGGCCTAGGCAGTTTCTTTATTAATTAACCAATGAAAGCAACAGATTAATACAAGACCCACCTCCATCATTTCCCCTTTTTCTATTTAAACAAAAAAGAAAGGCTTTCACTTTAACATAGTATGATTACATATAGCAAAACAGTTATCAAGCAAGAATTACAGTTACAATATTTATATCTACTTTATCTTTTATCATAAATAAGGAAAACTATAACTATTTATTCTTCAACTCCATCAAAGACTCCAGAAGGATACAATATTACGTAAGTAAACAAGAAATAGGAAAACTCTAGAAATGATAGAGACATCTTGCTGCCTGTACAGTCACCCAAAGTTCCTCTGTACTGTTGAGGCATCCATCTTCGGCCTACAGGCCCATAGTATCCAGCAGACATTTTCATGAAGCAGGAAATTCCAAAGACAGTTCAGTCACTATCTGCTGTGTCCTGCAGAATGTCTTACAGACTCTTTCATGAGTCAGGAACCCCGAAAGACCATCTCACCTTTAGGCAAGTTCAGCAGTCCTCTCTCTGTGGGTTCTTTGTGTCCAGTTTATGCAACAGTCCAGGCAAGAGCAGTTTCTTGCCCAAATGGCTATCAAACTCCTTAAGGATCCTCTTCGGTGCCCATCTTCCTCTTGAAGTAGATTGGTGCTGCCAGGAGCAGACGTGTCTCATTATCATGAAAAGCCCTAAGTTATTAAAACATTAAATGCCATATTCTGCAGTCTTTGAAAGATATGAAGAATGCCTAATTGAAATATATCTCTATATATCTAGAAAATCTAACTAACATGACTACAAGCTTGACTATTATCGATGATTATCTATTAACAACCTATATACATTACATTTTTAAATGAACTATACAATCACAATACCTTAATTAAGATTAGAAATATGCATATACATATAACAAAATTGACCTTCAAATCCACACCAATGCAAATTATTCATTTCTATATCATATCCCCCTTTAAATGTAAAAGAACATTTATAAACAATATTTGGGAACATGGGCGCAGTTTTTTCTCTCCAAACTGCTTCCTGCTGAATGGGGGCGCTGTATTTAGATCTTTCATGGTGTAACCTGTGTGTCAGGGTCATCTCAGTCGGCAGTTGAGTGAAGTAATTTTTTGAGGGTGTTCACAGCAACCTTTCAGGAGGGCGTGGTCTATCATATCATATTGGTATAGACGCAATCCACAGAGTCTCATCCTCTGTGAAAACAAAAGAAGACCCTCTCCAAAGCATCATATCCTTAGACCCATATTCTGAAATCATAATACCCTTGTATCCATTCTGGTTTAGCTTGGCAGCCCATATAATGAAATGTCTCTCTGTACTTAGCTCCTTCACAGTCAAAAATTTTAAAGAAAACACAATAATACAAAGAATCCAGACTCTCTGTGAATTTTCCATTTTTACATGGCTTATTTTTCTTTATTTCTTTTAATCTATAACTATCTGTACTCTGTCTCTTTAAAGACTTTACCCTTTTTTTAAGACATTAACTTTATTCTTTATATATATATTTTTCTCTCTCTCAAGCCTATGTACATTTATCCAACAGTGTCTGAATCAGTTCTATTGTGAATCTATAGTTTTTTTACTATCCAGGAGCATTTCTTAAAATGTTAAGCACTTCTTAAAAACTTAAGTTGCACCATGTACAGGTAATACAGTACCACCTATGTCCTGCTCAGTCTAAACCTTAACTGCCCTGTTATTATGGTAATTACGGTAGTTCCTGCCTGAGACCAGCACAGTTCAGCATGGCAGAGCTGAGCCGCTCCTGCCTCAGAGCCATTTGATGCCCCTGAGCCACACACAGTTCCAGGCACACAGCAGTCCACATTGCCATCAAGCAAGCCGTAGCACTTTACTCCAAATGCTCCATTCAAAGACTCTGTCTCCCGCAGGAGCCAGACAGAGATCGCGATGGAGGCACAGCCCAGAAAGCCGGCATTTTAAAACAGCCAGTTTTTTTCCTGTTGCTGAGTCAGGACAATTTCTTTGCCGCACGCAACCCACAAACAGCAAAAAGCTGTCTTAAATTCTCTCTGTGTCCTTTCTAAGCCCTCTCGGGTTTTACGTGGAGTGCATTAGCACGTTGGGTGCCACTCTGTTGTAATAAGAGTGACAGGGCTGCGTCCCGGGCACCCAGCCGCCCGCATGGCTAGCTTATGCCCTGATATAATTACACCTCAATTGTATTCTTTTGAACACTGCCTAGCCCATTAGCTCCAGCCTCTTATTGGCTAGCTCTTACATATTGATCTAACCCATTTCTAATATTCTGTGTAGCACCACGAGCTGGCTTACCAGGAAAGATCTTAACCTGCGTCTGTCTGGAGTGGGAGAATCATGGCGACTCACTGACTCGGCTTCTTTCTCCCAGCATTCTGTTCTGTTTACTCCACCCACCTAAGGGTTGGCCTATCAAATGGGCCTAGGCAGTTTCTTTATTAATTAACCAATGAAAGCAACAGATTAATACAAGACACACCTCCATCAGCAATGCAACTGGATACTTTTGATAGAACAAAACGGAAAGCAAAACTAAAAGGATAATTCAAGCATTAAGTATAAACAAGGAATTGCCCAACAGCTGTCAATATGGCACCTTTGTTCCCTGAAATAAATTACACTCTCCTCTCTCTCTCTCTCTCTCTCTCTCTCTCTCTCTCTCTCTCTCTCTCTGTGTGTGTGTGTGTGTGTGTGTGTGTGTGTGTGTGCCAGAGGTTTAGGCTGTTTTTTCTTCCTTTCCTTGGTTACTGGCAACCTTACTTTTTGAGACAGGGCCTCTCATTGAACCCAGACCTCTCTGAGTGATTCGGGTGATTTTCCAGTGAGCTCTCTGGATCTTCTTAGTTCTGCTCCCAGCCTCTACTCCATCAGAATACAATCCAGTCCTAGAATTACAGATGTTTATCACCACACCTGGCTTTTATGTGGGTGTTGGCGGATCTGAATTAAGCAACCTTTTCAGCAGGCTCTATACTGACTGAACCATCTCCTCAACCCAGGATCTCAGTTTGTGAGTATGTGTATGTTTCTTTAAGACTAGATGAAATGTAGTTTAGACTGGCCTTTTACTCCAACTTTAGCTGAAGATGGCCCTGAACTTCTGATAAGACTGCCTCCAGAAAGCTGGAATTAAAGGCATGCGTCACCACACTAGATTTATTCAGTGCTGAGCCTTGAACTCAAGGCTTTTAGAATGCTACACAAGTCCTCTAACAACTAAACTCATTCTCATCTCTAACTCTGACTAATTCTTTCCCAGCTGAGTAGCACAAAACAAACCTTTTGAAACAATGGTAGAAGGACAAGGAAACCTTTTGGTTTCTGAATAGATATAGGCCTATATGCATTCATTTGTCACTGTGGTAACACAGTCTCCCACTTTGTGAGCTCTAACTAATATTGAAGAAGCCAAGATTCAACACTGTGAACATAAAAGGCTGGAGATATGGCACACGGTGTATCATCACTTGTCCTTGCCAAGCCTGATGTCCTGAACTCATCCCCTGGAACCCACATGATGGAAGGAGAGAACCAACTCACTCAGCTTGTCTGAAGACCTCTACCTGCACATGATGACATATATGGACCCTGCTCCATACCCTACATACACCATAAATAAAAGATTATTTTAAAATATAACCCCTCCTTTTTTTAAAAAAAAAAAGGAGGGGTAAAGAAGCACATTGGGAGGTGAAGGCAATTAGAATCAGGAGTTCAGGGTCATGTTCAGCTATACAATAAGTGTAATGGTTGTTCTGTCTCTTTAAGAGACAAGCCATGCCCACCCTCCCCCATCCGCTGAGGCAGGCAGGTCTTCCTTCCTACTTGTAGCCTTAGTCTCTCTCTCTCTCCTCTCTGGATCCCTCTTGGAGAGGCAGCTTCCATCTCTCCCTTCTCTCCCCCCTCTCTCCCCCACTCTGCTTTTCTCCTCTTCTCCCTTCCTTTCTATAACCACTAAATAAATATCTAACCTCACTCTGCATTGCATGCCTATCCGTGTCTCTGTCTCTAGCCCACCACGGCTACCACATGTCTCCCTGTCCTGGACCAGCCACTGCTCTGGGACCCAGCCATCCCTGCCTAGGACTGGCTGCTCTCAGGGCCCACTGCCTGCCACCACATGGCCCCTGCCACCACTTGAGGAACTGCAGTGTTTTTGCTGGCTGCTGCCACCGGGGATCCTGCAGCATTTTTAGTTTTTCCATTACAATAAGTAAGTTTGAGTCTAGCCTAGAATACATGAGACCTACTTAAAAAGGGGGGGGGGAGAGAGAGAGAGAGAGAGAGAGAGAGAGAGAGAGAGAGAGAAAGGAGATGAAGTTGTTACTAGAAGCAAAATCTGAACAAGGCATGCCTGTGGCAATCAGGACAACTTTTGGGAATTGGTTCTCTCCTTCCACTATGTGGATCCTGGGAACCAAACTAAAGTTGTTAGGGTTGGCAATAGGTATCCTTGACCTGATGAGCCATTCTGCCAGCCCAGGAAGTCTTTTCATTTTCACTTTTTTATTGTTTCTTCCTAGGTAATTAATGGAAAATAATTATCTGTCTATAGTTATTGAAAACCTTTCCCTGAAGACATTCATGCAAGTAGCCATTATATGGACTGAGCAGGACATATTTATGTATATATATTAATATATGTGTATATATATGTATACACATGTATATGAATGCATGCAATAACATATTTTTTTTTGAAAAAGGAGGCCATGAATCTGCAGGAGAATGAGGAAAGGTATATAGGAGGGTTTGGAGGGAATGAAGGAAGGGAGAGATGCTGTGATTATATTATAATCTAAAAATTAAATTAAAAAGCCTTCTAATCCTTATTTTCTCTGATAGTCCCTTTTTCTGTTGAATGTAAAATGAAATTATAGTAAAAATTAAAATAAGAATTTTGGGTTGGAGTAGGCTATAACTTCAAAACCAGTCGGGGATATATGAAACCCTGTCTTAAAAGAGATGTGTTTGTGGAGAGATTGCTCAGTGATTAAGAGCAATAGTTGCTCTTTCAGAGAACCCATGTTTGAATTTCAGCATCCATATGGAGGCTCACAAGTACCTGTAGCTCCAGTTCCCAGGAGCCCTCTTCTGACCTTCACTGGCATTACGTACATAAGTGGTATACAAACATGCAGGCAAAACACCCATATCATAAAAATTTAAAACAAATAAGGAAGACAGACAGACAGACAGAAAGAGGAAGAGGCAGGAATGGAGAGAGAAAGAGAGAGAAAGAGATGGTGGGGGGAGAGAAAGAGGGAGAAGGAGAGGGAGAGAGAGGTGAATTGAGCTTGTCTCAGGTTGACTTTCCCAGAATGGAGACCCTAACACAAGCACAGGATGTTTATTATTAGAAGTACCCTTAGGGTCAACACCTGTGGACAGAGTGGGAAGCTGCCAGGCAGGTCCAACTACAGCCTTCAGGAAGTTGGCTTTTCGCCAGAGTTGGCCATTCTAACCTTTATCACCTCTTATCTTAATTATCAAGGATGCAGGTCCTCTGGGCCCAGCTCCTCTTTGCAGCTGAGCCAACTCTTGAAAAGACTCCTTGCTGCGGGGGAAACAAGCCTTTCACCAAACCTGGCTCAAGATCATGCATCAAAATATCTAGCTCAACACTTAAAAATGAATGACAAATACAAATTGACTGTTTAAAAAAAAAGGTGGACATTCTTAAATTATTATTCCTGGTTTCCCTGATTCTTACTCAGCAAGATTTTTAAAAGAACCCCAAATCCACCACTGATCTCTCTTGAATTCTTCCCAACCCTAGGCCATGATCAGTTTAGTCTCTCTGTCACTATGGATTTGCTTATCCTGGCTATTTTGTACAACTGAAACCATATAGTATGTGGCCTTTTATGTCTAACTTCCTTTATTTAGAATAATGTCAAGGTTGATTCATACTGTAGAATGTATTACATGGGGGGTGATGTTTGTGGCAGAGCAGTGACACCCTGGATTCAATCTTCAGCATTGAAATAACAAAACAAAACAAGACAAAACCAAATACTTGGTTGTATTGCCTAGTGGTATTTCATTGAAGGGATATACCACATTTTGTTTAGCCATCCATTAATTAACTTATAGGCATTTAGACCAGGCAATGGTGGTGCACACCTTTAATCCCAGCACTCCGAAGGCAGAAGCAGATAGATCTCTGAGTTCAAGGCCAGCCTGGTCTACTTCCAGGATAGGCTCCAAAGCTACAGAGAAACCCTGTCTCAAAGAACTAAAAACCAAAACGAAAACAAAACAAAAAAACCTTTAGACATTTGAATTGCTTCTGCTTTTTTACTGCTATGTATAATGCTAAATGTTGGATTATTATAATGGAATTTTGCTTGTTTTACTGATTAATTGGTCACTTTGGTGTTAAAGAGTCAACTATCTGAAAACATTACACACATGACATAAACACTAATGATTGGCTTCAATGAATCTGTTAAGTATTTTTCTCTGAATCATTTCTGAAAGAGAAAATATCAAATCAACAATGAAACGGAGTCTTGGGAAGTGGGTAGAAAGAGAGTCTAGGACCCCTAAAATAAATACCATTGCCTAGACTTTGCCTCGTGTCAATGAATCCATTGGTCAGACATCTAAAGGCATCTAAGACATTGCAGCCATTTAATCTTTGTGTCTAGTTAGGCATTCTTTTACTTGGACACTGGTGAAAACACATGGAGTTTTGAAATCTCTTATGCACAAAGTTCTTTGCTCTGTTTTGTATTATTTGGGTTTTTTGAGACAGGGTTGTACTATGTAGCCCTGACTGGCTTGAGATTTCCTATAAGGACCAGACTGGCCTCCAGATTGTTGGTTATTCTGCTATGTCTGCTTCCTAAGTGATAGGATTATAGGCATGAACCACAATGACTGATTTGTATACACAAATTTAGACGTTACTTACTTTATGCTAGTGCAGTTAATTCCTAAGGAAACAAACTTTTTATTTTTTATTTGGTTAATCTTTATAATGTTTCATGAATTTATTGCCCTATTTACAAATGATAAAGTAACAAGGTTCCCTTGCCCCTTGGTGTTTCATGATTACTTTTTGATTATGTCTATGTGTGTGAACACTTTGAAGAGAACTAATCAGGAAAATATAGCTTAAGATGATTGGGTGCTCTTTTCCTGTTTCTCCACTGTGATAAATACAGTGTTCTCTATGTAAAAAGTACTCATTAGTCTTTGTTGGATGGATGAACTCAAGCCAACCTGGCCATTTGCTAGAGATTCTTGTTGGGGAAGAAAAATTTAATATGCTAGAGTCTAACAAAATTGGTTTTAGTGAAATGGTTGTATTGTTGATGTCAATTGGTTTGAAATTCTTTGTTTCCTACGTGGACAATAGGCATGGCTTTTCCTTTGATTTTGGAAACTGGAATGTGCAAATGAAAGGTTTTGTTCTAAATATTGTTAGCAATTACCTTAAAAGAACAATTCATGTATGGGTGTATGAAGTTCAAGTGGGCGAGCACAGGTGCATGCCTGTGGAGGTCAGAGACCAATCCTGGGTTTCTGCCTTTGCCTTCCACCCTGTTTGAGACAGGGTATCTTTGTTGTTCGCTGCTGCTTATTACCAGACTAACTGGCCCATGAGCTTCCAGAGATTTTCCCCCTCATCTCACTGCACAAGTGGGACTATTAAAGATGTGTGCTGCTGTGTTCCGTTTTACATGGGTTCCAGGGATCTAAACGCAGGTCCTCCTGCTTGTATGACATGTGTTTGACTTGCAAAACCATCTCACCAGCCCTTGGAGCAGCTGTGTACCACCACGTAACAAACTCCCTCTAAAGTAGAGTGGCTTCCAATCGTTTAATCAGGAACCTGAAATGTGAGCAGGTCTTGTATACAGAGTTAATTCTGTTCCAGGAAGCACCAGCTAGGGTGGCTGGACAAGGGCTAGCAGATACACTTCCAGAAGTGGCTCTTTCACCTGGCTGGTAAGTTGGGAGTAGTTGTCAGCTTAAGCTTCCGCATGACCAAATACCGTCATAAAATAATGAGCATCCCAAGAGAATCAAGCAAAAGTTAAGCTGTCTTTTATATCTTAGACTTGGAAGTCAATGTCATTTTTACTTCAGGCACAACATATCCAGATGCAAGAGGAAGGAACTCAGATACTCATCACCGGATGGGAGTGGTTTGGACATTGGTTGTTCATTGTACAAAGGACTTGTGTGATGAAATGTATTGTTCTGGCTATTTTGGTGAAAATACAGTCTGTCATAGGGCTTATTTATAATAATTACCCCACGTTCCTATTTGCTAGTTATAAAGTTTTTTTTCCAACAAAATTTCATGTTTTCTTGGCTGACCTCAAACAACTTTCATAGCTGAGGATTACTTTGAACTTCTCATCCTCCTGCCTCCACCTCTCATGTGCTGGGATTGCCAGTGTGTGCCACCAGGTTGGGATTATGCAGTGCCGAGGATCAAACTCAGGGCCTCATTTATGCCAGAGAAGCATGCTGCTAACTTAGCCACATTCCCCAGCCTCATGAAGATGTTTTGTTATTGTATTGTCAGTTAATACTTTTTTTTAGTATACAAGGAAATTCATTTAGCTGTGACATTTTCATACATGTAATTGTCTTGCTGATATTTTTTCCTAAGTTGTCTCTAAACTTACTAGTTATAATATGTGAACGGTATTTATTTACTGGCTTATTTATTTATTACAGATCTAGATATTGAATCTAAAGCCCTGTGCATTGTAGTCAACTGTTCAATTACTGAGCTACATCTCCAGCCCTGAAGCTAATGTTCTTCGAAATAATTTATATTTGGCAAGATTGTTCTTACAATGCACTAAAAGTTCCAGCTGAGCAGCTTTCTCGGGGAGAAAAAAAAAAGGAGTATGTCTTGCTAGGTTTGTTTAATTATTTTTTTTAATGAGAGACAGAATCACATACAGTGCAGGCTGGCCTCAAACTTGTTATACAGCCATGTGGCAGAGGTTGATAAACCTGAACTCTTTGTTTCCCCTCTACCTCCCGAGTGCTGGGATTGAAGATATGCACCACCATGCTCTGCACCAACTAAGGTTTTCAATCCATATAATTCTAGCTTTCCTGTGCAGTGGAGAAGAAAATAGCATATAGATAAGCATAGATATAAATAGAATACACGAGAAAAAGTCTGTAAGTGTATACATATGTAGAGGTATCTTGAAGTTAGTTGTGGAGAAGTATATATTCTATACTATAAGTAATGATGAACGCAAAGGTGAAATCAGATAGGATACATAGACAGCTTTAGCACAAATCTTACAGGCATGTGGGGAATAGTAAGTGATCTCTATTTCAGGATTATCCTCATAAATTATGAATGTTAAAAGAGTTATGCTTTGAGCGCCCATGTACCATCCACCCAGATCCTACAGATCCCACAATTGTCATTTGATTTGCTGCATCATGTATCTACTCATTCAAACTCTGTCAATCAATGTGTGCATGTGTGTGTGTTTCAAAGTAACTTGCAGTAATTGATAAGAGTGTATTTTTAGTTCAGTTTTGCAATGTAGATTGTAATCTATCTCAAAAACATGTGTATTTAACAACTTATAAAATCAGGTATTGGGTGGACTCAGTATTTTCTTATTACACTTAAATTGAAATGTTTGAGAATGTAATGGATAAATTTCTGAAGAAACCCATTCTGTAAAGATTATTCTCGGTGGTAATACTTAATGTGCTTCAGGTCACATATTTTTTTTTATTCTTTTTTAATTAAAATTTCCACCTGCTCCCGTTTCCCATTTCCCTCCCCTCCTCCCATATTGCCCCCTCCCCCACTCCCCTTTCCCTATCCCCACTCCTCTTCTCCTCCCCCCACTCCATTCCCCCTCCCTCTCGATACTGAAGAGCAGTACAAATTCCCTGCCCTGCAGGAAGACCAAGGTCCTCCCACTTCTATCTAGGTCCAGGAAGGTGATCATCCAAACAGGCTAAGCTCCCACAAAGCCAGTTCATGTATTAGGATCGAAACCTAGTGCCATTGTCCTTGGCTTCTCATCAGCTTTCATTGTCCGCCATGTTCAGAGAGTCCAGTTTCAACCCATGCTTATTCAGTCCCAGTCCAGCTGGCCTTGGTGGGCTCCCAATACATCAGTTCCACTGTCACAGTGGGTGGGTGCACCCCTCGTGGTCTTGACTTCCTTGCTCATGTTCTTCCTCCTTCTGCTCCTCATTTGGACCTTAAGAGCTCAGACCGTTGCTCCAAATTGAGTCTCTGTCTCTATCTCGATCCATCGCCAGATGAAGGTTCTAAGGTGATATGTAAGATATTCATCAGTATAGGATATGATCATTTCAGGTTCCCTCTCCTCAGTTGCCCAAGGTACCAGCTGGGGACATCTCCCTGGACACCTGCAAGCCCCTCTAGAGTCAAGTCTCTTGCCATCCCTAAGATGGCTCCCTTATTTTAAGGACTTCTTTTTTGTTATTTAAATTTTTTTCTTATATTCTGATCACAGTTCCCTCTCACTCATCTCCTCCCAAATTCTATCCACCCATTCAATTTCATGCCTTCTTTCTCTCTCTTTTGAAAATAAGCAGAAAATTAAAAAAAAAAAACTAGTAGGAAAATATGCAAAAATGGGTAAAAGAAAAGAAAAAAATACTAGAAGCATATATACACATAGAGACAGTTGAACACACAAAGGATCCATAAAAATACAAAATTGGAAATAGTAATATATAAACAAAAGACTAGCAAGATAAAATGCCCAGACAAAACAATATGAAACATAAAATTTCCTAAAATGCCATTGAGTTCATTTTGTGTTGACCATCTTTTGCTGGGCATGGGGACTACTCTTAATTGTGGTTTGTACACAGTGAGACTACTTTGAGGAAATTTTTTTTCCTTTATGAGCAGTTGTGAATTGAAGATAGTGTTTTGGTTTGGGTTGGAAGATCAGGTCCCTTTTTCAGTGCTGGGACCCCATCTGGCAGGCCAGTACATTCTTCCACAATCTCTGTTAGTATATATGCTAAATCCTGATGTATCTGGAAAACACAAAAGACAAATATTGTACCGTTCTGCCTGTATACCATGGGATGGTTAGTGAGTCAGGCAAGGGGCTGTAGATTGAAACACACACACACACACACACAGACACAGACACACACACACACAGATAGACAGAGACACAGATCATCTTTGAAACAAGAATGCCCCCCTTTATTGTGTTCCAGGCAGCTTATATAGGGCTCTCCTTGACTAATGGCCATGCCCTAGCTCTCAGGATTTTTTTCAGCTGCAAGCCCACCAGAAACCACTCCCCTGCCATCAGGAACTCATGAGGGCCTCGTGCCCAGGGCAGCTACAATCACAAGAAAAGAATTTGTTTACTCTGGAAGGCAAGGGGTCGCAGAAAATTCAGGGTCTGAGGGTTGGCAGTCCCAAAAAAATATGGTATGCATTTGTTTATGTGTGGATGTTAGCTTTTAAGCCTTCCATAGGCATG
Source organism: Chionomys nivalis (assembly GCF_950005125.1). Taxonomy (NCBI): domain Eukaryota; kingdom Metazoa; phylum Chordata; class Mammalia; order Rodentia; family Cricetidae; genus Chionomys; species Chionomys nivalis. The sequence continues at coordinate 134,065,113 of NC_080112.1, forward strand.
CTACTATCTATCCATATAATCACAAAGATTAAGTATAGCAAGGGACAAGGGAAAGATTTTCCAAGAAGGAGAAATAGAATATATTGTTTCAAGGATTTCTTTGGGGGGAGATTTATTTATTTAAAAAAAACCTATCTTTTTTTTATTTTACATACAAATCCCAGTTCCCTTTCCCTCCTCTCCTTCCATTCCCTCCCCCCCATCCCACCCTTCATCCACTCCTCAGCAAGGGTAAGGCTTCCCATGGGGAGTCAACAAAGTCTAACACATTGTTTTGAGGAAGAATCAATGCCCTCTCCACTATATCTAAGCTGAGCAAGGTATCCATCCAAAGAGAATGGGTTCCAAAACCAGTAGGGACAAATCCTGGTCTCACTGCCAGTGATGCCACAGTCTGCCCCAGCCATACACCCACATTCCGAGGTCCTAGTTGGTCCTATGCTGGTTCCTTCTCTGTCTGCTTAGAGGTTTTGAGTTCCCATTAGTTCAGGTAACCTGTTTCAGTGGGTGTTCCCATCATGGTCTTGACCTCTTTTCTCATATTCTCACTCCTCCCACTCTTCTACTGGACTTTGGGAGCTCAGCGCAGTGTTCTGCTGTGGATCTCTGCCTCTGTTTCCATCAGTTGCTGGATGTAGGTGCTATGATGACATTTAAGATAGTCATCAATCTGACTACAGGGCAAGGCCAGTTCAGACACTGTCTCCTCTATTGCTTAGGGTCTTAGATGGGGTCATCCTTGTGGATTCCTGGGGATTTCTCTAGTGCCAGGTTTCCTGCTAGCCCCATAATGGCTCCCTCAATCAAGATAACAGTACTTGAGGGTTTCTTGATGTGTGAGTGTATTGCATGAGCAGGTGCTCCTATCTGTACAGATTAAGAGGACAAGAGGAGGGTAACAATCCCTCAGTGTTGGAGTTACAAGCTTTTGTAAGACATCTAGTTTGTCACATGGGTCCTAGGATCTGAACTCTGATCGTCATCACTGCGCAGCAAGCCTCTAACTTCATAGCCATTTATTCAACTCTATATCACATCTTTTTTATTTTTGAATATAAATTTTATTTCTTGAGTTTCTAATTATATCATCCCTTTCCTTTTCCTCCCTCCAATCCTTCCCTTATAACCCTCTTTTCTGTCTTTCAAATTCATAGCCTCTTTTTTCATTATTTGTTTTTATATACATATATACATCTGAAGATACATATATATTCCTAAATATAACCTGCTCAGTCTATATAGAATTACTGTGTATGCTTACAGGGCTGATAATTTGGTACTGGATACCAATTAATGTGCTTTCCCCCAGGAAGACTATTTGTCTTGATCTCAGCATTCCTTAGTTACTTGTAGTCCTTTGTATAGGGTTGAGGTCTCCTGGGTTTTCCCACCCACTTTGACACATCTATTGTTGTGGTTCTTGTTCAGTTCATGTTCAGGTAATCATGTTGGGGAAACTTTATGGGTGTGACTTCTGACATTCCTAGGAGAAACGTTCTTAGAAAACTCCCTGATCCCTTACAATCTTTCCACCCCCTTCCGCAATGATCCCTGAGCCTTAAGTATAGAAATTGTACTGTAGATAAACTTGTTAGGACTGGGTTCTACAACTCTGCATTGATTTGTTGTGGTTTGGGTTTCTGTAGTGGTCTCTGTTGCCAAGTGAAGTTTCCTTAATTAGGGTTGAGGACTACACTTACCTGTGGGTGTAAGAACAAATATTTAGAATGTACTTAGGGAATCTGCTGGCTTAGTGAGGTGGAGGTTGTAGGCTCTCCTCCAAAATCCATGACTGTACTAGGTCTGGGCTAGATTGGCCATGTTTCCAGTACCAGGCATGATTTTCCTATTGTTGAACAGGTCTTAAATACAATTAGGGAGCTGTTAGTTACTGCCAAGGGTGCCACTACTGCACCCTTGGAGTTATTATGCCATGTTGGTTGTTGGTGTGGTTCATAAGCATCATAGCTGGATAGGACTGTTGGTTGCCTCCTTTGTTGGAAGCTTGCATGGCATTTTCTTGGACAGCCTGTACTAACAACTTCAAAGAGCTTTTCATGTCAGGTATTGGGGTTTTTGTTAGATGGTCTTTGACTCTTGGAGGGAACATTATCAGCACACATGAGAAAATTCCATTTAAACATTTATGCATGTTTATACATAGAAGCACATGAATTATAGGGTTGTTTAAAAGATTAATAGCTACCAGTATGATTATTTATGACTTTTCAGATATTCGTATTGCTATTTTAGCTTCCTCCCTCCTTATTATGGTTTTTCCACTCTTCTCCCTAAAGAGCCCCCTTTCCCCAATCAGATCACTAGTACCCTACTACGTCCTTTCTATTGCCACTCAGTCCCCCACCCTAGCAATGGTTCATTTGAAAAATACTGGTCTCTCCCAGAAAGACAATTATCATGTGTACTCACTCATAAGTGGTTTTAAACATAAAGCAAAGAAAACCAGCCTAACAAATCACAATCCCAGAGAGCCTAGACAACAATGAGGACCCTAAGAGAGACTTACATAGATCTAATCTACATGGGAAGTAGAAAAAGACAAGTTCTCCTGAGTAAATTGTGAGCATGGGAACCTTGGGAGAGGGTTGAAGGGGAGGGGAGAGTTAGGGAGGGGAGCAGAGAAAAATGTAGAGCCCAATAAAAATCAATTAAAAAAATACTGGTCTCTATAGTTACTCCAGCGTATATACTCAGACCTGAAGATTTGAAGTTAGGAGTCTCAGATAACAGAGAACATGCAAGATTTGTCTCTCTAGGTCTGAGTCACCTCACATAATACGGTCTCTTCTAGTTTCATCCATTTATCTGTAAAGTTCATGATTTCATATTTCTTTACAACTGAATAGTATTCCTCACTATATATTGCCAGATTTTCATCATCCTTCATCAGTTGAAGGATTTTAAGGTTGTTTCCATTTCCCAGCTGTTGTCTGATGCTTTTGTTCTTTTGGCTTTTGGGGGAACTGCCACCCAGCTCCCAAATAAATCACACATGGAGGCTTACTCTTAGTTATGAATTCCTGGTCTTAGCTTGGCTTGTTTCTTGCCATTTTTTTTATTTATAGTGTTCTAAAGGTTTTATTGTTTAAGCTGCTTTCATTGTTATTTCATTTTATCAGACAGTGTCCATTAAAAACAGGTGTGCTTTTGAAATGCAAAGCCTATGAGAATTTGAAGGTATCTCAAGAGAATGCCCCCAAATTCTGTCCTTTAGTCTTATGACATATTTCAATGACTTTATAAATTTTCCTTTTTAAAAACATTTTTTTCTATTTTATTTTTTAAAAAAGAAAACAAACTTTTTTCATTTTACATGCCAATCCCAGTTCCCACTCCCTCTCCTCCTCCCATTCCTTCTACCTTCTGCCCACTCCATCCCCCATCCACTCCTCAGAGAGGATAAGGCATATTGCTTTGTGGAAGGTCCAACATCCTCCCTACTATATCTAGGCTGAGCATGGTATCCATCCAAAGAGAATGGGTTCCAAAAAGTCAGTACAAGCAGTAGGGATAAATCCTGGTGCCACTGACAGTGGCCCCACACTCTGCCCCAGCCACACAACTGACACCCATATTCAGACAGTCTGGTCTGTTCCTATGCTGGTTCTTTCCCTGTCCAGCTGGAGTTGCTGAGCTCCCAATAATAGCTCAAGTAAGCTGTTTTAGTGGGTTTCCCCATCATGGTCTTGACCTTCTTGCTCATATTCTCATTCCTCCCATTTTGCAACTGAACCAGTGCTCCGCTGCTGGTCTCTGCCTCTGTTTCCATCAGTTGCTGAATGAAGGTTCTATGGTGACATTTAAGATAGTCATCAGTCTGACTACAGGGCAAGGCCAGTTCAGGCACCCTCTCCACCATTGCTTAGGGTCTTAGCTGGGGTCATCCTTATTGATTCATGGGAATTTCTCGAGTGCCAGGTTTTTTGCTAGCCCCATAATGGCTCCCTCAATCAAAATATCTCTTTCCTTGCTCTCATCTCTGTACTTCCTCCATCTTGACTATCCTGTTCCCTCTAGTTCTTCTCCCTCCCCTTGCCCTCTCCTCCTCTCCTTTTGCTCTCCCTTCTCCCCCCCCCCGCATCCCTATGCTTCCAATTTTGTCAGGAGATCTTGTCCATTTCCCCATCCCAGAAGGATCTATAAATATTACTCTTAGGGTTCACCTTGTTACTTAGCTTCTCAAGGGTTGTGGACTATAGGTTTGTTATCCTTTTTTTTTTACAGCTAGTTTCCACTTATGAGTGAGTACATACCATGTTCATCTTTCTGGGTCTGGGTTACCTCACTCAGGATGGTGTTTTCTAGTTCCATCCATTTGCATGCAAATTTCAAGACACCATTGTTTTTTACTGCTGAGTAAGTACTCCCTTGTGTAAATTGCCACATTTTATTTATCCATTTTTTCATTGAGGGGCATCTAGGTTGTTTCCAGGTTCTGGCTATTAATAATATTACTGTAATGAACATAGTTGAACCAATGTCCTTGTAGTATGACTGAGCATCCTTTTGGTATATGCCCAAGAGTGATATTGCTGAATCCTGAGGTAGGTTAATTCCCAATTTTCTGAGAAACCACCATACTGATTTCAAAAGTGGCTGTACAGGTTTGCACTCCCACCAGCAATGGAGGAGTGTTCCCCTTACTCCATATTCTCTCCAGCATAAGCTATTATTGGTGTTTTTTTTTTTTTTTTTTTTTTTTTTTTTTTTTTTGGTTTTTCGAGACAGGGTTTCTCTGTGGTTTTGGAGCCTGTCCTGGAACTAGCTCTTGTAGACCAGGCTGGTCTCGAACTCACAGAGATCCGCCTGCCTCTGCCTCCCAAGTGCTGGGATTAAAGGCGTGCGCCACTCGGTATCTCAGAGTCATTTTGATTTGCATTTCCCTGATGGATAAGGATGTTGAACATTTTCTTAAGTGTCTTTCAGTCATTTCTGATTCCTCTGTTGAGAGTTCTCTGTTTAGACCTGTACCCCATTTTTAAGTGGATTATTTAGAATTTTGATATGTAATTTCTTGAGTTATTTATATATTTTGGAGATAAATCCTCTGTCTGATGCGGGGTTGGTGAAGATCTTTTCATTCAGTAGGCTGCCTTTTTGTCTTATTGGCTGTTTCCTTTGCTTTACAGAAGTTTCTCAGTTTCAGGAGGTTCCATTTATTTATGGTTGCTCTCAGAGTCTGTCCTCCTGGGGTTATATTTAGGAAGTGGTCTCCTGTGCCCATGCATTGAAGAATACTTCCCACTTTCTCTTCTATCAGGTTCAGGGTGGTCGGATTTATATTGAAGTCTTTAATACATTTGGACTTGAGTTTTGTGCATGGTGATAGATATGGATCTATTTTCATTCTTCTGCACGTTGACATCCAGTAATGCCAGCACCATTTGTTGAAGATGCTTTTTTTAATTGTGTAATTTTAGCTTCTTTGTCAAAAATCAGGTGTTCATAGGTGTGTGGATTAATATCCGTGTCTTTGATTTGATTCCATTGGTCAACCTCTCTGTTTGGTATGCCAATACCAAGCTGTTTTCATTACTGTAGCTCTGTAATAGATCTTGATGTCAGGGATGGTGATGCCTCTGGAAGTTCCTTTATTGTACAGCATTGTTTTGGCTATCCTGGGTTTTTGTTTTTTCATATGAAGTTGAGTATTGTTCTTTCAGATCTGTGAAGAATTGAGTTTGGATTTTGATGGGGATTACATTGAATCTATAGATTGCTTTTGGTAGGATTGCCATTTTTATTATGTTGATCCTACCTATCCAAGAGCATGGGAGATCTTTCCATTTTCTGGTATCTTCTTCAAATTCTTTCTTCGAAGACTTAAAGTTTTTGTTGAACAGGTCTTTCAATTCTTTAGTTAGTGTTACCCCAAGATATTTTATGCTATTTGTGGCTGTTGTGAATTGTGATTTCTCTCTGATTTCTTTCTTAGCTTCCTTATCATTTGTATATAGGAGAGCTACTGATTTTTTGAGTTGATCTTGTATCCTGCCATGTTACTGAAGGTATTTATCAGCTGTAGGAATTCCCTGGTCACTTATGTATACTGTCATATAATCTTGCCAGCTTTTCTTAATTATTCCAACTACCTTTTGCCTCTGGGCCTTTATCTTTATTTTTGTATTCCTTTCTTTCCTTCTTACTCTGTGACTTGCTGTGTGTAGCTGGGTGGCTCACTTCTGATGTCTTCCCCTCCTTGTTCTTTCGTTGTTCCTCATTCTTCCTCCTGCAAGATTTCTCCTTCTATTTATACTCTCTCCTGCCAGCCCTGCCTATCCTTGGCTCCTGCCTCACTATTGACTGTTCATCTCTTTTTTAGGACCATCAGGTGTTTTAGACAGGCACAGTAACACAGCTTCACAGAGTTACACAAATGCAACAGAAACAAAAGTCACACGCCTGAAAATAATATTCCCCAAAACCTAGTTGTTGCCAATATGGCAGCAATAAACATAACTGGGCAAGTGTCTTTGGAATAGGATGTTGAGTCCTTTAAGGACATGCCTAGGTCTGGTATAGCAGGGTCATATGGCAGCTTTAATTTTAGCTTTTTGACAATTCTGCACACTGCAGTGACTGCACTATTTTCCAATCCTACCTTTTCTCTGTCCACCTTCAGCATTTTCATTCAGTGGCTTTGTTGATCTTCCCCATTTTGACTGGTGTAAAATGAAATCTCAAAGATGTTTTGATTTCCATTTAGTTTGTGGCCATTTTTTTCTTTTGAGAACATTCTGTTCAGGTCGCAGGGCTATTTTTCTTTTTAAATGAGTTGTTTGGGTTTTTTTTTAGTTCCTTATATAATATGGATATTAATTCTCTGTCAGATGTATAGTTGGCACAGATCCTCTCCCATTCTGTGAACTTCCTCTCCACCCTGTTGATTGTTTCTTCAGCTGTGCAGTTTAGTTTCATAAAGTCCCACTTGTCGGTTGTTGGCTTTAATTCTTAGGCAAATGGACTCCTATTCAGAAGGCAAATGAACTCCTATTCAGAAAGTCCTTTCCTAAACCTATGTCATGTAGTGCACTGTTTGTATTTTTTCTAGTAGGTTCAATGTCTGAGCTTTTCACATTTAGGTACTGGGGTTATTAGGAATTAGGTTTTGCGCAAGGTATAAATATGTGTCTATTTCATTCTTCTGCAGATGGACTTACAGGTTTTTGTTTTCAGCACTGTTTGTTGAAGATGCTTCTATTCTCCAGCATATTTTTCTGAATTTTTGTCAAATATTATGTGGCTGACGTTGTATGTCCAAATGTTTTGATCTCTGATTTTGTTTCATTGGTCTACATGTTTGTCTTTGTGCCCATACCATATTGTTTTTATTGTGGTAGCATTGCAATATATCTTAAGATCTAAACTGGTAATTCCTTCATGGTCATTCCTCCATCGTTATACTTTTTGCTATTGCTTTGGCTATTTGGGGTCTTTTTTGATCCCATATAAATTTTAGTACAGTTTTTCTATTTCTATAAATAATAAGAGGGAGATTTTGATCGAGATTGCACTGAATCTGTAAAAAGCTTCTCCTAGATGTTATTTTTCTCCAGATTAATTCTACCATTCCATGAGCATGGGATATCTTTCTATTGTATTTCTTTATCTCTTCTTTTAAGAGGTTTAAAGTTTGCATTGGAGAGGACCTACACTTCCTTGGTTAGGCTTTTTCCTAGAATCTAGGAATCTAGGATCTAGATATGTACTTTACTTTGAGGCTTTTATGAATGGGAGTTTGTCCATAATCTCTTTCTCTGAATGTTTGTTATTGGTTTATAGAAAAACTATTGATTCTGCAAATTGAAACTGTATCTCACCATGTTGCTGAAATTGTTGATTATTTCTAGAAATTTCTGGAATCTCTATTGCATATTATCATGTTATCTTCAAACAAGGACAGTTTAACTTCGTCTTTACCTATTTGTATCCTTTTAATTTCCCTCTCTTGCTTTACTGCTCTAGCTAGTGTATCAGACACAATATTGTAAAGGAGTGGGGATAGTAGTCATCCCTGTTTCATTCGTTACTTCAGTAGGATTGCTTCAAGCTTTTCTGTATTTAGAGTTTTGTTAGCTGTGATGCTGATGTTAAGTATATCTCTTCTAGTCCATATCTAGGACTCTTATTAAGAAGGCAAGTTGAATTTTGTCAATATCTTTTTCTGCATCATTGAGATGATAATGTGTTTCATATCTTTAGGTCCATTTATGTGGTTTATTGCATTTATTGACTTGTATATGTTGAACCATCACTGCATTTCAGGGATAAAGTCAAGTTGGTCATAGTAGATAATCTTTTTGATGTGTCTGTATTATGTTTGCAAGCACATTATTAAGTATTTTTGAGTCTATGCCCATCAGAAATATTGGCCTGTAATTTTCTTTTCTGGTTGTTATTGTGTATATTGTGTATTTTCTGGTTTTGGTATTAGAATGATACTGGTTTCATAGGAGGAGTTTGGGAATGTGGGAATGTTCTGTTTCTTTTCTTTTTTTTTAGTTTTAAAAGGATTGGCTGTAGATCTTCTTTGAATGTCTGGTAGAATTTTGCTGTGAATCCATCTGGCCCATCTGGCACTGGAGTTTTTTTTTTTTCTTTTAAGTTAGAATGCTTTTTATTACTATTTCAATCTCCTCATTTGTTATGGGTCTGTTTAAGTTGTTGATTTCTTCTTGGTTTAATTTTCATGGTTCGGCTAATCTAGAAATTCATCTTGTTTTAAAGGTTTTCCAGTGTAATGGAGTACAAGTTTTTAAAGTATTCTCTTGTAATATTCTCAATTTCTTTGGGGTCTGTTGTAATATTTCCCTATTCATTTCTGATTCAATAAATTTGGGTCCTTCCTTTCTTTCTTTCTTTCTTTCTTTCTTTCTTTCTTTCTTCCTTCCTTCCTACCTTTCTTCCTTTTTTAAAAAAATTTTTTGGCAAAGAGTCTGCCAACCTTGCTTATCATCTCAAAGAATCAGCTCTTAGATTTGTTGATATATTGTATTATTTTCTTTCTTCCAATTTCACTAACTTGGACTCTGATTTTTAGTATTTCTTGCTATCTATTAGGTTTGGATTTGCTTTGTTTTTCCAACTTTTGGAGTTGCATCATTAAGTCATTTATTAGTGCTCTTTATGATTTTTTAAATGTAGGCATTTAGGACTATAAGTTTTTCTCATAGGATTGCTTTCAAAGTTTTCCAGAGGGTTTGTTGTATTGTGTTTTCATTTTCATTTAGTTCCAGGACTTTTTAAGATTTCTTTCTTGATTTCTTCTTTGACTCATTTATTCTTCATTTAGTAATGAGTTGTCTAATACTCATAAGTTTTGTATTTAGTAGAGGTTTCTTTGCTGTCAATTTTGAATTTTATTGCTTTGTCGTCAAAAGGATATGAGGAGTTATTTCAGTGTTTTCGTATTTCTATTATTTGTTTTGTGTGCCAGGATATAATATATTTTAGGTAAGCTTCTGTGTGCTGCTAAATGGAATGTTCATTCTTTGGTGTTTATATATATATATATATCTATATATATCTATCTATATATATCTGTTAAGTTCATTTTAAAGAAGATCTAATTACCAATGCTCCTCAAATTATTTCACAAAATAGAAACAGAGAGAATGTTGCCAAATTCATCTCATGAGGCCACAATCACCCTGATACCAAAACCACACAAAGATTCAACAAAGAAAGAAAATACAGACAAATTTCCCTCATTAACATTGATGCAAAAATACTCAACAAAATGCTCACAAATTGAGTCCAAGAACACATTAAATAGATCATCCACCATGATCAAGTAGACTTCATTCCAGAGATGCAGATATGTTTCAGCATATGAAAATCTGTGAATGTAATCTACCATATAAACCAACTAAAAGAAAAAAAACAATATGTTTATCTCATTAGATGCTGAAAAACCTTTGACAAAATCCAACACCCCTTTATGATAAAGGTCTTGGAGAGATCAGGGATTCAAGGGACATACCTCAACACAATCAAGGCAATTTACAACAAGCTTATATCCTCCATCAAATTATATGGAGAGAAACTCAAATCAATTTTATTGAAATCAGGAACAAGACAAGACTGTCCACTCTCTCCATATCTATTTAATATAGTACTTGAAATTCTATTTATAGCAATAAGACAACTGAAGGAGATAAAGAGAATAGAAATTGGAAAGGAAGAAGTTAAAGCATCATTATTCACAGATAATATGATGGTATATATAAGTAACCATAAAAATTCTACCAAGAAACTCCTACAGCTGATAAACACATTCAGAGAAGTGACTAGATACAAGGTTAACTAAAAAAAAAAATCAGTAACCCTCCTTTATACAAATGACCAATAGACTGAGAAAAAAATCAGAGAAATATCACCCTTCACAATAAACACAAATAATATAAAATATTTTGGGGTAACTCGAGCCAAGCAAGTAAAAGACCTATATGACAAGAACTTCAAGTCTATGAAGAAAGAAATTGGAGAAGATATCAGAAGATGGAAAGATCTCCCATGCTCAAGGATTAGTAAGATTAGCATAGTAAAAATGGCCATCTTACCAAAAGCAATCCACAGATTCAATGAAATCCCCATTAAAATTCCAACACAATTCTTTTTTTTTTTATACTCAACTTCATATGGAAAAACAAAAAAAATCCAGGATAGCAAAGAGTCCTGTACAATGAAAGAACTCCAAGATGTATTATCATCCCTGACTTCAAGCGCTGCTACAGAGATATTGTGATAAAAACAGTTTGGTATTGGCATAAAAATAGACAAACTGATCAATGGAATCAAATCAAAGACCCTGACATAAATCCAAGCACACATGGACACCTGATTTTTGACAAAGAAGCTAGAAATATACAATGAAAAAAGAAAGCATCTTCAACAAATGGTTCTGGTCTAACTGAATATCAGCATATAGAAGAACACAAATAGATTCTTATTTACCGCCCTGCACAAATATCAAGTCCAAGTAGACCAAAAATCTCAAAATAAAACCACATACACTGAACCTGACAGAAGAGAGGAATAGATTTGAATGCATTATTGGCACAGGAAACAACTTCCTGAACAGAACACCAGTAGTGCAGGTGCTAAAATTAACAATTAATAAATGGGACCTTGTGAGACTGAAAAGCTTCTGTAAAGGCAAAGGACACAGTCAATAGGACAAAATGGCAGCCTACAGAAGAGGAAAAGATCTTCATTAACCCCATATCTGACAGAGGACTAATTTTGAAAATATATAAACAAATCAAGAAACTACACACTAAAAAAACCCCCAAAAAATCCAATTAAAAAATGGGTTACGTAACTAAACAGAGAATTCTCAACAGAAGAATCTCAAATGGCCAAGAAACACTTAAATGTTCAACATCCTTAGCCATCAGAGAAATGCAAATCAAAACAACTCTGAGATTCCATCTTATGCCTTTCAGAATGGCTAAGATCAAAAACACATGTGACAGCTCATGCTGGCGAGGATGTGGAGCAAGAGGAACACTCCTCCATTGCTGGTGGGAGTGCAAAATTGCACAGTCACTTTGGAAACAATATGGTGGTTTCTCAGAAAACTTGGAATCCACCTACCTCAAGACCCAGTTATACCATCACCAGGCACAAACCAAAAGGGCACTCCACACTACAACAAGGACACTTGCTCAAATATGTTCATAGTAGCTTTATTTGTTGTAATCAAAAACTGAAAACAACCTACATGGCCCTAAAATAAAGAAGGAATAGAGAAATATGTGGTACATTTACACAATGGAGTATTACTCAGCTGTTAAAAGGTAACATCCTACTGGGCATTGGTGGCACATACCTTTATCCCAGCACTCAGGAGACAGAGGGAGGGGGATCTCTGAGTCTGAGGCCAGCCTGGTCTACAGAGTGAGCTCCAGGACATTCAAGGCTTCAGAGAAACTCTGTCTCAAAAAACAAACAAACAAAAACCCAAAAATCAAAATTTGTAGGCAAATGAATGGAAGTAGAAAAATCATCCCGAGTGAGGTAACCTAGCCCCATAAACACAAGCATGGTGTGTACTCACAAGTAGACATTACCTTTAACGTAAAGGATAATCATGCTGTCATCCACAGATCCAGAGAGGCTAGGTAGCAAGGAGAGCTCAAGGGGAAACACTGGAGTCTCCCTAGGAAGGGGAAATAGGAGAGATTTCTCAGGTGGCCTGGGAGTGGGTGAGAATGGAAACCGGGGGGATCAGGTAGGGTAGTGGAGAGTGAGGGTACTAGGATAGATGACTGGAATTAGGGGGCATTTTGGAGGTGAGGTAGAAACCCATTGCAAGGGAAACTCCCAGAAATCCACCATGGTGACTCTTTCGAAGACTCCCAGTATTGGGGGATATGGATCCTAAACTGGCCATCTCTTATAAGCAGGCAAGACTTCCAGTGGAGGAACTGGGACACCAACCCAGCCACAAAACCTTCAAACCGCAATGTGTACTGCTTGCAAGATGTGCTGGGGTAAAGGTGGGTCAGAACTTGTGGAAGTAGAAGACCAATGACTGGTCCAGCTTGAGATTCATGCCACAAGAGGAAGCCCACACCTGACACTGCCTCAAGCCCAGGAACCAGAGTCTGGACAGCCCAGAGAACTAGAATGAAACCAAATTAGACCAGCAAATAGAAAAAAAAAAGTCAATGAAATCTTTCCTAAAGTTGCTCTACTGTACTTGTAGACTGGAGTCTAGCATAATCCTCACCCAAGAGAATTCACGCAACAGCTGATGGAAACAGATGCAGAAATCCACAGCCAAACATTAGGTGGAGCTTGGGGAATCCTGCAGAAGCCAAGGAAGGATTGTAGGAGTCAGTAGAGTCAAGGACAACACTGAATAGGGCCACGGACTACAGTCCACAGAATCAGCTAAACTGAACTCCTAGGGACTCACAGCAACTGAAATGACAGGAATGTTAGCAGAATAACTTAGTTAGGGCCCGCTAGTGTGTGTTCAAACTCCACAGGACCAAGCTCTAGTGTCTAAGGGCAAAACTTGAGTGCTCCAGTCAGGGACAAAGACTGAAAATTCTCCCTTCCTCTCTCATTGTGTTCCATTTGGACTCTCAAAACAGATTAGATGTTGCCCACTCCTATTAGGGAGGATAGGTCGTCTTCCTTCAGTCTAGTGATTCAAATGCTAATCTTGCTTGGAAAACACCATTACATACCCACAAATGCTGTTTTACCAGATATCTTGGCATTCTTTTGCCTGTTCTAGCTGACGCATGAAATGAGTCATCATATTTGAGGCAACTGCACAGAAGGGTCAGGTTTGTTCCGCAACTCTCATGCCTTTTGTTGTATGCTTCCTGTCACTGTGATGAACATCACCAGCAAATAGAACCTGGGGGGAACAAAATTTATTTCATTTTACTCTTCTAGGTAACAGTTTACCACGGGGGCAAATCAGGGTAGGAATCTGGAATCAGGAACGGAGGCAGAGGCGGAGGAGGAATGCTGCTTACAGACTTGTTCCCAGGCTCGTGTTCAGCTACCTTTCCTACACAGCCCAGGCCTACGTGCTTAGGAATGGAACTGTGCACACAATGACCTGGGCTTTGCTACATTGGTAAACCATCAAGAAACTGTCCCACAGACATTTCCTCATGCCAGTATGGAGCAGGGAATTATTCAATTGAGTTTTCCTCTTCCCAGATATGTCAAATTGACATACAAGATCAGTCATTGCATGTTTTGGAATAGAATATTTGCTTAACTATGTAAAGATGTGTTGCATTTGTTTATGCTGCATTTGTTTAACTATGCAAAGATGTATTGCTCTTTTTCTTTGCCTACCTGAGACACCTGATTGGTCTAATAAAAAGTAGAATGACTAGACAGAGGAGTGATAGGCATGGCTGCTAGGCAAAGAGAAAAGGGAAGCCAGCCATCTATCCAGTCAGCTGGGGCAACCAGCTGGGGACCAGCCAGCTAGTCATGGAGGAAGCAGGAAAGCAGAATGATCAATATGTAGATTGAGGTAAATGTGCCTTGGGTCATCACATAGATGAATAGAAATGGGTTAAGTTTAAAAAGAAAAGGCTAGCTAGAAACAAGCCTAAGCTAATGCTGAGCATTCACAATTAATAAGTGTCTGTATCATAATTTGGGGGCTGATGGTTCAAGAAATCTGGCTATAATTCTACCTTTTCATTCCAGTCTACTTCCCACAAGTGGGATGACCCCAAATTGTATTTATCTTTCTTTAACTTTTTGTTTTGTCTGTTAACATATATTTCTCAGTCCATTGCCTGGATCCCTGACTTCCCTCTGTGTATGCCAACATAGCCTGAAATGAATGAATGTGTGGGAATCAGATGAGCTAATTAATGGATTAATTCAGCAGATGCTTATTGATTGTTATGCCCCATGCTAGGCATCAGGAAAACAACTCGAAATGAATAAAGCTCAATTCATAATCCCCCCACCAATTTGTAGTTGTTGTTTATTAAGGATTTCCCTGACTGGGCTGGAACTTGTGGGCAGTCCTTCTGCCTCTGCCCCCTAAAACTCATACATGGATGCTTATCACTACATAGGACTACCTTTTTGTTGATGCTGCTCTTTTTGTTTTTTGTAGTCCAGGATGGCTTTTCACTTGCTATGTATCTGAGAACGATTTTGAACTTCTGATCATTCTGCCCCCACCCTCCCCATCCTGAGTGCTAAGATTACTGGGCTATGGTACCATGTGCAGTTTATGAACTTCTGGGGATTGAACTAAGGTCTTTGTGTGTGGTAAGAAAACACTCTACCAACTGAGCTACATTCCCGGGCCCATTGCATGTGCTTTTATATAACTGTCCTAGAATTCTAACATGCCTTTCAAAGAGCATGTAAAAGTGCATTGAGTCATGTCTGTTGTTAAAACTGGAAAAGGCATAGGCATTTTATTATTTTTTGCACTTAAAATGGGCGGCTTCAAACAATGAATGTGTGTCATCTCATAGTTTCTGTGGGTTATAAATTCGTCAGTGGCTTAGTGGAATGGTTCTGGCCTGGGTCTTTCTTGAGGCTGAACTCTCGACAGGCTGGAACATCCACTTCCAAGATGGCTACTCTCATAACCTCTGGCAAAGGCTTCAGTTTCTCACCCCATGGGCATCTTGAGTGTCCTAGTGACATGCTCCTGCCTTCCCCCATAGTGAACAATTTAACAGATTGAAAAGGAACACCGTTTATGACCTAGAGTTACATCAGGACCATACATGACCACCACTTTTGCCATATTTTATTAGGTGAGAGCAAGTATATTATAGCCTAACCAAAGGGAAACCCCCTTTGTGGATTATTAATAATATAACGGGGTGTGTGTGATAAAGAACAACTAGTAGGAACTGGTCTTTCATTCCATCAGGTCGATCACGGAGATTGAACTCAAGACATCAGGAGTGGCAGCCAATGACTTTACCAGCTGAGCTAATTTACCATGTCTCTTTTGTGTGTTCTTAAAAGCCAGTGACTCTTTCTCCCCTTTTCTTCCTACAAACCCTATTGTCAGAGACATTAGGTATGGTGAGGGAACAAAGGAAAGGCCGATCCCAGCTCCTGATCACTTCATTTGCCTTTAGTCACAAGCCTGGTGGAGGTGGTGATGGTGAAGGGGAAGGGGACATTTTTGTTGTTGTTTACTTAGGATCTTTTGTTTACTTAGGATTTTAAAAATGTTGCTGTATGTTTGAAATTTTTAAAATAAGTTTTTCAGGACAGAGTTTCTCCATGTAGCCTTGACTGTCCTGGAACTCACTTTGTAAACCAGGCTGGCCTCAAACTCATTGAGATCCACCTGCCTCTGCCTCTCCAGTGCTGGGATCAAATGCTTGCACCACTACGATTATTTTTTTTGAGACTGGCTCTCTTGTATTGTGAAGCTGATGTCAAACTTGACATAGTCAAGGATAACCTTGAGTTTCTGACCCTCCTGCTTTCCCTCCTGGGGTGGGGGTGGGATTCTGGGTGTACAGCACTACATTCCAGTTCGCAGCGCTAGAAATCAAAAGCAAGGCTCCGTGCAAGCTAGGCAAGCACTCCAAGTGAGGGATAGCTCTGGCTCCTAAAAATTACTTTTTTAAAGTAATTGTTTCCTGCATTATAGCATTTATAGTACATGTATAATTTGTTCTAACTTATCCCCTTCTCCAACTGTCTCTGTCACCTCCATTTACCACCATGAGCTGTTTCCTTCTAGCTGGTTCCCTTCCTTCCCCCAGAGATTCCTCCTTCTACTTTCATGTCACATTCATGCCACTATCCTCTGAAACTGGGGGTCTTGATCCAATGCAGCATTCTAATATTAAGTTGGATTGATGTTTTCGTTGTTGTTATTGTTGTTGTTGTTGCTGCTGCTTGTTTTGATTTTTGAGACAGGGTTTCTCTGTGTAGCCCTGGTTGTCCTGGAACTTGCTCTGTGGACCAAGCTGACCTCGAACTCGGAAACTGGCCTTTCTCTGCCTCCCAAACGCTGGGATTAAGATTGGAAAAACATCCAAAAGTCAGAAGAATCAGCAAAGATATAAAGGGACACAAAAGGCAAATCTGTCATAAAATAGGACTCAAAGGATTAATTACGGCAGAAAAATGCTTCAAGTTTATATATAGTCCACAGAATGGAGCCTGATGAATAGCAACTAAAGCTTACAAAGTTCTTATTTTGGGCCAGGTAATTTGCTAGGCATTTCATACTTATCCACTTACATGTGAGATAAGCACAGATATTGTAATCATTTTCTAGAAGAGGAAACTGGGGGCACACAGGCACTGAGTAACTTAAAAGGCTGTAATTGAAGCTAGAATTCAAACCCAGGTAAGATTTCCTTCCACAGTTTTAGCTAAGGTGGCGCTCTATTCTGTGGTTTGCTTTTACTCTCTCCAGCCCTTTCTTCCTTTTGCTTTTAGTCTTAGATCAGGCAAGCCTGGATATATATATATATATATATATATATATATATATATATATATATATATATATATCTTAAACTCCTGATCATCTGGCCTTTCCCTCCAGAGTGCTGGAATCACAGGTGTGCACATCAGTCCTAATTTATTGGGTGCTGGGGATCCAGCCCAGGGTTTCATATATGCCAGGCAAATTCACTACCAACTGCATTACATTCTCAGCCCATTTTTAAATTGTTTTTCTTTTTAAACAAGCTCTCCCTCTATAGTCTAGTTTGGCCTCAAACTGTTAAGTCCTTTGTCTGTAGCACGAATTCTAATTGGCATAAATAATAAAAACTAGACGTCAGCTATAGGGGTTAATTCTGAAGATCAGAGGAGCAGAGTTGGCCAGTCATTATAGAGTTTTTACCTCTACCAATGCTCAGGCCAAACAGGCATTCCTGTCTCTACAAATCCTCAGACTGCATCTCCAGACCACAATGAGCTCCTGTCTCTTCCCACCTTATATTCTTTTCTCCACTCAGCCATAGCACTCCTGTCTCTACCTCCCCAGTGCTGGGATTAAAGGTTTGAGCCTCCACCGCTTGGCTATTGTTTCTCTTTTAGACTGATTGAATCTCGTGTAGATCAGGGTGGCCTTCAACTCACAGAGATCCGTCTGCCTCTGTCTCCCGAGTCCTGGGATTAAAAATGTGTGCCACTACTGCGGGGCCTCTAGTGGCTTAACTTTGCACTCAGATCTTCAGGAAAGCTTTATTTGTTAGAACACAAACAAAACATCACTACATTCGTTAATCCTTACAAGTGAAAGGATTATAGTCAAGAAAGGTCATCTTTTCATTTTTAATTTCGAACAGGTGACAATGTTTTTACTTCCTCTGACATCAGGATAACTCTCTGGGCAACTTTCACTATCTGTGGTAATTAAGGCAGAGTATATGGACACAGACACAGCTCACATGGTCAGAAAAGCTTTTTTTTCCCCTTTGGAGACAGAATCAGCTATGTAGCTCTGGCTGTCCTGAAACCAAGGTGGCCCTGAAAATCAGAGATCTGCCTGCTTTCCAAGCACTGTGCTTAAAGGCATGTGCCACCATGAACTGCCTGTTTCATTTTTGAAGTAGAGTTGGAGTTTATTTGAAGGGGCTCTTTTGAGTGTGAGTGTATGAATACATGTGTGTGCACATGTGTAGAGGCCAGGGTATTGTTAATCAGGAGATGTGCACTTTTTTGAGCCTAGGACTTGCTAATTAGGGTAGGTTGGCTAGCTAATTAGTCCAGGCATCCATGTGTCTCTGCCTCCCCAGCCCGGGACTACAAACCCTTGTCACCAGGCTTGGTTTTTTTATGTTGTTACTGGGAATGAACTCAGCCCCTCATGCTTCAGCAGTAAGCAATTTACAAACTGAGCCACCTTCCCAGTCCCAAAAGGAGATCTGAAAGATAAATTTAAACACAGATGTTAAAATAAAGAGAGAAAGAAGAAGACACACCCAGAAATGTGAACTTGGGCTTCTCAGAGGAAAGTCGATTCTTGAATATTTTCTTAAAGGTGTGATCACAATTTAAGATGGTGTGTTAAAGGTCTAGAAGAACATCAGGGTGTTGAGGCCGGCATTCATGTTCTTTCCACACTATTTGTGGCTAAACTTAGTGCCTAGAGAACAAAGATGGAGACTTCAAAAGCTTAAAGTATTGGACTTGAATTTCTAAAACGACATCTAAATAGCATAAACTTTATATTTAGTTTTTGTTTTGTTTGTTGAGACAAGGTCTCACCTGTATAGCCATGGCTGACCTGGAACTCCCTATGGAGATAGTGAGTGGCCTTGAACTTGTGATCCCCCTGCTTCTGCTTTTCAAGTGCTGGCATTGCCCAGGTGTGCCACCATACCCTATTTTGTTTATGTGTCATAAACTTCTAAGAAAACGATGTAAGATTTGGCATGATTTGCACTCTGAACAGGGCACTTACTGATGTGCCCTTCTGCCTACGAGCACTAGCAATTCACCCATTGGGTTGATTCTTCTGCCTTGCAGTGGACCCAGGCTGTATCATGAAGCTTAGGCCCTCATGGGTAGTTCATAAATGTTCGTGTTATCAAAAACCTACATTTTAATTTCCCTTTGCGTCTTTTGTAAACTTGACCTTAATTAGTGTGTAGGCTTTGGCTTAAGGGGGCTCTCAAAATGGCTGCCTGTGGTATTTGGGGTATTTAAGTTTGTTGTTCATCCAGAAGGTATAAGGGGGAAAATCTTTCTTTCAAACCATGGGATGCGAAGCTTTTTTCTTTCAGGCTAATCAAGCCACATATGGATTGAGTGAGATGAATTTGTGTGGAGGGGCTGGATATCTGCAAACAGTGGGGAGAGGGAAGAAATAGATGCTGAGGAGGCTCTGAAGCAGGCTCTCCATCTGGAAGCGGGGATACTCTTGCTGAGCTATGTGAGAATTAGACATAATGTGTCTAACAGTATTGGGTTGTCCAGTGGAGCAACTAAAAACAGAGGATACCCACTGTAATGTGAATTTCAGTTTCTCCAGACAAGGCCTACACATGTGTTTAGTTTGCACAGAAGGGCATTTCATAAGCTTCTTTTTGGACAGGGATTAAAAGGCTTCCTCATTCTTCTAGCCTTGTCCTGAATGTATTTGGGATAAAAATACACGTATCAAAAGTTATTTGTTGTTTATCTAAAATTCAAATTTATGGAAGCAGCCTCTATTTTCTCTGCCAGCCTTAAATATCTGTAGAATTTTTTAACGGAGCAGCAGGCATTCGCGGGGAATTATTACTGCTCTTTTAACATAAGAAAAGACCTCAGGTAAATGACAGCATGGTATTTCTTAAAAACACTTAAAATGTCTAGTTTTCTCTCAAAAGAAGAATTAACTGAACTGGATGTGGATGCAACAGACCAGTGCTGAAAACCAAATCGAAGCAAATGTTCCTCAGTGAAAGGCTGCGTTTGCCCATGGTATCACACCCTGGAAAACATGTAATATAGCTACGTAAAATGACACGGAACTTAAATCTGTTGGCATTCTGCTTTTTTCCCCTTCTTCTCAGTCTATTCAGATAAACCATCCTATATTTGATTCCAAGGCAATGCTACTGAAATTTCTAGTACAAAGGCATTGACAGGGGGTGATAATGCAGCGATTGTCTCAGGAATCCTGGCTCCACGTGGCTGAAAGTGAAGCATGAGGTCACAGCACTGTTATTTTGCAACTGGAGGAGGCAGGAGCCTCTGCAGAGCCTGACTCCATTTTCACCTCATTGTTAATCCACCGCTCCTACCTGGAAAATTGGCTAATATGCTTCCTGAGAAAGTAGATGCCTTCAATTGCTTATGAAATATTCACCATGCTATGAAAAAGAAAATCTTATTGACTTGGAATCGAGTGGATAAATCCATTACATAGCTACCTGTCATTACCAGATTCAAGACAAGAGTAGATTAAATAGATTTTATCCAAGATATCTATTTCCTGTTGCAAACCGCTATTTCTTATTTGGTGGCATCTTCGACCTCATACACTACCTATTTTCTGTCCCTTCCTAAAACCCAGAAAACCCTTATCCTTACTCTCTTCTTTTAAAAAGTGTTTCAAAATCATCATGCAGCTTTTCATAGATTTGTCTGCAATGTCTTTAACAAAATCATTTCTTCTTTTTTTATTTTTTTAAAGTGCACTGGGACTATATCTGTATCTCATCCCCTATTCATTCTCATTGAAAACCTGATCCACAGTGGTTATTAAGATTTTTATATTTCTACTGGCCCGACAATGATTTCATTACCTTATTTTTATTTATTTATTTATTTTTTACCAGCTGGGGAATCTTGTAAAGCAGAGCATCGGACTGGAGTAGAGTTGTGGGTTGATGCCGCAGCCGCTGCCGCCGCGGTTTGCACACGTCTAGCTGCTGTGTAAGGAATCCTCTTGCTGCCAGTTCTTTGCTCTTAAGTCACCCCAAGGGATCGCAGGCTGCTAGATGAACGTGCATAAGAATGTGTTTGCGCGCGCGTGCACGCACGGCTGCAACAGTTAGGGAGCAGCAATAGACTTTGTTATCATTTTTTTTCTAAACCAACGACCGAGATGAGCCAACCCTCGTCCTTTATTTTCAAGCAGTGCCCGGGCTCCCGCCCGAAATGTGCTCCCCGCCCTCCGCCCACTCCGCGCACGGGTCTCCAGGGAGGGAGGCGAGGATAACTGCGCTGCAGGCAGGATTCCCCCTTTCTTTTTCCACCGCAGTGACAGGTGGATTCCCGGGCCTCCTCACCCCGCCTCAACCCTCGCATCCACCCCTCTCTGTCACGATTCCGCGCCCCCTCCATTCCTCCCTCACTTCCCCCTCGCCAAGTAAACTCCCAGCTCGAGCACCGCCCCTTCCATCCTCGCAGCCCAGGTTGCAATAGCCTGGCTGAGCAACCAAACCTGGTGCGCCAGGAGGAGCGTCGCGAGCGCGCACAAGCGCGTTCGTGTAGCAGAGAGCAAGTACAAGAAACCCGCGTTCTAGGATTTCGGGGATTCGAGAACGAGCAGCGTGGGCGGGACGCGCGAGCCCGAACCCGAGCACGAGCGCTTTCTCTTCATTGGCGCCTATCAGAAGTAGGCGGGGCCAAGGCGGGACCTAGCTGGATGAGAGGAACTTGTCCATTGGTTCAAATGGGCAGACCGGGGGCGTGGTAAACAGCAAATTAGGCTGCGCGTTTGCTCCGGCAAGAGGGCGGGGCCGGAGGTTTCGATTACTTGTCTCTGCCGCTAGGGAAGGTAAAGCGGTGACGGCTGCCGCGGGAGTGGAGGCTTCCCCAGTTCCCCAGTAGAGGTGGGAGACTCGGCACGGTGAGTAGTTGCGTCCGCCCGTCAGGTCGTCTCACATTGGCGGTGTGTCCACCAGTTTGTCCCTAGAGAGAACTCAGTTGGTCCACTCAAGAGAGTGACAGAAGGGGCACCGGCACCGGTCCCTCCACAACGGGGCGACGAGCCGAGGACGTCCCAAGCTGGAGTCTCTCTAGATGACCCACCACGCGTCTCGAGGGGCTTCCCGGTAGGGCTGGGACTGCGATTTTTGGAGCTGGGAGACAGAGGGGCTATGCTAGAGGGACAGTGAGTCGAGGCTGGACCCGGCGGGGCTCCCCTCTGCTGCAGGTCTGCGGTGTCCCCACCCCACTATTCCCGTGGCCACGGCTCTTCGGGGCTTGCAACGAGGGGAAACCCTTTTGCGCTAGCACTGAAAAGGGCTCCAAACCCCCGCCCAAGTTCCTAAAGAGCCCGGACCCGCCAGCAGCTGCGACTCAGAACCCCGGTCCTTCTGACCTTGGCTGCCCGGGAGGGTGGGCGAGCGCCCTGCCTGCAGCCCCGCAGGTTTCCGCCACCTTCCACGGGACAAGTTTTTCAGGCGTTGCTGTGAAGTTCACGACTGGCATGCTGGCAGGGAAGCAGAAATTGACCCCTTCTCAGACCTTCCTACCCTTTGGACCTTCATAGAAATTGAATCCTGGGGTTTAGAACCGTCTGCCAAAATGAACAGGTCTTTCTCAAATTGACCCGGTTTTTTTTTTCTTTTTCTTTCTTTCTTTTCTTTCTTTTTTTCCTCTCTCTCTCTCTCTCTCTCTCTCTCTCTCTCTCTCTCTCTCTCTCTCTCTCTCTCTCTCTCTCTCTCTCTCTCTCTCTCTCTCTCTCTCCTCCTCCTCCTCCTCCTCCTCCTCCTCCTCCTTCTTCTTCTTCTTTTTGTGCCCACGTTGGGGTAAAAAATAACCTGGGCAGATTTCAGTGTTAAAGCAGATCTTTCTTGAGGTTTTTTTTTTTTTTTTCGCTTCACTTGAGTGGTATGGCACAGATGCTTGAATAAGAAAAGCCTAACCTTAGTGTCTCTCCAGACAGACTAGAAGGATGCTGTGATATTTAAATAGTTGCAGATCAATATTCTATTAACACAATTTATTTTTAATTGGCTGAAATTTAAGCTGATTTTAGAAAGTATTGACACAGAATAATTTCTTTCCACGCATCTGATTTAGGCATGTTTAAATGTAATGCTTATGTAGGCAATATAAAAGATTACACAAATTAATTTGTCTGAGAGCATTTGAGTGAAAACAGGAGGCATAAATATGTATAGGATATAGGATTAGGGTTTTAGGTAACATCTGCTGGAACACTTTCAGCTAATTTCTTTCTTGCTGTAGGGTTACAAAGAGGGAGAGGGAGGGAGGGAGAGAGGGAGGGAGGGAGGGAGGGAGGGAGAGAGAGAGAGAGAGAGAGAGAGAGAGAGAGAGAGAGGAAGAAGAAGAGGAGGAGGAGGAGAGAGGGAGAGAGAGGAGAGAGAGAGAGAGAGAGAGAGAGAGAGAGGAGAGGGAGAGAGAGAGGAGAGGGAGAGAGAGAGAGAGAGAGAGAGAGAGAGAGAGAGAGAGAGAGAGAGAGAGAGAGAGATTTTTTTACCGGTGACACTTTGGAATTACAAAGTGCCTAATATTTAAATATAAATTCATTTTTAATTCTTTTAAGTATTTTAAAATATTTTCTTAAAATGTGAAGAGGCTATGTTTCCTTATCCCTGTATATCTTGTGTTGAAAGGGAGAGTATGATCTTACATTTAACAACCCAACTAGGATTCATTAATAATAAAAACATAAAAGGCCTCCATCTTTCCGAGAAGATGGTATTTGAGTACCTAGGAAGCATTTTCAATTCTTTATTAAAAGTACTATTCTAGGTTGGAGCATTTTTTTTTTTGGCATTAATGCTAGAACGGGAGTAAGGAAGCCTGCAGCAGTATTACCAGTTTGACACCACCAGTGGGTGTTTCTGTCGACAAATGCAGAGAGGAGAACATTTGGGAAGGAAATCTTTTTGGGGGGTATCGGGGGGGGTGGGTAAAGAGGGTAGGTGAGGGGAGAAGGAACCAGAAGAGAGAAGCTGTAGAACTAATGCTGCCAACATTGTGTGTGCTGGGCATTGCACAAGTACAGGGGAACCTAATTAGGGAGAAAAATACCATTTGGCTGCATTAAAGAATATAACTCCAAAAGAGGCATACTAAATAAAGTTAACCATTCCAAGAGTGATTAATAATCCGCCATTTCTGAGTACTTGGGAAGAGGGCTTCTGTCTTGGAAAGGGCATCAAATCCTTTTGAGTTGGCTTGCCTTTTAAACATAATCAGTGCAATGCTTCATTTGATAGGTAGAAATAGAAACAGTTTACTGTTCTTACTGTGTTGATTTAGCATAGCCCCTAAGCCTAATTTTTTAAGTAAAAATAACTTGATGTATTAGAAAAATTATTCAGAAATAAAATCCCTTCCACTGGGAGCATTGCTTTTGTCATTGCTCAATCTTATAATTTATTAAAGATTAGGGACTTCTTAAAGCCCCCCCCATGGTTTTGATTCTTTTTTTTTGTTTATGCAAGGGTCCTAATTAAATCTACCATTATATGTTCTTGGAGTTATTTAAGTCACAGATATCTACTCTGCTCCCTGGGGTTTTATAAAGGAAAGGTTTCTATTGAGAGAAGTTGAAGGGCCATCTTATAGAAATAATAGAAGGTTGACTGCGAATTAAATGTATTCTGTCCCAGATATTCTACATTTGAGAAGAACCAGACTTTACGGGACATTTTCTGTTTTAGAGATGCAGTATTCTTATACTACAAACCTTAACTACAGAGGTGGAGAAATTCCTATCAGTATGCATTTCCCCCCAACCCGTTTCTTCACAGTGGCTAAAAATCTATGAGAGATTCTCAGCCACAGTTGAATTGTTGGAAGTGACAGCAGCTCCTCTTTCAGTAGAATTTGCGTTTCAGTTTTCTTAATAATAGCAAGTTGAGGTATAGCTGAGAAATAATCTGGTAGAAAATTTGTAAAGAATCAAGCATGGGAATATTTTCTTACCTGCTTAAAATTTCATCTTTTTCCTTCTTCCATTTTGACAGTTTTGGTGGGTTTATTTTAGTAGAATTTTTAGTGTTTGGCTTTTTGAAGGTGTGCTAATATAAAATTGCATTTTTTGGCAGTTAATGTGAGAGTGTGATACTCCAGTATAACAAATTGATGTCAGATAATAGCATGAGGCGTTTACAATGAACAAAGCAATCAACTTGCATAGATCTGAAACAGGAGGGAGATCTTTTATATAATCCTTAACTTTAGTACAAAAGCAGCAAGATTTGAAGTATTTAGCTGTTTTCTAACTAGAAAAGATTTCACTCAGAATCAGATAATTTTAGATCTTAAGGTTTTATTCTTGGCAACATCAAATTCCTTGACAGAGGAGAAGATAAAATGTCAGAGGTTGCTTACCATCTGATAATTGTGTCCGTTAGGACAATAATGCCATCAAAAGACAATATTTAGAGCTGGAGATGTGACTCAGAAGAAGAGTACATGGCCCGCCCAGTGTTGGATCCAAGTGGAGTGGGACAATAGTCAGCGTTTCAGCTCTCTGTAGAGTATCCACTCTGCTTCCAATCTGAAACTCAACATTGATATTTTTTTTGATTATTCACACTTTTGGCATTTGGATTTTTATTTTTTGTTTTTAGATAGGGTCTCATTTTTAGTTCAGGTTAGCTTGGAACTAACTCACTATGTATCCTAGGCTGGCCTGGAACTTGTAGCAATACCCTGCCTTAGCTTCCTAGGTTCTGGGATTGCTGGCATGAGCTACTATGCTTGATCTAGATTTAATTTTTTATATTTTTGAGATTTTTTTCTTTATATGGAGCAGTGAATGTGTTAGTGATTTACTCAAAGATTGGGTCTCATTTCTCATTAGAGTTTTTACATTTCTTCATTCGGAGATAGGAATTTGGGAGGCAGTTCTGTCTGTGTCTATGAAAACCGGGACCAAGGACTTTTCTGTTTAAAGAGATGTTTATCAGTTAAACATTTCAGGTTTGGGAATTAACAGAAAATTATTTATTGGGTTAAATGGACCAGGCTCTTGGAAATTTGTTAACACTTTGAATTAAGGTTTTTACATAAAGACATTTGTTTTGGGGGTCGTTCTTATCAGAGTCAAGTTTTGGGTGCAGTCTTTCTTTTGTATAGTCTGCTCTGTAATTCTCACAGTGCTATGCCTATTGGACCTTTCTGCATACCAGATGCTGTGGCAAATTATTTATTCACACGTATGCACGTGTGCTCACAGCCTTTCTCCAAGGTAGATATTTTCCTTATTTCTCATGTACATGTCAGACGGGGTGCAAAAATAATTTGCACATATTAGCTAGCTAGTCAGCAGAAGAGGCAAAATTGCCATCCAAACCGGTCTGACTTGAAATTGTACTTTCCCAAGCCCTGTTTTCTGCTTCTCTATAAGAGTGTGGTTCCTAAAGCCTGTTTTGAGTTCATTCTTTACGTTGTGCCTGGGGAGTCCTGGATGTATAAATTTGTTTTCTGGGTTTGATGGGCCTCATTGGGAAGGCTGCCTGGTGTTTTGTGACATAGGGGACTGGATCTATCAAGGATGCTGGTTAGGACAACCAGAAGTATCGAGTTTTTGCAACACAGCCTCATTGGTTTGATTCCTTCATAAATGAAAGTCATACATGTAATTATATATGTCCAAAATGAGATAATTGTTTCAGTTAAACACTGGGTGCTTCATGTTTATGCGTATTCGTTGTAGCTTTTCACTGTCTGATTAAATTTACTATACTAATAAAAGCTTTGAGGATACCCGCTGAATTCAGTTTTGTCTTTATGTGTATGTGTTGCTAGGGATTGAACCCAGGGTATTGCACATTCTAAGCAACCTCTCTACTACTAGCTGTAATCCTAGTAGTATCCTCCCAGTCCCCCCTTTCTTCCTCAATTCAGGCTCCCAGTAAGTTACCCAGGTGGTCCTTGAACTCACCCTTTGTATCCCAGGCAGGACTTGAACAATCTTTTCTTGCCTTGATGCAGAATTTTGCCCATAGCTGCAATTACAGGCTCGAACCACCAGGCCTGGCTAGATGTACTTTTGAAGTGGCAGCTGTTATAATTTACAGATGTACATCTTTTTAGTAATTATAATGACTTAAAGTAAAATAAAATTGAGAGGTAAAGTTTAAAGAGGTGCATTATTCTTGTTTATTTTTTTTTTTAATTTATGTGTATGTGTTGGTGGTTATCTAAGAGGCCAGAAGAAAGTTTCCAGATCCCTGGAGCTAGAGTTAGAGAAACTGCCTGATAGGGTGCTGGGAACTGAACTCTAGTCTTCTGGAAGAACAGAGCAGCAAGCCCTTCCAAACACTGAGCCATCTCTGAGACAGGGTTTCCCTGTGTAACAGTCCCGGCTGATGTGGAACTCTCTCAGTAGACCCTGCCAGCCTTGAACTCACAGAGATCCTCCTGCCTCTGCCTTCTGAGTGCTGGAGTTAAAGGCATGTGCCACCACTCCTGGAGTAATTCTTCTTCCTTAATAAACAGATATTGAACTCTAATGAAATCTTTTCTGTTGAAAATAGAATTTTGGGCCTGAGATGTAGCAATTTCGGTAGATTTCTTGCCAGATTTTCACAAAGCGATGGGTTGGATTCCCAGCACCACGAAACTGGAGGTGGTGGCATAGATCTGTATTCTCTAGCTTTCGGGAAGCTCCAAGTTCTAACCCTCCATAAACTGTGCATGGTGCGCATGCCTGTAATCCCAGGACTTGGGAAACATGAACATTAAATCATCAAGGTCTGTAGCTACATAGTGAGTTTAAAACTAGCCATATGACCTTTATTAAAAGGTAGTTTTAGGTTTTTTTGTTTTGTTTTCTTAAAAGATTTATTATGTATACAATATTCCTCCTGCATGTACACCTCCATGCCAGAAGAGGGCACCAGATCTCATTACAGATGGTTATGAGCCATCATGTGGCTGCTGGGAATTGAACTCAGGCCCTCTGGAAGAGCAGCCAGTGCGCCCAACCTCTGAGCCACCTCTCTAGCCCTAAAAGGTAGATTTTTACATTTATTTATTTTGTGGGTGGGGAGTAGGTGGTCATACACATTCCATGGCATTTGTGTGTAGGTTGGAGGAAACTTGGCAGGAGTCTCTTCTCTACTTATACCATGTAGGCCTCAGGAATTGAACTCAGGTTGTCAGGCTTGGTGGCCAGTACCTTAATGGGCTAAGCCATATCACCAGCTACATTATTTTTAAACCAAGACCCATCAATCATTAAGAGAGCCGAATTGTTGAAGCTTAGTTTCAAAGAACACTTAGAGATTCATGTGAAAGAAGAAAACGTGTCATCTTTGTTTTTAAGATGATAAAAATCACTTTTGTCATTTAGAGATGAATATTATAGAGTCTCAGGACCAGAAATCTTGGCAAAAGCAAAGGGATGTTGTGCATAGATAGAGCCTTGACAATTTTTGTTGATTTCTCTACAGAGTTGTAGTGATGAGGCGAGCAGGCCTGCTTTTCATCCCACCCAGCTAGCTTAACACCCGAAATAACAACACACAAATTGTATTCATTTAAACACTGCCTGGTCTCTTATTGGCTAACTATCACATCTTGCTTTAACCCATATCTAATAATCTATGTATCACCACGGGGTCGTGGCTACCGGGAAGATTCTAACCACCATCCGTCTCGGGAAGGGGAATCATGGCATCTGCCTGACTCTGCTTTCTTTCTCCCAGAATTCTGTTTAGTCTACTCCACCTATCTAAATCCTGCCCTATCAAAAGGCCAAGGCAGTTTCTTTATTAACCAGTGAAAGTAACACATAGACAGAAGATCCTCCCACATCACAGAGTACAGCTTTCCAACATACAGTTTAACAATTTTATTTTTTGGAAGGCAGACTTTTTTCTGTGTAACTCTGGCTGTCCAGGAACTATCTCTGTGGACCAGGCTGACCTTGAACTCACAGAGGTACACCTGCCTCTGTCTCCCAAGTGCTTGGATTAAGGGCGTGAACAACCACACCCAGCAAATTTGTCTCCTGTAAAAGTATGCTAGTAAACATTTAAAAAACCAACTCTCCTTCAAAAATGGTTTTTGTAACCTCATTTACCTGCTTCAGCTAGGCCTCCTAGTCACCAGACACCAGTAACCTCTTAAAGATGCCTTCAAAACACAACTTCTTACACATCACAATTCTTGTGTTTCCATTGTAAATTTTATTACATTTAATTATTTCATGTGTGTGTGTATTTCTGTGTATTTGTGAATATGTGAACATGCATGTGAAGGTCAGAGGACAACCTTCAGGAATCAGTTCTCTCCTCCACTGTGTGGGTCTTGGGGATTGAATTCATTAGGCTTAGTGGCAAATACCTTTACCTCCTGAGCCACCCATCAGACCTGTTTCAAGTCTTTGCCCAAGCATGATCCTTAGTAGAATATGAAGGACCATATTACAAATGGCACAAATTGCCTTGTCTTTGTGGGTTTATTTTATTAATTATTTTTTGAACTAGGGTATCATGTAGCCCAGGCTGGTTATTAAATCTCTGTGTAGCCAGAGCTGGGCTTCAGCTCTTTTTCTTCTGGGTGCTGGGATTACAGATGTGTACCACCCTATTTATGTGGTGCTGGAAATCAAATCTAGGCTCTCAACAAGCTGGGCAAGCATTCTATCTGCTAATGAATTAAATAACATTGTTCTTAGTGATAATATTAGAGATACATAGAAAATAAATTGAGGGAAATTGTACAGTTATTGGATAAGGAAAACTCACTTTCAGATGTAAGATAGATAGGCAGAATAATTGGTTTTCTTGATACTGAGCAGTGATATTGCTGAGTTTACCATTTGAGCTCTTGAGCTCCGATTGTCCTTGACAGATCGTCTCTGCTGCACTTGCTGTAGAGCAACCTTCATTGTATTCAGATACCCAAACATTTTCTACTTTCTGTGTTGCTTCACACTGAGTTGTGGTGGAATTTAGGCATGGCTTTCTTACTGGCAGCATTTTCTTCTCAGTTATCATTTATGTGGAGAGTAAAGCCAGGTTGCGAGCATAGATTATGGTAAAATTGTACAGCATGGCTAACTTCTGCCACATTGTGAGGTATTGGTTTTTGCCTAGTGTGTTGATGGTGTTGGTGGGGACTGCTCGTAGGATAGTTTATGTGTTATCTTTTGCATACCCATAATAAAGGGTAATGGTT
Organism: Chionomys nivalis; assembly: GCF_950005125.1. NCBI lineage: Eukaryota > Metazoa > Chordata > Mammalia > Rodentia > Cricetidae > Chionomys > Chionomys nivalis. The sequence goes on from NC_080112.1 coordinate 134,095,188, forward strand.
TGGTTGAAAGTATTTAGAAAGTGGTGTCTAACTTTTATATAAACAGTTCTTGTGGGAAAGTGACCCTCAGAAGTGCTAGGCAGGTAAATCAGTAACTCTGTATGGTAGGTTGTGTTTGGATTTGCAATAACATATTAGACAAACAATGCTGGCCTATATTAATAGCCTACTGTCAGTGCAGTCATAACTGGTTTGAAATAGTATTGATTTTTATTTTTAACAGTTATGAATATGTTTCTTTTTTGATATCAAATATCAAATAGTAACATGTGAAGTGAGTTTTGGAAATAACTTGTTTTATGTTTTGAATGTGTGTGTTTGGGGGCTCCTAAGTGTGCCCTGTGTATACAGTGGCTGCAGAATCCAGAAGAGGGCACCAGATCCTCTAGAACTGGAGTTGCAAGCAGCTGTGAGTCACCTAATATGGGTGCTGGAAAAGGACCCTGGGTCCTCTGCAGGAGCATCAACAAGTGTTCTTAACTGCTGAGCCATTTTTCCAGTTGTGCAATAGATTTAGATAGCTAGTGATTTTTCAGAGCAAGAAAACAGGTTTCTGGGAGCTAATAAAACATAGATGAACATGTTTTTAAATTATTTATTCTTGAAATATACATTTTACTTTTCAATTGTGTGTGTGTATGTGTGTTTGTATTTCAGTACATGAATATAGATGCCCGAGAAAGCCAGAGGAATTGGTTTCCTAGGGCTAGAATGTGGGTGCTGGGAATTGAACCCATGTTCTGTGTAAGAGCAGCATTCTCTCTTAACCACAAAGCTGTCTCTCCAGCCCTTATTTATTTATCATTAGATAAATATTTATAAAGATTCTTCGTGACTGTGTATATGCATGCACATGCACATCAAATGTGTAGAGGTCAAGGAGCAGTTTTCTGAGGTTGGTTCCTCACTCTACTGTTTGGGTTTTGGGGATTAAACTCAGGTTGTCAGGCTTGGTGGAAAGCACTTATACTGGCTGAGCCGTCTCACTAGCCCATTAAAAAAAAAAAAAAGATTGCCTGAAATTATTTTAGGTAAGTTGCAGTTATAGATCTTTGTATTATGCCTAAAGGTTAGATTCTTGGCAAAATGAAGTTGTTACCAATCAGATTAGACATATAGGCAGATAAAAATGGTGGAAAATGGAGCTAGGGAGATGGCCAGTTGGTAAAATACTTGCCATACAGGCATGAGAATCTGAGATCAGTCCCTAGCACTCATTTTTTTTTTTAATGAACTCAGTCATAGTTTCTAGATGGCTTTTGGATCTAATAATGCTGTCTGTTCCTATTTATGTATTCATTCATTCATTCATTCTTTTTTACTGTATAGGTCTTTTGGTTTCCAATTTTGTTTTTATGGCTTTTCTGTGTGTTCAAATGTGTATGTTTCTGTGTGTTACTTGTAATTTTTTTCTTTGGCTCCTTTTCTGTTTGTTTTGCCCTAACCTGGTTTTTATTTTGTTTTATTATTATTAGATATTTGTTTTCTAATGAGAGAGAACAAGGTATGGAGTTGAGTGGTAGGGAGGTAGGGAGGATCTGGGAGGAGCTCAGGGAGAGGAGACTGTAATCAGAACATATTATATGGTGGGTGGTGATGGTGCACACCTTTAATCCCAGTACTCTGGAGGCAGAGGCAGGCAGATCTCTGAGTTTGAGACCAGCCTGGTCTACAGAGCTAGTTCGAGGATAGCTAGGGCTGTTACAGAGAGAAGTCCTGTCTCGAAAAGAAAAAAAAAGAATATATTGTATGAAAAAAATCTATTTTCAATTAAAAATAGAAATTTAATGAAGAACTTGGAGTAGTGTTGGGATCGAAACAGGTTGATCCCAGATGTTTTGGGGCCAGCTAGTCTAGTTGAATCAATGATCTCCAAATTCAATGAAAGACTTTTTCTCATAAAGTCCCAAATGGTAGGGAAAATCACCAGATTTTGACCTCTGACTTCCATACATATGTGAACACTTAGGTGCACACATGTGTACACAAGAACATGTATCCATGCATACATCCTTATCCCCTACCAAAATGGTGGCAGATGAGAGTTGAAGAAAATTTGTCGGATTGGATTTGCCGAATTACCCTTACATTGACGAAGTCGAATCTTTCAGAGATTGTCACTTGGTTCAGATGAAACATACCCTAGAATTTACCCACAATTTCCAGACACTACCCTGCTTTGTCAGTTTCTTGTGGGACATACAGATTTAATTGCTAGTAATTATTAGTAATAATATCACAACTGGATTCAAAAAGTTGTATAGTACACACATGAAAAGGGTTTTCTTTAGAAATAGCGTTGGAGTTTATGAAAAGGAATGTACAAAAAGATATATTTTTATGTGTATGGGTATTTTGTGTACTGATGTGTCTGTGCATCACATGCACGCTAGTAGAGACCAGAAAACGGTATCAGATCCCCTGCAGCTGGAGCTACGGATGATTTTAAGCTGTCATATGGGTGCTGGGATTTGCATTCAGGTCTTCTGGAAGAACAGCCAGTGCTCTTAATCACTCAGCCATCTCTGCAGCCTCCAAAGGTATTTTTAAACATAGACTTAAGTGTGGTGGTGGGTGTCTAGGGGAGTGCTTAACAGAAAGGCACTCATGGAAAAAGATAAGATATGTACCAGTGAGGGTCTTGGCTTCTCAAGGGAGTGTCACTGAGAAGACTGAGCTTAATTGTGCTTATTGAAATTGATTGAGGTAAACAAAAGTTAATTTTGTGCAAATTGGTATTTCATACTGCTTCAGTTGTTGGTAAAATAACCTTTCTTACATCCTGAAGTCTGTCTTTGCTTCATTTAACAAATGCTTAATGAGTACCCACAGTGGCCCTGCCCTCTCATTAAAAGAGTTTAGTCTTGAGCTGGAGACAGAGGTGTGAAGAAGTCACCTGTAGGAACAAATCGCATGGGTAAGGTGGACAATCTATTCTGAGAGTTGCTAGGAAGGCCACCCTGAGGTGACTTTTAAGTGAGTCTAACGTTAAGAAGGCTTATTAATTGGGGGACTAGTTTTCCAGAAGAGTAGGTGCAAATACCCCAAGGCACAGTGAGAGACGTAGAGGCTCTTGACAAACAAGGTCTTTGAATCCTTGTTATGTGTCTATGTATGGAAATAAATGGATAAATGGGG